>NW_006408567.1:21759-27535 GCF_000296735.1 Chrysochloris asiatica
ATACAGAAATATTTCTCTTAATACTGACAGATAAGATTTGTTGAGTGCTTATGACTATGTGATAAGCACTGGACTGCTAATTCCAAGGTCAGCACTATGTAATAAGCACTAGACGGCTAATACCAAGGTCAGTGGTTCAAACCGACCAGCTGCTCTTTAGAAACCCTATATAATTTTGCTATGAGTCAGAACCAAGTCAATGGTACATAAAAAAATAACAAAACATTTTAAATGTTTTACATTTAATCTTCTACAACAAAATTGCAAAGTATTATTAGCACAAGCTCCATTATAAAGTAACTAAGGCCCAGATAAATAAGTTTCTAGAGTTATATAGCTAGCAAGGACTAAGCTAAGGTTTTAACCCTTAGAAATCTTGCTTTAAATCAGCACATTTACTACCCCCAAATGATGTCAAAATGCAAAATCTTATATTTAAAATCATCATCATTTTTATCTACTCCAAATTATCTCGTAGTGTGCAGATTGCTTGAGTGGAAAAAAACTAATCTTAGTTAGAAGCAATATTTCATCTGCCAAAGGAATACTTCACTGTTATTTCTTATCTGTTACTGTTATTAAGTGCTATTGAGTTGGTTCCAAATCATAGTAAACCTGTATAGGGTTTAAGGAGAAGCTGGTTAGTTTGACCCATCAGCCTTGCACTTTAAACCACCCTAGTAGTTGAGTACTTTAGCCTAGAGCATCACACCAACACTCTTTCCTGTAACAAAACAGAAAACAATGGCAAAGGTAAAATGGTACTGCTATTTATTATTTAAAGGGATATAATAAAAAACAGCACTTTTACTTCTCCCAATGTTGAGTAGATATTAGCTTGGTCTGTTGTCCCTTAAGATGGACTTAAAACAGTGTGGAGAAGGTGAATTTGACAGGCCTCACAGTTAAGGGATTATCTTCAAATACACTGATCCCATCACCATAGGGACAGAATGATACAGGAAATGCCCTGTTATTTCCTTTGTTACTCCACTTGGCCCTTCAGTGACCATAGGCAGGGACTTCTCCTAGATTTCTCATCATCCCAATGGCCCCAGTCAAGCAGATCACCTGGAGATAGCTAACATCTATGATGTCTAGTGACCACATTGATTCAGTGAAGATATCCCTATGATCATTTACCATATGACTGAGATACGATAACCACCCTGAATAAAGAATTAATCACTAATTCTGCATTTAGGTTCTAGTTCCAAATTTATCCAAAAGTCATAGTGCTGCTTCTCAAAAAACATATATATATATCCTAGTGAAACTCTGAACTGAGAGAATAATACTTTTTGAATTAAAAGAGTAACTATCTAGTCCCCAAGTATAATAGAATTTCTCCCCCAAATGCATCTGAGTGAGTTATAATGAAAGTGTAAAAGGGAGCTACAAAGCAAAAACCCATGCAATACCATCAGAAGTAGCCAGGGGTTGCAAAAATCCATTCCAACAACTGTTCTTTTAGGATTAAGTTTTTGTTTAGTTTTAGGTTTTTCTTTCATATCCATCTGAACGTAGCTAGACATACCTTCTGCCTCTCATGAGTTCTGATATATCATTATGTCTATCATTAGTTTATCTACTTTTTTGCACTATTTTTTCCATATGCTAAGGAATATTAATGTCCATTCTCTTGTTAAATTGCTTCTCTCAGCACAGTCATCTGTACAGATTGTCTTGAAAAGGTCCTGATTGGCCTACATTTGGCTCACACAAAGCAATCCCTTGGACACCAAGGTCAATTGGCATAACATAGTTAACAAAGACAATTAGGACATGGAAAACACATGAGGGAGGGAATATCTAATGTGTAGTTATTGATTTCTCAGAATATGGAAGACAGAACTAAATGAAAATTGAAGCTACACTGTAACAACTCGTCCAATGGATTAATTAAACACATGGACAACAGTTTCCATGATACCAGAAGAACTAAATGGTTCCTGGCTAGACCTATCAACTGCTCTGAAAAGGATTACATTAGAAGATTCTGAATAGAGTTAGAGAAAATGTGGAACAAATTTCAAAATTATAAAAAAAAAATAAATTTAAAAAATGGTTAGGTTTACTAGTCAGAAATATACTGAAAGTAACCTAGACTATGGTCCTTTTTCACCCTTCAAGTCTAGAACTGCACTTAAAATTTTGGCACAATTTTAAACCAACTTGTAGATAGCTACATAGGGAGAGTTAACAATATCAGTGAGGTGCACACAGTAGAGAATGGTCATCCATTTGAGATCACTATCATTTAACTAAGGACAAAATTCAGAAGGGTTGGAAAAGAAGGAGTAATTGAAACAAGAACCTCAGGGAGAAAGTTGGATAAGTGATGCTACATTGAGGGATTGCAATCATTAAAATGAAATGAAGTATATATTTGTTACATGTAAAACTGATGCTTTGCCCTGTAAACATTCACTCAATTCATAATAGAAACTTTAAAGAAAAAAAAAAAAAAAGTCTATAAACCTTCAACCAGTTACAAGGTTTTTTTTTAGCCTTCAGAAGATTGGTATTAGTTTCCCAAGCAATCTTCTAGAGTTGTTGCTGTTGTTAGGTGCCACTGAGTCAGTACCGACTCATACCTACTTTATGCACAGCAGAACAAAACACTGCCCGATCCTGGGCCAACCTCACAACCTCATGCTTAAGTCCATGGATGCTGCCACTTGGACAATCCATCTCATTGGGGGTCTTCCTCTTTTTCTCTGACCCTCCACCGTACCAAACAAATATAGTCAGAAGACCATGTCTGACTTCCTCTGACTTCACAATTGGGAAGGGAAATCAAATTCAAAATCAGTTCAATGATGATTGCTATGTGACTGAAGTCAGACATACCTCCACCCTACAATCTTTGCCTTCTTCTGATGCCAACTGTCTTTCCCACAGTATTCTTTGCTTCATAGCTGGGTTTGATATCCCATAACCACACAGAACTTAGAGACAATATTCAAAACTATGGAATTTATTAGGGAAGTGTACAGGGGACAATTCATGATCAGAAACAAATCAGGATACAGCAGTTCTCTTCTCTACTATACTGCAGGTACTCCTTGCTCTTGTTTAGGCCTCTCAGTCATGTGACCTTTTCACTTATGTTCTATTTGGGCAAATATTACAAAGTTCCTTTAACCTTTCTTTAAATGCCCAAAAGACACATATTTCAAGTCAGCCTCCTACCTGTAGACAATCACCTGCACTTAGTCCATGGGTCAGAAAGTTTGAAGCCACTCTGTTTCTTCTTGCCACCACAACTGTTGCCTTTCATGATCAACTTAAGTTCTTCTTAAGTGAAGTCAACAGTTCCTACTTCTGAGATGACACTCTATAAACCAATCTTGGTCCCACTCAATCTCTTCTTGGGAGCTAAGAAGATTTTGGATAGAAAGCCCATATCAAGTAATTTCATGATACCACAAGTCCAGAGCAGTTACCCTGCTATACTTTTCATCTTTGAATTTCAATGACCTTATCCTTCTCTCCATTTCAGTGATCCACTCTCACAATCATACATTCATGCACATAACATTAAATCAGAACATGTTCCACTTCTAGTATCTTAATCCCAGAAATCTAATACTGGAATAATGCTTCTTGTTCTCTGTAATGGACAGTGTTTTGATTTTGTTTTGTTACCGTTGTTTATTTTAATCCTTCCATTTTTTAAATATTACTTTCATTACACCCTCCTTGCTACTATATAGATTTCTATACCCTCTCATTCCCATAATAAATCACTTTCAGCTTTGTTTCTTGCCAGTTGCAATTAGACCACACTTTATGTCTCTTCACTATAATGATTAATTTACCACTCACTTTGTTTGCCTTGTATCTTATCTAATTAATTAACCTGCTTTTAAACCAACTTATTATTCCAAGTTAGTATACTTAGGACTCCTCTGTTGTTGTTAGGTACAGTCAAGTCAGTTCTGACTCACAGTGACCCTCTATATGGTTTCCAAAGAACAGCTGGGAGCTCTGAACCACTGACCTTGCAGTTCAAATTGACCTGAGTCCAGTGTATTATCCTTCAGTGGCATGCCAGGATTGGTGCTGTAGAATCAGCACTGGACTATAAATAAACTCAATGGCATTTAACAACAACTATTTCATATGAATAGACAAAGTAGATACATGAAATCCTCCTAGAATTGTGCAAAAATCATACACTATATATGTACAATATAAGGCATAGGTTTTCAACATGCATAACTGAACTTCACCTATTGTTATAAAGGATCCTAATTGATATAATTTGCAAAAGATCTAATTGCCGTTGAAAACAAAGAAGAACAATATGTATGGTGAAACTATTATATCATCCTTGCTGTTGTATATCATCCTGGGTGCTCCAAATAATTAAGTCACTAGTCATTTTGCCTTTTTGAAGATAATATAATGCCTATAATGCCTATAATACTCTAAAGGGATCTCTGGTAGCGTAGTGGTCTGACTCGACAGCACTTAACAACAACAACAACAACAACATAATACTCTAAACTGCAATAATCATATATTGATGTTTGACATTCAAACAGCAATTAAAATTTCCCAGAATACTGCTTTCTTCAACATTAACAGTAGATCTAATATAACCATTAGAAAAGCCAAGCCAAGAAACGCAGCCATAGAGGCCAGGGCAGACTGGTGGACAGCCAAGAAATGGACAAAGGAATGTTCTATGGCAGAAGTGGGTGGAGTTTCTGTTCCAAGGGCCACAGGGAGCAGAGGTGGAATATGGTCAAAGTTGACAGGTTGGGGCATAGATCATAGAGGTCAGAACAGGGCAGGGATCACAGGAATTCCATCCTAGTGAGAAATCATGACAATCAGTGCTCCATTTTTAAGCTGCCAAAATTAAGAAGGTAGGAGTGAGCTTAGGAAGGCCTGTTGAAACAGAAGTTTCTAACTCTGGAAATAGTTGGTTTACATAGCTACGTTCATTTTGGATATATTGCAAGGTGATTTCTAAGCAAAGGGTTTCTAATTTGAACAGCCTTTCTTAACTGGGAAAGTCTGCTGTGACTGTCAGTTTCCCACAATGAGGCATGGATAAAAATGCCGGCAATGTTTGAAGGTGCATCTTTCATGGGATATTCTATCTGACTCTAGGGACAAATGACAAAGTTCAAATTAAATTTCTTCTTCTTAAAATCTATAAGACCATAAACAAGTTAATTATCATTTGTAAAATGGGTGTAATAAGAGAACTTTTCCATTAAGATTAAATTAAATGATAAAAATATTTTAGGATATAGGCTGTACCTTGAGCTTTATTGGGTATTTATAATCATTATTTTTATTTAAAATATCTAGCTAAATTTCAACATTCATTTCCTCAACATTTTATAACCTTTCCTCTTTGAAGCAATAAAAAGGAAAAGGGAGGTTGTCATAATAACGATGAAGACAGATGAAGAAACAAAAATTTATGCAAAGTTTAAAAGGGACAGTTGTTGTTGTTAAGTGCCATCGAGTGGGTTCCAACCCATAGCAATCCTGTATAGGGTTTCCAAGGAGTGGCTGGTAAGCTTCAACCACCAGCCTTGCAGTTCAAATGGCTTTGCAGACTGGCGCATTAACCCACAGCATCACACCAGCATTCCAAAAGGGATAGAGTTATTGATATATATATAACACAGCTTTGGAACAAGTCTTTTGCAGATATATAGACAGTTACACAGGCTGAATGCATATGGGATGATGAGTGGGAGTATGCCCACAAATATATAAGGGTTTGAAAGAAAATATTTATATATAG
>NW_006408567.1:29418-30194 GCF_000296735.1 Chrysochloris asiatica
ATGGTGTAATCAAAACATTCCAGGATAAGTAGGTGCTAAGGGATTTTGCCAAAGAAAACCTTGAGATGAAAAACATCCTAAAAGGAGTTATGTGGACAGAGAAACATCAAGAATAGACAACAACCAGAGATTGATGTACGTGACAGTATCACCCAGAAGTCAATCAACAATCGGAAGAGTAGAGAAGAGAATAAAACTATAAGAACAAATTCAGAGGATCTGGGAGGTCTGTCTATGATGAAAACAATTAAAATGTGAAAGACGGTAAGCATAAAAGAACAGAGATCTAGGTGGTGGGAAGATCAGGTAAATTACAGGATAAAATAAACTCTCTTAAATGGAGAGAAAAGTTAAAGAAATGTAAGGTAACAACAACAGTAGGATTGGGGTGGGGGTTTTCGGGGGAGGTGGGGTAGGCAATAGCAGAGTACAGGGTAAAGGCAGATACATCATAATTTGGGTGTTGGGGAGGTCAATACAAGAAGGGCAAAGAGGTGGAAGAACACGCTAGATAGGGGAGCACTGAGACAGGTTTGCATGGGCTAAGTGGGACAGAGGTAAATAATGATGCATGCTTAACCTTGGAACAACAGGGTTTTGTGATACAGGGATCTAGCCATAGTTTAAAGAGGGGAAAAATACTAACATGCTTGACTGTCTTATAAATATTGGGTTTCCCTCATCTACTATTGTAAAATAAATACTTAAGTGGGATAGAAAGGAATGTTGGGAAATATGATTACAGAAAACTTGTAAGCCCATCTTCAGCCTATAAC
>NW_006408567.1:33441-35187 GCF_000296735.1 Chrysochloris asiatica
AATAAGATTCTTATGATTCAATAGTGAGTAATTGTTATCATGACTAATTGTGACTGTCACAATTTTAAAGGTAGAAGTTTTGTAACAAAATGGGGGAGCAATTAATCTTTCAGTACAGAAACAAAGGATCCTAGGACCATGAAGGGACAGAGCACAAGGGGAATGTGGGCCATTATCCAGAGAAGCAGCGACACCAGAGATGTAGGCAAAGATGGGGATATGGAGAGAGGGAGTGGCTGAGGACTCTAGATTCAGGGGAAGAGAGGGACTAAGATATGGTGGCCATGAGGCAGACTTGCAGAATGTACCCTTTGGTGGTATAAATTATTATATATGCCTGAGTTTCTTTTTGTTGTTGTTGTTGTTTTCTAAGAGCTAACGTGAATAGAGAGAAATACTGTTGCTGCTGGTAGGTACATGGTGGGGATTGTAATCATTATGATAAAAAAAGTTGTATGATGTGTTGAATGTAAAACTGATGATCTGCCCTGTAAACTTTCACCCAATCTACAATAAAAACTTAAAGAAAAAGAAAAAAGAAGGAAATGCCAACAGCATAGATATCTAAATGTGCTGCCATTCAATGCAGCTATTGTTCTCTCTATGTGCGAAAAAAAAGAAGTGTGATGAAAATTGAAGATGCTTGGAATGAGCTTGTCCAATGGACCAATGAAGCATGTCGACATCAGTCACAATGATTCTGAGACCAAAAGAACTAGATGGTGCCCAGGCATCACATTAGAGGTCCTAGATAGAGTGGGGTAAAATATGGAACAAAACTCAAAATTATAATTTAAAAAAATCAACAAAAAACCTCCATAAGTCTTACTGGTCAGAAATTGACTGGAGTAAAACACAGTTATGGTTCTCAACCACCATTCAGGTCTGGAACAGAACTTATCCTAGTGGCCCAATTTCAGTCAAGCAGTTGATAGGTATATGTTGTTGTTACTATGTGCCATCAAGTCAGTTCTGACCCATAGTGACCCTGCATAGGGTTTCCGAGGAGTGACTGGTGAGCTTGAATCACTGCCCTGTGGTTCAAACTGATTTTGCAGTCCAGCATATTAACCCACAATGCCACACCAGTACTCTAGATAGGTATATAAGGGAACAAAAACACTAGAAATCCTTCTATAAGTTAGTAGAATATAGCAAATGCTCAAATATTTATCAACAAACTTAAAAAGAAAAAAAAAAAAAAACTTTAACAACACTACTGAGTTTTTATGTGTTCTTATCTATCTCTCCTCATTCTTACACATTCCCACTCTGCCTTTCTCCACAACTCTGCAGTGCTAACAGAATTGAGATATTTTTTCCTCATTTCTTTGCTTTTCAAGTTTCTCCCTGTGCTTATTATTCAACATATTTGGATAATTTGTTATTGATACTTATATCTATTGCTTAATTCAGTTCATTACTTTTTTAAAAAAATGTATTGAGTAGTTTTATATCACTAGTATACATTGACTAACATCTTCATTACGCATTACCCCTCCACATAATGAAAACAAAACCCCTCACAGCTTGATCAATAAGCAATAATATGATAAATAGAAAAAGGATTGAAATTGTCAAGGATTCGGTTTTACTTAGCATGCAAAAGCTGGCCAGTGAATAAGGAAGACCGTAAAAGAATTGATGCATTTGGGTTATGGTGTTGGAGGAGAATATTGAAAGTGCCATGGGCTGCCAAAAGAACCAATAGATCCGTTTTGGAAGAAGTACAGCCAGAGTGCTCCT
>NW_006408567.1:36245-37810 GCF_000296735.1 Chrysochloris asiatica
AAAATTCTTTTAAATTCCTTATCAAATAGTTGTGATAAATTTTCTGGTATTATAATTTCTGACTGCATTTTTGTCACTTGCTTGAGGCACTCTGGCTTGTTTCTTCATGCAAACTGAAATTGTCTCTTTGCTCCACATCTCACATACTTTGGATATTTTACCAAGAAGGACCAGTTACTGGAAAATGAAATCATGTTTGTTAAAGTAAAGTATCAATAAAAAAGAGAAATTCTTTCAGTGAGATACATTGACAAAGTTGCTTCAATTCATATGAACCCTGTAAAGAGTTTCCAAAAAGCAACATGCATTCCTATGTATGATATTAATTTATCTTCCCCTAATGCAAATTGTTGATCAGTGGTTTTTGTTTGCTTATTTCACTTTGTTTTGCTAGTCCAAACACTGTTGTTGCTTTGACATTCATCATTTATATAACTCCAGAGGAACATACGTCAAAGTTTCCATAAGTTACATTCCTAGGAATGGAATTCTGAATTGTTGGGTATTCACATTTTCACCTTTATTAGATAATGCCAATTTTTTTGAGAATGTATGCAATAATGCACAATTTATTCATGTAGTATGAATTCACATTATTCTACATCCTTGCCAAAATATCTTGTTTGGGGACTTATTAATTTTTACCAAACTGGTGGGTGTAAAATGTTATCTCATGGTGGTTTTAATTGGAATTTCCTTAATTACAAAAGAGGTTGAGAATAATTTCATACAGTTATGAGCCATTCATTGTAATATTTATTTTTATACTCTACCTGTTTTTGTGTTGAGCTATTTGTCTTTATCTCACTGATGTGTAGGAGTTTTATTCAGAATTTTAAATTCTTCATTAAGCATTTATTTGTTACCATTGTGTAGCATCTTTAGTTTCTTATGATATTTTTTGGCACACAGATCTTACTTACTTTTTGTCTTATCTCTGAAATGAATTATTTAACAATAAAAAAATGGGTACTTTTTTCTGTTTTTATTAAAAAATACTTTTTGATTTTCCTTTCATACTTAAGCCTTGAATGCACACAGTGAATCTTAAAATAGGATTTATATATGAAAATAACTTGAAAACTTAAATTGCTTATTACTGTTGTTGGTACGTGCTGTTGAGTTGGCTCTGAATCATTGTTCTTGTCAGGTGCCATTGAGTCTGTACTGACTTACATCGATCCTATGCAAAACAGAACAAAGACTGCCCAGTCCTGTGCCAACCTCACAATTGTTGTTGCATATGAGCTTACTGCAGCTGTCACTTTGCTAATCCATCTCCTTGGCGATCTTCCTCTTTTTCTGACACTCCATTTTACCAAGCATGATATACTTCTCCAGGGACTGATCCCTCTTGACAATATGTCCGAAGTATGATAGATGAAGTCTGGTCATCCTGGCATCCCGGGAGCATTCTGTTTGTACTTCTGCCAAACAAAAAGATCTGTTTGTTCTTTTGGCATTCTATGGTACTTTCAATATTCTCCTCCAACAACATAACACAAATGCATCAATTCTTCTACAGGAATTCCTTATTAACTGTCCAACTTTAGTACACATATGAA
>NW_006408567.1:38731-42332 GCF_000296735.1 Chrysochloris asiatica
GCCCTGGTAGTTGTCTTCCAAATTTCTTGGCATAGATGATTGAGTGCTTCTCATGCTATCTCAGTTTGTTGAAATGTTTCAATTTGTATTCCATCAATCCCCAGAGCTTTGTTCTTTGCCGATGCCTTCAATGTACCTCAGGTTTTTTCCTTCAGTATCATTGGCTCTTGATCATATGCTACCTCTTTTAATGTTTGAACCTCTACCATCTCTTTCTGGAACATTGAATCTGTATGTTTCTTCCATCTTCTTTTTATGATTCTGCATCATTTAATGTTTTCTCCATCAAATCCTTCAATGTTGCAAGTCAAGGCTTAATGTTCTTTCTTCAGTTCCCTCAGTTTGAGGAATGAGCATGTTCTTCCCTTTTGGTTTTCTAACTCCAATTCTTTGCCATTTCATTATATTTGGTTTTGTCTTCTTGAGTTCCCTTTTGAAATTTTCTATTCAGCATTTTTCTTCTCATTTCTTGCATTTATTTTAGTGCCTCTACAGAGAAGAGCAAGTTTCAGAGTCTCTTCTGACATCCATTTTGGTCATTCATCCCTTCTTCCTTGCCTTCTTAATGACCGTTCACTGTCTTCCTGTATGATTTTCGTTATGTCATCCTGCAATTCTTCTGGTCTTCAGTTTTTAGTTTCTAATGCATCAAATCTGTTAATCAGAGAATCTCTAAGTTCAGGTTGGATATGTTCAAGTTCATATTTTGGCTCTCACGGAACTGTTTTAATTTTAGTAACCTTCATTCTGAACTTTCACATGAGCTATTGATGGTCTGATCCACAGTCTGTCCCTGGTCTTGTTTTGGCTGATGATATAGAGATTTTTCAACCACCTCTTTCCACGGAAACGGTGGTGGTTATAGTATGCTGTGGAGTTGGTTCTGACTCATAGCGACCCTGTATAGTGTTTCCGAGGCTGTAATCTCTACAGCAGCAGAAAGCCTCATTTTTCTTCCATGGAGTGGCTGGTATTTTCAAACTTTTGACCTTGAGGTTAGCAGCCTGACATATAACCACTACGCTCCACAGATATAGTCAATATATCTGTGCGTTCCATCTGGTGAGGTACATGTGTATAGTAATCTTTTATGTTGCTTAGAAAAGGTATTTCCAGTGAAGAAGTCATTAGTCTTGCAAAATTCTATCATGTAATCTCCAGCATCATTTCTATCACCAAGGTCATATTTACCAACTACTGATCCTTCCTCTTTGTTTTTAACCTTTGCATTCTAGTTGTCAGTATTTATCAATACATCTTGATTGTATGTTTGATTAGTTTCAGATTGAAGAATTTGGTAGAGTTCTTCAGTTTCATCATGAATGGTTTAGTAGTAGGTGTGGATATGTGACTGATAGTGGTCTTAACTGATCTTTCTTGTAGTGGTGTTGGTGGGGGTGTGCTGTGAAGTCAGTTCCAACTCATTATAACCCTGTATAGGATTTCTAAGGCTATAAATCTTTATGGAAGCAGAATGCCTCATCTTTCTTCTGCAGAATGGATGGTAGTTTCAAACTGCTGACCTTGAGATAAGCATACTGACTCCTAACCATTATGTAACCAGTCTTCCCTAAAGGCATATGGATATTATTCTATTAAAGACAACATTATGTTTCAAGACAGACCTTGATATGTTATTTTTCATGATGAATGTGACACCATTCCTCTTAAATTTACCATTCCTGCTATAGTAAACCATGTGATTGTCAGATGCATAATGGCCAATGCCAGTCCATTTCAGCTAACTAATGGGTAGGCTATCAAGGTTTATGCATTTCACTTCACTTTTGACAACTTCCAATTTTCCTAGATTCATAATTCATGCATTTCATGCTCCTATTATTTATTAGTGAATACTTATAGCTACTTTTCTTCATTTTGAGTTGTGCCCCATCGTAAATGAAGGTCCTGAAGATTTACTCCATTCATATCAACTCTACTCTGATTAGACAGCTCTTCCCCAGATATATTTTGAGTGCCTTTCAACCTGATAAGCTCATTTTATGGCACTATATCATACAACATTCTGGTGCTCTTCATCATGTTTCAATATTCAATATTCTGGAACTGACAGTGTTCCACTATTATTCATAAGGTTTTTAATGA
Organism: Chrysochloris asiatica; assembly: GCF_000296735.1. NCBI lineage: Eukaryota > Metazoa > Chordata > Mammalia > Afrosoricida > Chrysochloridae > Chrysochloris > Chrysochloris asiatica. The sequence continues at coordinate 40,838 of NW_006408567.1, forward strand.
CGAAATATTTGGAAGTAGATCGTCTTTCCTTTTTTTTTTAGTCTGTGTTCATCTGGAAGCTCCACTGAAATCTGTCCTCTATGGGGGTTCTCTTGGTATTTAAAATACTTTTGGCATATCTTCCAGAGTCACAGTGACACACGAGTCACCACAATATGACAAATTGACAGATGAATGGAAATTCTGACTCATAGAAACCCTGTATAGGACTCTAAGAGCAGTTAGTGTATTCTAACTGCCAACTCTATGGTTCATATCAACTTTGCAGTCCAGTATTTATATTACTCACCAGACCAGTTCTCCCAAAGTGCTTATAGAAGGTTTAAATGATATTTAATCAAATTACAAATCATAAACATAAACTGCTGCATTATTGTTGGTTTGAGGTTATTAAGAGAAGGTGTTTGAAGTGAAATGTACACATAGACCCTAAATCCCAAATTATCATAACTTTATTTTTAGATAGACTCAATCCAAAGATAAGAAAGCAGTTTCCTCAGCCTCATCTATGGTAATTATGTTAGAATAAAAAAATCCCTGCAAGTCTTTTCAGCACATTCAAAAATGTAAAATTTTAATTGTGCAATAATAAAATAAACTTTTCCTTAGTGACTTAGAGAACATACTATAGCTGGAGTCTCCAGAAATTAGTCCAAACCTGGTTATAAGGTTTTTGTATCTATCATATTCTAATATTCAGAAAATATTTTTTAAATATCTGGATGAGGGCAATTGAAGAAGCTAGGTTCAATTATTGTGCTTGTTTTCCCTTTATTATATTATTTGAACTTCTTACATGGAATCATTTAAGAAGTGTCTTTTTGGAGTATACAGTTTCCAGATTGTGGGATGTTTTAGCTAGCTTTGAGATTAATTTTATTGCATTCATTCAACTACTTATATGAAAACTTTTTGAAACATGATTCATGAATCATACTTGTCAATTTTTTATCTTTATTATATTAAATAATCAGGAGTAAAAAAATGAGAACATTGATATTCAATTTATTGTGACTTAAAATTATTAACACTTAAATATATTTAGATATTGAAATAAGTGATAAAAATTGGCCATTGAGAATGTTTTTGTCATATAAATTTTGTAAAACACAATGCCATGTTTTTCTTCATACAATCTAACTTCTTAGATTATTTCCTCAACATTATGATTGAATAAATACAGTGAAAAAATACAACTCAGGCCTACACCTTATCAAATTTTAAACCATTCGGTGTTGCTGCATTCTGTTTGAACAACTCCCTACTGGTCTATGTACAGGTTCCTCATGAACACAATTAAATGCTCTGAAATACTCATTTTCTACAACATTATCCATAGCTTGTCATTTTCCACACAATCTAAAGCCTCAGTGCAGTCAATAAAGCACAGGGTAAACATCTTTCTGTTATTCTCTGCTTTCAACCAAGATCTGTGTGATGTCAGCAATGATATCCCTTGTTCCAGAAACTCTTCTGAATGTAGATTGAACCTCTG
>NW_006408567.1:45262-46016 GCF_000296735.1 Chrysochloris asiatica
AAGGAAAAGACTAAAATATATGTCAGAAAAGACCCTGAGATTTGCTCTTCAGAATAGAGATGCTAAAGCAAATGGAAGAAATGAGGAGGAAAAAAAGTTGAGCAGAAAATTCCAAAGCGCAGCTTGAGAAGACAAGTCAAATATTATTACAAAATGTGCGAAGATCTGGAGTCAGAAAACCAATAGAGAACATGCTCAACATTTTTCAAATTGAGGAAACTGAAAAAAAAAAAAAAAAAAATTCAAGCCTTGACTTGAAACATTGAAGGATTCTATGGGGAAAATATTGAATGATGCAGAAAGCATCAAATGAAGATTGAGGGAATACAAAAAAATCAATCTACCTAAGCATAGTGGTTACGAATCAAGCTGGACCTCAAGGTCAGCAAATCAAAACTACCAGCTGTTCCGCAGGAGAAAGAGGAGGCTTTCTGTTCCTGTAAAGATTTACAGCCTCCGAAACCCTGTACAGGGTCGCTATAAGTCAGAACCTACTCCACAGCACTTCACCACCAAAGGAAATGGTTGATGTTCAACAATTTCAAAAGGTAGCATAGTATCAAAAGGCAATGATACTGAGGGAAGAAATCCAAGGTGCATTGAAGCATTGACAAAGAACATGGCACTGGAAATTGATGGAATAAAAATCAAAATCTTTCAACATACTGATATGACACTGGAGGAACTCTCTTATCTATGCCAAGACACTTGGAAAAAAATTATTTGGCCAACTTATTGGAAGAGATCCATATTT
>NW_006408567.1:47360-49106 GCF_000296735.1 Chrysochloris asiatica
AAAGGGGAAGACTCTCAACAAGATAGATTGGCACAGTGGCAGCAATAATAGGCTCAAACATAGCAATGATTATGCAGTTGGTGCAGGAAGGCAATGTTGAATTCTCTTGAGCAAAGGGTTGTCATGAGTCAGTACTGACTCGATATAACCTAACAACAACAATTTTTGAAAAAGGAGAAAACCTCATATTTGTTCCCCAGAGTAATTGGTGGGCTTGACTGCCAACCCATGGTTAGCAGTCCAGTGTTTATCCTACACAGCTACCATATTCACCATTTTGTAATCTAAAAATCTGAATTCAAAATCTTTTAAAGTCACAAATATATAAATAAATATAGGAAATAATTTCATTTCATCATAACCAATTTTCTCAACTATGATACATCACACATTTGCATCAGATAAAATGTCCATTGTAGATTGAAACACATTTATATTCTTGTAAAATATGCTGTGACTGTTAATTAAAGCTTTATTGTTTAGAATCCTAAAGGACATTTCTTGCTTTGGTGTTAAAATTAAGCCATACATCATATTAAAGTTTTCCTATGTTTTAGAAATATGAAATTTGTAAATTTTCCCCAAAGAATTTATAGACAAGGTTATAAACTATTTTATATTATAGGCTTTTAGCCAAGATTATATACTCATTCATTGCTTAACTATTTTCCTTAAAGAATGTAATACCTTGAAATGGAATTTATACTTTTTGTATATGCCAGTCATCAAGACTCAACTAAGCTCAGTTAGAAAAATAATGCTGTATATAACATCCCTGAATTTTTTTTCCTATATTAATTAAGAGTTTCTGATTGGTTAGCAACAATCAACCCATATGAAGCAATATCATTTGTCTGTACATTCCAGAGCAGGGCATGTTGTATTATTGTTACTTTTCCAGTTATTTCCTCTAGACTTGTAGGCGGTTACAAATGAAAACAGGCCACATGCCCCAAACTTTCTCTTCATCTTAATTACCTCATTGTTTCTGGCAGTTGTGATTATATTTACGGTATTTATGTTTCATAATATTGTTTCCTTAAGCAAAGTTTAGCTGTATTTGTGATGAATAAGTAAAAACAAAATCAGCATTCTCTCTAAAAATTAAATTTTTGATAGATAATATCAAGTTCTAAATTAAAGATTTTGTTATTGATTCTTTTGTTGCTCAAATTTAATTTAGTGTCTATTATCATTACAGAGATTATGTACTTATGTATATCAGTAGGTTCAGTAATAATAATTAAATAACATTTAAGATTTATGTCCAACACTCATTTGTAAGATCATTGTACTGTGGTAGCTTGCAAGTTGTGATGATGGAAGTTATGCCACTGGTGTTTTAAATATCATCAAGGTCACCCATGGTAGACATATTTTAGCAGAACTTGAGACTAAGACAGACTAAGAAGAAGGAGAGGTAGACAAACTCTGAATGTCTTGTCACTGAAAACTTTATGAATAACAGTGAAATATAAAATATACTGTTAGAAAATTAACTCAATATGAATTGTAGCAGAATAGTTTCAGCTATAGTGCCAGATAATGAACCCTTCAGCTGGAAAGGCACTTAAAAAATAATAGGAAAAGAGTGTATCTCCTAACAGTAGAATTCATCATAATGGCAAGAATGGAATTAAGCTTTGGGGAGCTTCATAAGCTGAAAGGGCAGAATTCAAAATAAGGAGAAACAGCCTAAAACACTAATTAGTAATTGGAACATGGAATGTATGAATTATGAATCTA
>NW_006408567.1:52121-53156 GCF_000296735.1 Chrysochloris asiatica
AAAGACAATGGAGACACTCAATACCATCAGGCAAAACAAAGCAAGGGTGGGCTGTACAATAGAAAATCAATTGGTCCTATGAAAGTTCAGGCTGAAACAAGAAAATTAAAGCAGGTTCATGAGACTTAAAATATTATTTCAACATATCTTAAGGACATATTTGATGCAATAGTCACTAATAACTGAAGACCAGAAAAGCTGTAGGACAACAACAAGAACATCATATAGCAAGAAGCAAAACAGGTCATTAAAAAGACAGGAAAGAGGTGAGAAGCTGGAGGCAGGAACTGGAGTGTGAGCAAAAGCTGGGTGGGCACCCTGGCCAGGATCACCACTACTGAGGCAGTGAAGAACAAGATCCAGGTTCTGGAACAGCGTGCAGATGATGCTGAGGAGAGGGCCAAACGCCTCTATCAGGAAGTGGAGGGGGAAAGGCGGGCCTGGGAACAGGCTGACGCGGAGGTGGCCTCCTTGAACCATTAGATCCAGCTGGTTGAAGAGGAGTTGGACGGCGCTCAGGAACACTTGGCCACTGCTTTGCAAAAGCTGGAGGAGGCAGAGAAAGTTGCTGATGAAAGCGAGAGAGAGGTATGAGAGATGGATGAGCAGATCAGACTGATGAACCAGAACCTGAAGTGTCTGAGTGCAGCTGAGGAAAAATACTCTGAAAAAGAAGACAAATATGAGGAAGAGATAAAGCTATTCTTAGTGATAAAGTCAAGGAGGCTGAGTTTGCTGAGGAATCAGTAGCCAAGCTGGAAAAGACAACTGAAGATTTGGAAGATAAGCTGAAATGCACCAAAGAGGAGCACCTCTATATACAAAGATGCTGGACCAGAATCTGCTTGACCTGAATGAGATGTAGAACACCCAAGCACTGCCCTACCACTGCTCCTCCCCTTGACCCTGACTCCACCTGAGGGCAACCTGCCTAAAGCTGACCTTTAAACTGAGGGCAGGTCTTTAACTGGAAGGCTGCTTTCTCCTGGCCATCCACCCACCCCCTCAATCATGTCTTTTTTTTTTTTTTAACCT
>NW_006408567.1:54748-55734 GCF_000296735.1 Chrysochloris asiatica
CAAATGGAGTAAATTCCTTGGGACCTTAATTTGTTCATGGGACAAAACTTAAAAAGAAGGGAAACAGCGGTAAAAACATAGTAAGAATCAGAACATAGGATTTATGAAATATTAATCCAAGAAAATTGGAAATCATCTAAATTGAAATGGAACACATAATCATTGCGATCCTATTACTGAGTTGAAATGAACTGGTATGGGCCATATTGAATCTGATAATTACATGGTTTACTCTGCTAAGAAAGACAAATTGAAGAGGAATGGTGTCACAATAATCATCAAAATGAACATATCAAGATCAGTCATGAACTACAACACTGTCTGTGATGGCATAATATCCATATGCGTACAAGGAAGACCAGCTAATACCACTATTAATCAAATTTATGCACCAACCACTAAAGCCAGTAAGGATGAAATTGAAGAATTCTAGAAACTAATTCAGTCTGAAATTGATCAAATATGCAATCAAGGTGTATTGATAATTACTTGCAATTAGAATGCAAACAATGGGAACAATGAAGAAGGTTCAGTAGTTGGAAAATATGCCCTTGGTGATAGAAACAATGTTGGAGATTGCACAATAGAATTTTGCAAGACCTATGGCTTCTTTCTCTCTGGTCTTCTGTCTTTAGTGTTTAATGTATCAAATCTGTTCTTCAGATGATCTCTAAATTCATGTGGGATATATTCAAGGTTATATTTGGGCTCTCATGGGCTTGTTGTCATTTTCTTCAGCTTCAGTTTGAATTGCATATGAGCAAATGATGGTCTGTTCCACAGTCTGCCGCTGGCCTTGTTTTTGCTGATGCTATGTAGCTTTTCCATCATCTCTTTCCGCAGATGTAGTCAATTTAATTTCTATGAATTCCATCTGGTGAAGTACATGTGTTTAGTCATTTTCTTATGCTGTCTAAAGAAGGCATTTGAAATGATCAAATAATTGATTTTGCAGAATTCTATCATGCAATCTCCAGTATCATTTC
>NW_006408567.1:57514-58504 GCF_000296735.1 Chrysochloris asiatica
AAGAATTAATGCATTTGAGTCATGGTGTTGGAGGAGAATATTGAAAGTACCATGGGCTGCCAAAAGAACAAATGGGTCCATGTTGGAAGACATGTATCCAGAGTGCTCCTTGGAGGCCAGGATGGCCAAACTTTGTCTCTCATACTTTAGACATATTGTCAGGAGGGACCAGCGCTGGAGAAGGATATCATGTTTGGTAAGGTGGAGGGTAAGAGAAAAAGAGGTTGACCTCCAACGAATTGGCTTGGCCAGTTGGCAGCATCGATGGACATGCGTGGCAACAATAGTGAGGCTGGCCCAGGATCAGGCAGTGTTTCGTTCTGCTGTGCATAGGGTCACTATGAGTTGGTACAGACTCAACGGTACCTAACAACAACAACAACAATGGCTTCTTTGTGAATACCTTTTTAAAACAACATAAAAACGACTCTACACATTGACTTCACCAGATGGAATACACTGAGACTAAATTGACTACTTCTGGGCAGAGCCAGTGGGAAAAGCTCCATATCATCAGCTAAAACAAGACCAGGGGCAAATTATGGAACAGACCATCAATTGCTCATATGAAAATTCATGCTGATGCTGAAGAAAATGAAAACAAGTCCATAAGAGTCAAAATACAACCTTGAATATATCCCATCTGCATTTAGAGATCAACTGAAGAACAGATTTGATGCATTAGACACAAAAGACCAAAGACCACAAGAGTTGTGGGATGATACCTAAGAACATCATTCAGCAGGAAGACAGCAAAACGACATAAAGAAGACATGAAAGAAGATAAGATCAAAATGTATGTCCAAAGAAACACTGAAACTTGATTTCCAGTGCAGAGATGCTAAATCAAATGGAAAATTTTAAGAGTTACAAGAGGTAAACAGAAAATTTCAAAAGTTGGCTCAAAAAGACAAAGTCAAATATTATTTTAAAAAGTGTGCAAAGACCTGGTATTAGAAATCCAAAAAGGAAGAATTTCTAATTTTCCCT
>NW_006408567.1:85796-86431 GCF_000296735.1 Chrysochloris asiatica
CCACTAAAGCCAGTGAGGATGAAATAGAAGAATTTTACCAACTTATTCAATGTAAAATTGATCAAACATGCAATCAAGATGTATTGATGATTACTGGTGATGGGAATGCAAATGTTGGGAGCAAAGAGGAAGGATCAGTAGTTGGAAAATATGGCCTTGGTGATAGAAATGATGCTGGAGAACAAATGATAAAATTCTGCAAAACCAATGATTTGTTCATTTCAAATACCTTCTTTAGACAGCATGAGACATTACTATACGCATGGACTTCACCAGATGGAATATATAGAACTGAAATTGACTACATTTGCGGAAAGAGATGATGGAAAAGCTCCATACCATCAGTCAAAACAAGGCCAGGGACAGACTGTGGAACAGACCATCAGTTACCTATATGCAAATTTAAACTGAAAATGAAAACAAGTTCATGAGAGCCAAAATATGACCTTGAGTATATCCCCCCTGAATTTAGAGATCATATGAAGAACAGATTTTATACATTAAACACTAAAGTCCAAAGACTAGAAGAGCTGTGGGATGACATCAACAACATCATACATGAAGAAAGCAAAAAGTCATTAAGAAGGAAAAGGACAAAATGGATGTCAGAAGAGACACTGAAACTTGCTCTCCAG
>NW_006408567.1:87528-89345 GCF_000296735.1 Chrysochloris asiatica
CTGTGGGTTAAAGTATTAGAATGCAAAGTTGTTTTGAACTGCAAGTTTGATGGCTCAAGCTCACCAGCTGCTCCTTGGAAATCTGTTCTGGATATCATCTCTAAATTCTAGTAGGATGTGTTCAAGGTTATATTTTGGCTATTGTAGACTTGTTTTAATCTTCTTCAGCCTCAGCCTGAACTTGCATATGATCAATTGATATTGTAAGACTGGAACGGTTGTGGATGACATCAACACCATCATACAGGAAGAAAGCAAAAGGTCTTCAAGATAACAACAAAAAAAGGAAAGACTAAAATAGATGTCAGATTAGACTTAGAACCTTGATGTAGAGCATAAAGATGCTAAAGCAACTCGAAGAAATGAGGAGGTAAGAGAGCTGAACAGAAATTTTCAATGGTCAAGTCAAAAAGACAAAGTCAAGTATTGTAATGAAATGTTAAAGATCTGGAGTTAATAAACCAAAAGGGAAGAACATGCTCAGCATTTCTCAATCTGAAAGAACTTAATAGAAAATTCAAGTCTCAACTTGCAATACTAATGAATTATATAGCAAAATATTGAAAGACGCAGAAGACATCAAAAGAAGATGCAAGGATTAACAGTCACGGTACCAAAAATTAATGGTTGATGTTCAACCATTCCAAGAGATAGCATATGATTAAGAGCCAATAGTACTAAAGAAAGAAGTCCAAGGTACACTGAAGACATTGGCAAAGAACAAGTCTCCAGAAATAGATGGAATACAAACCAAAATCTGTCAACCAACTCATCCAGCACTTGAGGCACTCACTCATCTCTGCCAACACAGCTATCTGCCAATCGGTTGGAAGGGATCCATTTTTGTATCCATTCCACAGAGAAGTGATACAATAGAATGCATAACTAAGTGGACAGTATTAGTACTATCACATGCAAGTTAAATTTTGCTAAAGATAATTCAAAAGTGGCTGCAACAGCACATTGACAGGGAACTGCCAGATGTTCAAGCCAGATTAATATGAGAAAAAGGAGCAAGCGATGTCATTGCTGATGTTAGATGTATCTTGGCTGAAAGCAGAGAATACCAGAAATATGCTTACCTGTGCTTTATTGATTAACAAAGCACAGGTAAACATATTTCAATTGTGTAGATCATGACAAATTCTGGACAACATTGCAGGGAATGAGTATTCCTCAACTTGTGTTTATGAGGAACAAAGAGGCAGAATAGATTAGAAACAGGGAGTGTGTGTGCCACAGTTGCATTCATTCACCATACTTATTCAGTCTATATTCTGATAAAATAATCCAAGAACCTAAATTATATAAAGAAGAATATAGCATCAGGATTGGAGGAAGACTCATTAACAACCTGCGGTATGCAGATGATACAACCTTGTTTGCTGAAAGTGAAGAAGACTTAAATGATGAAAGACTTAACTCTTCTGTATAGGTTGTATCTCAGTTTAAAGAAAGTAAGAGCCCTCACCACTACAGGACCAGTTAATAACATTAAGATAAATGGAGAAAATATTTAAGTTGTCATATACTTCATTTTGCTTGGATCTACCATCAACTCTTATGGAAGCAACTGTCAAGAAATCAAACTACATATTATGTTAGGAAGAACTGCTGCACAAGATATGTTTAAAGTGTTCAAGAGCAAAGATGTCAGCTTGAAAAATAAAGTGCTTCTGACCTGAGCCATGGTATTTTCAATAATCATGAAAGTTGGATAATGGATAAGGTGAGTTATGATTTTAGAGAAGAATATTAAAAGTACCATGTACTGCCAGAAGAAAAAAGAAGGCTGTGTTGGAAGAAGTACAACCAGA
>NW_006408567.1:89445-91057 GCF_000296735.1 Chrysochloris asiatica
TTTGCTTTAGCTTCTCTACGCTGGAGAGCAAGTTTCAGAGTCTCCTCTGACATCCATTATGACCTTTTCCTTTTTCTTGTCTTCTTAATGAATTTTTGCTCTCTTCATGTATGATGTTCTTGATGTCATCCCACAATCTTCTGGTCTTCAGTCTTTAGTGTTTTAATGCATCAATCTGTTCTTCAGATGATTTCTAAATTTAGGTGGGATAACCTCGTATGTATGTAAAATTTGGACAATGGATAAGAAATACCATAGAAAAATTGATGCTTTTGAGTTATGATGTTGGAGAAGAAAATTAAAAGAACCATGGACTGCCAGAAGAACAAACAAATCTGTATTGCAAGAAGTATAGCCAGAATGCTCCTTAGAAGCCAGGATAGGGAGACTTCACCTCTCATATTTTTATTAAGAGGGTCCAATTCCTAGAGGACATCCTGTGTGGTAAAATACGGGGTCAACAGAAAAGAGAAAGACCCACAATGAGATGAATTGACACTTTAGCTACAGCAATGGGTTAAACATAAAAATGGTTGTGAGAATGTTGCAAGACTGGACATTGTTTCATTCTTCTGTGCACATAGTCACTATGAGTCAGAATTGACTCAATGGCACCTAACAGCAAAAATCATCTGTCCATTGGTGTCTACATGCAGAAGCTGTATATGTACAATTAAGTGTTCCTGAATTCCCGTTCTTTGCATTCTTTGTTCTTGTTACCCAGTTTGTTATGATCTACACAGTCGAATTCCTTTGCATAGTCAGTAACACAGAAGTAAACATACTTGGAATCCTGCTGTGGTGTTGAATGATAAGCACTAGAATGTTAACCACAATATCAGCAATTCAAACCCAGCAACCCCTCTTAAGAAACACTATTCGCTTTGATACTCTACATTCAACAGCAAGTTTCAAAATGTCTTGTGACATTTATTTTGTTTATTTTTTTGTTTCCCTGTATTTTCAATGATGTTTTTGCTTTCTTCATATATGATGAACTGATGCCATCTGGTCTTTGGTCATTAGTGTTCAATGCCCCAAATGTTATTCTTGAGATGTCTTCAAATTCCGATGGGATATACTCAAGGTTGTACTTTGATTCTCATTGGTTTGTTTTAATTTTCTTCAACTTCAATTAGAATTTGCATACAAGAAATTAAGATTTATTTTCCACAGTAGGCCCCTGGCCTACTTATAACTGGTGAGAATGAGGATCTCCAAAATCTCTTTCCACAAGTGTTACTGATTTGACTTCAGTGAATTCCATATGATAACATATATGTGCATAGTCATCATTCATGTTGTTTAAAAACAATATTTGCAATGAATATGCCTCTAGTCTTCCAAAATTATTTTTAAACCTTCTTTCCCCACCCCCCCTACTTTTGCTTCCCAAACACTAGAAATTAACAGTGCATGTTGTTAGATGCCATTGAGTCGGTACCGACCCATAGCGACCTTGTGCACAGCAGAATGAAACACTGCCCGATCCTGGGCCAACCTCACTACCATTGCCACACTTGAGTCCATCGATACTGCCACTTGGCCAATCCATCTCGTTGGGGGTATTCCTTTTTTTCTCTGACCCTCAACCTTACCAAATAACTCAAAA
>NW_006408567.1:91358-92540 GCF_000296735.1 Chrysochloris asiatica
CTAGCTAGCTAGCTAGCTAGTTATACCTGTGTGTGTATGTTTGTGAGTCTGTGCACACATACGTATGTGCCCTGGTGACACTGAAAGATAAACACTGGACTGTTAACCACAAGGTCAGCATTTCAACTTCATCATTGCTCTATGGGAAAAAGAAGAGATTGCCTGCTTCTGGAAAGATTTACAGTCTCAGAAACTATACAGGGTCATTATTAGTCTGAATTGACTGAATGGCAGTGGTATTTGTATGTATATGTGAGGGTGTGTCAAAAAGTATTGCTACAAAATCACACTATTTTTAGGTGCAGTCAAGTTGGCCCCAACTCATGGTAACCCTATGCACAACAGAATAAACACTGTCCCTCCTGGCACCAAACTCACAGTCATTATTAAGTTTGAGACCATTTTTTTTTTTTTGTGGGCATTGTTTCCACCTGTCTCATTGAGAGTTTTCCTCTTTTACACTGAGCCCCCCTCTTCACCAAGCATGACATTATTCTCCAGGCATTGGTTCCTTCTGATAACATATTCAAAGTAGATGAGAAGGGGTCTCACCATACTAACTTCTTAGGGAAATCTCAGCAGTACTTCTTCTAAACAGATTTTCATGTGAAGTTATGATAACATCAAGCACATCATGCATTTAAAAAAAGCAAAAGATCATTAAAAAGAATGAAATGACCAAAATAGATGTCACAAGAGATTGAAACTTGTTTTAGGAAATAAAAAAAGTTTAAATGACTGGAAGAAATGATGTAAAAAAGTTGAATGGAAATTTTCAAAGGTCAGCTTCAAGATTCAAAACTACAAGGGTAAGTAAAAAAGTATTTCTATTAGGATTCCATTTATACATGCACAGGTTTATTCCAAATAAGCCATGTATTAACATGTCTCTGTGTTCAATGCATAGCTGCAGACAAATTCTTTCAGTAATAGGTTTGATTTAGTCTTGTTAGGGCATCTTCAAAAAAAGGTACAATCAAAGCAGTAACTTCCAAGGAGATCTGCTGGACCAGTCAAATTCAAGGAAGAGATAGGTCAGCTCAGGTTATTGCAAATGTATATAGAGGGGAGGACTCCTAAGGGTCAATTTTTATATATTATTTAGAATTTCATAAAATCATCACAGAAACTTATTATGAAGTTTTAAGAAAATTGAAAACTGCTTAAATCAGAAAAAGGCCT
>NW_006408567.1:92640-95144 GCF_000296735.1 Chrysochloris asiatica
GGCACTTAACAACAACCAAGAGGGGTTGGGTGCAAATTTGTCATCATGATTTTCATCCTTATATATAGTGGCACTAATGACTGCTTTAGGATACTAACAAAATATTATCGTTTACAACCCATTCAAGTACATAGTTCTAGGTTCCAACTCATCATCCTTGGTTATCTCTGGCAGATCTCCATGTAGGAATATCTCACTCAATCAGAACAACAAAAATGCCATTTAAAGTAAGACCTGGTGATCTGCTTTTGAAAAGACACAGTCTAGAAAATCCTATGGAACTCTCATTGCCAAATTCAAATTCCACATGTTTTTCTTTCTCAACATTCCCTTAGAAGAATAACTCACAGATGTTTTATTTGAGAATGGTAAGTATTCCATCTATTATAAAAATTGGATGGAAAGATTGGTCAAGCACCAGAATTATTAGAAAATATCAGTTTAAAAAAATAAAGTCTTCAATAAAAAGTACTACAAGCTCAAGAAATAAACATGTTTGTTCAATTTTGTCTTAGCATTTAGTCAAAATACAGAGGAAGCTAAAACCAGACCATAATAACAGGAACTTTTAGGTCTAAGCTTACCTTTTGATAATAGAATGATGATGTAGGGAGATGTCTTGGTCTGGTTACAAGATAACTTACTGACATATTGCACATATAATTAAGATATTATAGAAAATGTTGAGTAATATGTTGTAAATTATTGCATCTTGGATTGAGGCAATTTGCTGTTGCAAAAAAAAAAAACCACACACACAAAGAAAATGAATTTATTATTTATCATGATTTTTGTTATATTTGGAGTACAGCAAAAGGTGGTTGAATTTTGTGACCTTTCTCTTTGAAGAAAAGTAAAGAGTTTTAGGAAGACATTTTTGTTATTCTGATTGAGTTAGATATTTCTACATGTAGATCTGCCAGAGATAACCAAGGATGATGAGTTGGAACCTAGAACTAATGTACTTAAAGAGTGGAATAAAACAGTTATCATCCAGTTGACTTTGACTCATTAAAACCTCATGTGTGTCAGAATATAACTGTGCTCCATGAAGGTTTCCAGTGGCTAATTTCATGGAAGGAGATCCCTAGACTTTCTTTATGAGCAACGATTGAGTAAGCTTATAGTTCAAATCTTTCACTAAGCAGCTGAGGGTATGAATGACAGTACCCTGAGACCTTAAGGGTATATAACAATAGAAAAGAATACTTTCACACTACTTTTTTGTCTCTTTAAGTCTTTTGCAAATCTTACTAGGAGGCAGAATAGACTCTCTATTCAAGGAGTCTACTCTATCCAAAAGGACACTACATCCACAATTCAGGGTGGGGCCGTATGGAGGCCAAGTTTTTAATGGAGTCATAGCTAATCCCATCACACTGTGGGTCCACTGGATGTATAAACTCGTCCTGTAGTGATTTTCCCAGTTCCAGAAAGCATAATTATAATAGGCTCATAATTGGAATACTCAGCAACTGGCAGAACACGCACACTGGATCCATGAAAGGTAGAATAAGGATTATTATGGTTGGAGAAGCCAAGTGTAAGCCATTAGAACTACCTCTACCTAGGAAAATAGTAAGCCAGAAAACATTACCACATTCCTGGAGGAATTGAAGAAATTAGTGCAACAATAAAGAACTTGAAGGGTACAGGGACAATGATTCCCAAAATATCCCCATTTAACTTGTCTATTAAACCTGTGCAAAAAAAAACAAATGAATCTTGGAGAATGACAGTGGATTGCCAAGTGATGAATCCAAATGCGGGTGCTATCCCAGATGTTATTGAATTGCTTAAGCAAATTAATACATTTCTGGTACCTAGAATACAGTTATTGATCCAGCCAAAACCTTTTTTCAAAATTCCAATTTCTAAGGATCACCAGAAAACGTTTGTAAGGACATCTACATTTTTCTACCACAGAAATACTTCAATTCTTTACCACAATGTCATAATTTAGTCTGCAAGTATCTTGGTTCCATTTCTGTGACACAATACAATGGTCCAATACAATGATGACATTGTGCTGTCATCCCACAGCTCTTCTTGTACTCAGTCATTAGTGTTTAATGCATCAAATCTGCTCTTGAGATGATTTCTAAATTCAATGAGGTAAGTTCAAGATCATGTTTTTGCTCTTGTGGATGTGCTTTAATTTTCTGCAGCTTTCTCCTGAACTTGCATATGAGCAATTGATGATCTGTTCCATAGTCTACCCCTGGCCTTGTTTTGGCTGATGACATGGAGCTTTTCCACTGTTTCTTTCCACAGATACAATCAATTTGACTTTTGTGTAGTCCAAGAGGTGAGGTCCATGTGTGTAACCATCTTTTATGTTGTTTAAAAAGGTATTTGCAATGAATAAATCATTGTTGTTGTTGTTGTTATGTGCTGTGGAGGCGGTTCCGACTCATAGATACCTTGTACAGGGTTTCTGAGGCTGTAAATCTTTATGGGGGCAAAAAGCCGGATCTTTCTCCCAAGGAATGACTGGTAGTTTT
>NW_006408567.1:101824-106733 GCF_000296735.1 Chrysochloris asiatica
AATCTTTTCTCCATTGATAAGAATGTTGTTTATTGGTCCAGTGGTGAGGATTTTTGTTTTCTTGACATTGAGATGTAATCCATACCGAAGGCTGTACTCTTTGATCTTTATCAATAAATATTTTAAGTCCTATTCACTTTCAGCAAGCAAGGTTGTATCATATGCATATTGTAGGTTGTTAATGAGTCTTCCTCCAATTATGTTGCCACTTTTTCTTCATAGAACCCAGCTTCCCAGATTATTTGCTCAGCATACAGGTTGAATAAGTATGGAGAAATATTACAATCTTGTCACACGTCTTTTTCAATTTTAAATCATTCAGTGTTCCCATGTTCTGTTCGAACAACTGCTTTTTGGTCCAGGTACAAATTCCTTACGAGCACAATTAAGTGTTCCAGAATAATCATACTTTGCAATGTTGTCCATAGCTTGTCATGATCCACACAATCGAAAGCCTTTGCATACTCAATAAAGCACAGGTAAACATCTTTCTGGTATTCTCTGCATACTTGTTGAATAGTTTATCAATTTCAAATTGAGCAAGTTGGTAAAAATGTTAATGTCATTTTTCTCTGCATTGGCATTGATAACACTCATATATGAATAATAATTATAGATTTATATCATTGATAGTGTTGTATTTCAGGATAGACACTGAAATGTTCTTTTAGACAATGAATGTGACACCATTCCTCTTCAGTTTTTCAACTCTGTTGTTGTTAACTGCCATTGAGTCAGTTCTGACTCATAGCGACCTTGTATAGTGTTTGCAAGGAACAGTTGGCTTTAACCACAGATCTTGCATTTAGCAGTTTAGTACTTATCCTATAGTAGCACACCAGGACTACAACAAATCTGTTGTTGTTGTTGAATTCAACACCCATTCACTATAACATTTAATGGAACTAAAAATGAAGAAATAATTTTTACAACAGTTAAGTTACTATATCTATATAATTTTCTAATGAATTTTTTCATGACAGATTCCTTTTCTACCTTTTTTTTTTTTTTAAATTTGGAACCTCAATCTTATTATCTGATTATAGGTTCCTGAAAGTTTTATGTAGTTTTGAATAAAAAATTTCTAATCCATCTGACCTTAATTTCCAGAAAAAAAGATGCATGTGAACATGTGTATTTACGTGTGACTGCTAAATTTCGTTGGAAAGCAAAACAGCAAAAAAAGTCATGGTCAAAATGGTGATATTTGTCTAGATAATTTCTTTAGAATATTACTCTTCTTCCAGTCAATGAATGTAATTTCCATCCAGTGTTGTGGAAACTATGAAAAATGAAAGGAAGCATTGTAGGGTTCAAAATTACTGAATGGTAATGTGTAGGTGGAATTAATAATTTGTTTCTACACCTAATGATTCACATTTTCTTTGGGAAAAAAATTACAAAACAAATGTTTCTCATAGCTAATATTTTGTTAACAATGAATAAATTTAAAAAACTAGATAAATTATATCCCGACTACAAATATAATACATTTTTGAGAATGGTATTATCTCTACACCTGTCTGTTCTTAAATATCTTCAACATTGTTTTAATGAAAACATATATTTAAATTTCTTATTATTTTCAAAATTATTCCATAGGAAGTTTGCACTGTCCGGATCTTTTGACTATCACCCTCATTCCAGAAATTTATTGATGTACTATGACAAACTGCAGATGTAATGCTATAACCAAATCATTTAATATGAACTTTAGACCATGACTCTTTTCCACATAGGTGACATTTACTCTTACAGGCATATCTATTAAATACATAAAGAAAGTTGTGAAATAAATTTCTCTGGTTTTGTTGTTGTTGTTGTTAACTCCTTTATAGCAAGCAGCCTCCAGAAATTTAATCTCTGATGGCTTAAATACATTTTAGTTTGATGCCCTATATGACCAGGGGCTACAGTGAGTTTATGCTGGACCTTAGTTAATCAAATCTAAAGGTTCAGTCTGCACTTATCTGAGTAAAGTATGAAGGCAGAAATAGTCTTAATTTTGGCCATACATCTGCTTCTTATTTTTGTACATAGTCTCTCTCCTGTCCTAATTTTGTAGCACACTTGGAATTCTCTGTCTTATTGTTTCATTCAAGTTAAAAGTACTTTGTGCATGTGTGTGGGTGGGTGGGTGGGTGTATGATTGTGTGTGTGTGTGTGTGTTTGATTTTCATAGTTTGTGTGAGACTGAGAGTGTTTGGGTGAGTATGAATGCATTTGGCTGATGAGGCTGCAAAAAAATATGTAGAGGTATGTTATCCTAAAAATGGAATTTTATTAGAAAGAAGTCATTTTAATTTGATGGCTCAGACAAGTGAGTAAAAGCAATTAACTGTGAAAAGAAGACACTTTTTATTTCCTTTGTAATGGAATGGTCTACCAGTTGGATGTCTAGCCTCAAACCAGAATCCTTTTAAATAAGCATATATTGCAAAATCATAAAAATATATAATAGACACAGGCATGCACCTTTCATACACATATTTTTTTTTACTGAACAAAAACAATTAATCTTTAAACTACTCTTGTTTCTTTGATAAGCTTTTGAGTGATATGAATATCTTATTTCTTCTTATTTACTAGCATTTCTATATTCTTATCAACCTACAGGGTTGCTATGAGTCAGAACAAACTTGAGGGCACTTAGCAACAATAACAGCATGTCTATTATCCTCTCCCTTATATTATTATAATGCAAGTTCTCCTTTGCTGAATGCAGTCTTATGATGTAATGTTTGGTGGCTTCCCAAAGTTCTTCCCTAGCTCCTCAGACATCCTCATCCAATTCTCCTTAATTGGAGATACCTACTCATCAGAGAGAGCTAGCAGAAAGAATTTGTTTTAAAAATCACAAGAGTTTCTCTTTCTTTAGTCATCTTCTAGGGCCTCTCATTTATTTTACAGGTATCTAAGAAAGTAGGGAAAGTCCCATAGAAATCTTTGGTTAGCGGGAAAACACAGGAAGCATGTGTCATTTCTAATCCCAATTTTACCTCACATCAAGGTAATGACACATCCGAGTAATAAAACTATTCCAACAGGTCTTCACAAGCACATAGTGTGCGTCTTCACCTTCACTTCCAAGGTGACCTAACTTAGAGGCGGTGCCCTTAGTTTGATGGCTATTACTGAAAATGAACAAGAGGTCTTTCATGAAACCCTAGGAAGTGAAACTCCTTTGAATTTTTGTGATTGAACTATATGTATATTTTAAATTGTAGTTTGGGTGAAAGTGTACAGAACAAATCCATTCCCATTCAATAATTTATGCTCAATTTTTGATGTGACATTGGTTGTAATCTGCCTCAATATAATAGCGCTTTTCCTATTTCCTTCCTGGGATCTCTGTTTCCACTTGTTCATCTTTCCTATCCTTTCTGCCTTCTAAGCTTTATTTTTGGACAAATGTTGTCCTTTTTTGGTTTTATATGGTATATTACCCTAAACAGTAAATACTAATTTTATAACCCTATTTATTACTTGGCTGACAGTTGATCCCAAAGGTAGATTCCTTCCAGGCTTGGAGTATGTCAGGGCTATAGACGTATGGGTTTCACCAGTTTATAACAGGCTAGAAAGCTTGGCCTTTTATGATTCTCTATTTAGCTCAACGAGTCCTGGTGTGGCACTGTAAGATAAGCAAGCACTGGACTGCTATCCAACAAGGTTGGCAACTCAAACCTACCTCAGAAATCTTTTTTTTTAATATTCCATTTCTGTCAATAATTTTCTTTTATGATGCTATTAGAGTGCTTCACTTTGGTAGCCAGGCACCACACAATTCTTGTATCCGTGTTAAAGAGGTCCATTGGTCCTTTAAACGTATTGTTTCCTTGAGTTTGTCATTTTCTCCACTCTTCACAACAGATGATGAAAGACCAATAGACACATCTTATATGGTGTCTCAAATATTTTTAAGACTCCAGTACATACTTTTACATTTAGGTTTTTTTTTTCCTACCACATACAACTGAAGGAATTCTGTTCATCTTTTATAAATCAAGGTTATAAAAGCACCAAATATATTGGAGAAGATGTTGTGACTGTCCTATGTGTGCCAGGGGTATAGCCAGATAAAAATGAGAGTAAAGATATTGAAAAATAAATAAAAAACAAAACAAAACAAAACAAAAAACGACCTTATATTTAATAGCACACACACAAAAAAATCTTTAAAATTGAAAATATAAGCTTATATCCTTCTGCTGTTAAGTCTATTCATATTTTACAAAATAGCATAAGAACTTTATTTTTCAATTAATTGTATGACATTTTGAAACACCATTAGTGGAAAACAATTAGTGAACACAAGTTCTAGATGTGAAGATTTGATTTCAATATGTTTACATTATCAATATTTTTGAAATTAAAGTTAAAAATTGTGATATAATTTGACTCCTACAACTGTACGGTAGTGGTGGTTGTGTGCTGTGGAGTCAGTTCTGACTCATAGCGACCTTGTGTAGGATTTCCAAAGCTGTAAATCTTTATGGGAGCAGAAAGCCTCATCTTTCTCCTGCAGAACAACAGGTAGTTTCAAATCGCTGACCTTGAGTTTAGCAGCCCAACTTGTAACCACTATATTAACAGAGGTCCTTTAAAATCACAAACATCAATAAAAATGTAACAAAAATAATACATAAAATTTATTCTGACAATTACATATCAAGCATGCAACTGTTGAATTGTATAAACTCTATTACCAAATAGTTTTATCTAAAATGAACTTCATCACATACTGATTGTCCACACTCTATGAGCAATACACTAACCATACTCATCATGATCATTTTCTTTATTATTTTCATAAATTATTTTTAATAGAAGAGATAAGAACATGTCAGTGTACTGAGTCAACTATTTTCCTTATCAAGATTAAAATTAGTGCAAAGTTCTTAAAAAT
>NW_006408567.1:106833-107367 GCF_000296735.1 Chrysochloris asiatica
CAGCCTGATTTGTAACCATTATGCTACCAGAGCTCCTTGAATAAATCATTGTCCTTCCAAAATTCTATCATGTGATCTCCAACATCGTTTCTATCACTTAGGACATATTTCCCAACTATTAATCCTCTTTGTTTCTAAATTTCCAGTTCCAATTGCCAGTCATCATCTTAACTGCATGTTTGATCAATTTCAGACTGAATAATTTGGTAGAATTCATCAATTTCATCATCACTGGCTTTAGTGGTTGGTGCATAAATTTGAATAACAGTGGTATTAACTCATTTTCCTTGTGTTCTTAATAAGGGCCGTCTAGTAAGTACTTACTTATAGTGACTCAGTACATTGTTTCCAAGGAATTACTGGGGAGTTCGAAACACTGACCTTGTGGTTAAAATTGAACTTGCAGACCAGCATTTATCCTACAGAGTCACAATAGCATTCCAGGTTTTACTAATAAGCGTATAGATATTATTCTATTACAGACAGCATTATACTTCAAGTTAGATCTCAAAATATTCTTTTGATGAAGAATGC
>NW_006408567.1:107467-111339 GCF_000296735.1 Chrysochloris asiatica
TTTTTTTTTTTTTTCCATCATGACATTGCACTTGGTCATTCTTTGAAAGAAGCAAGGGCTGTCCTATAAACATTTCATTGATAAATATTACACCATTCATACTACAGTCTTGATCTTACCCCTTCTGACTTCTTTTGGCTGACAAAACTCAATATTTAAAAGGAACATTATCAGAGTTCCTTAAAGATGCCAACACTGCAGTGTTGAATACTGTAAACAGAACATCACAGAGCTCTTTAGAGAAATGGAAACATTGTCTTCAAAAGTGTACATACTTAGAAAGAGAATATGTTCGGAAGCAACAGCTTCACATTTTGATATTGTTTAATAACGATTCCTATAATTTTTTTTGGCAATACTTATTGACTTACCCTTTTTAAAATAATGATATAAATGTAGCTGATCTTAGACATTTATATGTTATGCAAAGTGTTGACATGACCAAGGAAATATGAGATGAGAAAATGACACTGGATTGTTTATCAAGTCATTTCATATCAATTAGTTTGGAAGAAGAGAAGAAACTAAGACTGAAGCTAGAAAAAAAAAAATTCATAAATACATACACATTCAATTAAAAAGAATTCTAGAATTCTATTAGTAAACATAGGGTATCAATGGAGTGGGGAGGTCAACCGTTAAATGCTAATAAATCTACTAAAATGGAAATAGAAGGGATTTTGGATTTAGCAAAGTGGATGACCTTGACTACTATCTGTGAAGTGTTGAGGATAAAGACAAATTAGGGTAGAATTGGTTTAAAAGAAGTCAAGCAATTGGAATGATGAACAAGAAGAAAAAGATAGATATATATAATCAAATAAATAAACCAAAAATGATATCCTTTATATTAAGAGAAATAATACTATGTTTATATGGTAAAGGAAGGATCTAAACCAAATCCAGAGTCATCCGGTAGATTCTAATCATAGCAACACTATAGGACAGAGTAGAACTAGCACACAGGGTTTCCAATATTGTAATCGTCATGAAAGCAGATCACCACATCTTTCTCCCTAAGAATCACTGGTGTGCAGGAACTGCCTACTTTTGTTTAGCTGCTTTGTACTTAACCACAGCCATTGAGTAGATTTCAACTCATAGTGACACTATAGGACAAAGTGGAACTGCTCCTAAGGAGTTCTGAGAGTATACATTTGTGCAGGAACAGACAGCCTCAGATTTCTATTGCGGAACAGCTGGTGGGTTTGAACCACCAACCTTGTTATTAGCAGTTCAACCCACCAAAGATCCTTAAATGCACCACCAAGTAGAGACCAAAAACTGGTAATACACTCATCTAAGCGTAGAAATTCGCTTAGGAAAGAAATAATGAAATCAATCACAAAAGTAGAGAGATAGACTTGGGATAGTAACTGGGTGATTTATCAATGTTAATACAACAAAAGGCAGAGTAAGGAGTGTATTATGTGTCTGACCCAAACCATTGTATTGTACATGTTAATTAACTCTTAATGTTGTTGTTAAATACTGTTGAGTCTGTTTTAGCTCATAGGGACCCTTTGTTGAGCTTCCAAGAAGCAGCCTGCTGGGTTTGAACTGCCAACATTAGATTAAGCATCAAGTGCTATGAATCTTTTCAATGTGGGCATTTTATAGCTTGGATATTTATATGTGGTCTTTTGTAATTGGCTTATTGTATTCAGCATAATATTTTCAAAGTTAATCCATGTTGCAGCATGCATCAGTGTCATTTTTTGTCAAATAATATTTTATTGAATGATTATAACATTTTCTTTATCCATTCATCAGTTAATAGACATTTATTGCTTCCACTTTTGAGCTATTATAAAAAAAAAATTCTATGAACATTCTTATACAAATGTTTTGTGTGAATTTTATGTTTTAATTTCACTTGGGCAAATACTTGCAAGCCAAATTTTGTAACTACATGTTAACTCTTATTTAATATTTTCATACAAACAACAACCTTATTAAGAGATACTGCATGATAAGCACTGGGCTGTTAATTCAAAGTTGGCAGTTCAAACCCAACAGGCTGCTCCTTGGAAGCCCTACAAAGGATTACTATAAGTTCAAACCAAGTCAACAGCACTTAACAACAATATCAAAAGATAGTTAACATGTACAATTCAATGGCTTATAGGATAATCACAAATTTGTGTGACCATCATAACAAAATAATTTTAGACCCTTTCTATGCTACCAAAAGAAACCCTGAAGCCATTACTAAGCCCTCTATCCACTCCCATTGCCAAGAAAGATATGAATGTCTGGGTTCTTTCTTGACTTTTGTTAATTGAGGCCAGGGGATCTGGAAATCTGGGCCTAGCCCCCTCTTAAACAATAAAATAATAGTTAAAAACCAAGAGTTGTCATGATCTCAGAGCAGACTTACTCGGTTTACTCTTGATCCTGATGATGAAGGGCAAGGTTTATATCAGTGAAAGTGAAACAGTTCACCCTATTAATGTTAGACTTTTAAGCAACCTGATTCATGAATTTCTCTCCCCTTTCAGTGCCTGGGGACAGGTGGAAGCAACATATGTTCTTTATAAATAAATACTTTTGATTGTAATAACATATTCAGTAACATTGAAAAATTAGATATGGGCAATCCCATTTTACAGAAAAGGAATCAAAGGTTTAAAGATGATTTGGACAACTTGCCCAAGCTCATATTGTTTGTCGCAATACATTATTTCTTTAATTGTTTTCAATATTCGTATTGACACAAATACTATCTTGAAAGATAAATTGTAGTTTCCAAATCCTGCACATCCCTCAGTAGCTTTACTTTTGTGTATTAAGGAGTTGTTCTCAGCACTGTAATATTAGTTGGCGCTGACCTATATAGGCTTCATACAGAAATAGCCTCTGGAATTGGCAAAACCATTCCGTTAAGGTGTTGGTAAGTGGCATTAAGTATGAATGACTTAAATAGTGGGAAAAAAGTGAATGTATCATATTCTTAGTCATGTCTCAGATGCCTTGCATTAGTAAGTGGTTACGAATACAATTCAATTTAATGTTATAGATGAAATAATGAGATGAGTAAGACATAAAATGACTGTGAAGTCTCCAAATTATTATCCACTTTTCTGTAAGAGGCAATAAATTAATGCAGCATCTTTACCTGAGTAGTATTACTTTGAAGGTAAATCATCTTGTTCTCAATGCATTAAAAATATTACTAAGCTAAAAAAACATCAACTTCATATACATAATTATTATTTATGTAACTGGGTGACAAAATATTGTTTTATTTGTATTTTGAAACAATTTAGCAAAAAGTTGAAAACAATCTGAATGACCTAAAGGAAGATACTTATTGTATATGTTATGGTCATTGTCACAGTATAATTCTATGAAGTCTTTACACATTATGGCTTAGAGGAATGTTCAATGATACAGAAGTTGTCAACAATATATTGTAAATGAAAAAGAGAGTCAAGTTGCCATATGTGTTGATACCTTTTTTCTTCTATAATTTATTAATTTTTCATAACTAAATAAGCATTAATTTTGTGAAGAAAAAACAAAATATAATTTTTTTAAATATTCCAAATTATTTTGCTATTATTTTGTCTAGTATTTTCTATTTATCCTGCTTTTTTGATAAAGTTTTTTATAGCATTTAGAAGGTAGTTATTAACTGAAAATATCTTCACCTGTATTATAGTATTATATATGTACTATTGCAAAGGCTTTCCGTTGTGTGGATCATGACAAGCTATGGACAACATTGCGAAGTATGAGTATCCTGTATTCCAGAACACTTAATTGTGCTCATGACAAATCTGCATATGGACCAAGAGGCAGTTGTTCAAACAGAACATGGGAACACTGAATGGTTTCAAATTAAGAAAGGTGTGTGACAGGGTTGTAAT
>NW_006408567.1:111439-112871 GCF_000296735.1 Chrysochloris asiatica
AACACCATCCTTCCTTAATTTGTCATTCCAACCATAGAAAACCATGTAACTGTCAGATTCAAAATGACCAGTACCAGTCTATTTCTCCTCACTTATATATATAATATCAATGTCTATGTGATCAATTTCCTTTTTGACAACTTCCAATTTTCCTAGAGTCATGTTTCATTCATTCCATGTTCCAATTATTAATGGATATTTATACCCATTTATTCCATTTTGTGTTGTGCACCATCAATAAATGAAGGCCCCAAAAGCTTTACTCAATTCTGGTTATCACAGTCAACTCTGTTTTGCGGAAGCAGTGTTTTCCAGTATTAGTTTGAGTATCTTCAAACTTGAGGGCTCATCTTCTGGCACTGTCTCTGACAATATTCTGGTGTCTTCAACATGTTTTGGTATTTTATTGCTATTTGACTTGTGTTCTACTGCTATCCATATGACTTTATAATGGTAAGTATTTGGAAGCTGTCCACCTATCATTTTTCCTAGTCAGTTTTAGTTTGGAAGCTCAGCTTAAATCTGTCTAAAAAGAGTGACCCTGCTGGTTTTTAAAATATTGGTGGCATATCTTCCAGGTTTACAGCAACTTGCATGAAATCACACTACAACTAACTGACAGATGAGTGGTTGAGTGGAAAATTAACCAGACAGATATTAAGACACCTTAATTTCAACCTTAGTGAAATAACTCAACATTTAGCTGTGTTCACTGTACCAGCAAGAAATGATCTATGCTAAGAGGTATCATATGATCACTAAACAATGGTACTGAAGAAAGAAGTCCAAGATGCACTGAAAGCCTTGACAAAGAACAAAACTCTGAGAATCGATGTAATACAAATTAAAATATTTCAACAAACTGATGTAGTATTGGAAGCACTCAATCATGTATGTTAAGAAATTTGGAAGACAACTACCTGGCCAACTGATTGGAAGAGATCCACATTTGTGCTCATCCCAAAGAGAGGTGACCCAATGGAATGTTGAAACAATTGGACAATATCATTAATATCACACGCAAGTAAAGTTTTTTTAAAGATAGTTTTAAAACTGTGAAGCAGTACATTGTCACAGAATGCCAGCATTCATGCTGAATTTAGATAAGAATGTGGCACGAGGTATATCATTATTGATGTCATATGGATCTTGGCAACAAGGAAAGAATAAAGAAAAATGTTTACCTGTGCTATAAAGACTATGCAAAGTCTTTAAATTGTGTGGATCATGAAAAGTTATGGATACCATTGTGAAGAAATAATACTCAAAGTGCTCATAAAGAACCTGTACATTGATGAACTTGACCTACACCTATGGATGCAGTAGCTCAAAAGACAGAACAAATCTTTACAGCAAGAATCATTCCCACCCCCTCCACACACAGAGTAGACAGGGATGGGCAACTTGGACATTGGCTACCCAAAATGGCAGG
>NW_006408567.1:118035-118639 GCF_000296735.1 Chrysochloris asiatica
TCATTTTAAATGTCTACTATTTTGAATACTTTCATATTATTGGTTCTAGTGCCCTTAAATACGAAGATGTGCTAAGAGAATGTTGACTAAAAAACTGAGCTGTAGATCACATCATTTGATTTGCATCCAAGCACCCATTAAACTTTACCTTTATAGATTTCAAATAAAGCTACTTTAAATACTGGTGATAGAGTAATACAATCTCACATTTTCATGGGGTTCCCTTTTATGGCATTTATCCATCAGGGAACATTGGTGGTATTAAAAATGCCTAAAATTTTCCTGGTAATAATTTAAAGATAAAATTTATACTACATAAGGAGCGTGGAATGTAACTGGAGATAAGGCTGAAGACATAGTTAAGAGTTTTACCTAACTGACCATGGACATCAGTTTCATGATGTTGTCCAGAAAGGAGAGTGAGTCACCAGGTTTTTATTTTAGGATAAAACGATGACATCTAGTTTTCATACTGCCCGTGTAAAGCAAGAGTAACGTTTATCAGGATCTTTTGTATAACACTTTGTATAACTTTCAAAGACATATTTTAGTGACTCCAAACTTACTAGAAATTTTCAGAAAATTTTGTAAAGTTTTTTTTTTT
>NW_006408567.1:118740-120642 GCF_000296735.1 Chrysochloris asiatica
AAGGTGGAGGGTCAGAGAAACAGAGGAAGACCCCTAGTAAGATGGATTGGCAAAGTGGCAGCATCGGTGGGCTTAAGCGTGGCAATAATTGTGAAGTTGGCCCAGGACCAGGCAGTGTTTTGTTCTGTTGTACATAGGATCACTATGAGCTGGTACTGACTCGATGGCACCTAACAACAGCAACAACAAATAGTTGTTACTAAGTGCTATTGAATTAGTTCCGATTCATAGCGAGCAAGGTGCGAATGGCCAGTTTGAACTGCTGACCTGGTAAAATGAAATTTTAAAATGAAATTGAGAAAAGACTTATGAAAGTTTAAAATGTAAATTTTTAGATGCATGATGTCTTTAGAGTTGGTAGAAAATAATGCAAACTAAGTTATTTTTTTCAATTATATAATTTATAAAAAAAAAAACTGATGGCATAACTCGTTCATGCAAGCAGCTATATATATTTCTTTTCTAGGAAAGTGCATTCTAATAAATTTTCATGATCCAAGACTGCCCTCTGGTGTTCAATCATATTCTGCTTTGCACCATGAAAATAGGCTGACTCTTCTTCAAAAATTTCAGATATAATTCAAAAATAAATTGTGGGATTCTTAAATGCCCCTGTAGTGACACAACTATTTCAATTGGTACCTCAAAATAAATGCATGCTTAAAGAAAAAATAAAAAGTAATCAGTTATAATAGTATGAGAATGCCTTGAAATGATTTGAGTCAATTCTCAACATATTTTTCTGTTATTTCCTAATTTAAAAAAAACAACAGACTTGTCAAATTGGAAAGATATGATTTTAGGAAATAATCTGATCAATTTTATCACCAGAGTCCAAGAATTTTTTAACTAACTGTCCTATCAGTTTTTATGCTTATATAATCCTGAACAGCAAATAATGTAACAAAGCTGTCCAGTTATAATATTAAAGTATTTTTTGGTTTGTTCCTACTTTCAGAGAAACAGTAATTAGTAGAGTAATTAATAAAAGATGTATAGTAGATCTATAAAAGAAAAAGAGATAATTTGTCATAAAATAGCTTGACAATTCTACCTGGTATTTTGCAATTTAAGACAGCAAAACACTTCTCTTTCTCCATAAGAGGCAGTATTGATACACCATAATGACCCAGGAAAACACGTTGTAAAGGAGGCACTCACAAGAACTAGATTTAGGGGCTTCGAAAAAAGGAACTTAACAGCAACCACTTCTGAAAGGACGAAAGAAAGAATACCTAGCCCATATGGACATCAATGTATGTCTTTTGTGGATGTTTTAAATATATTTATAGATGTCAACATGAATCATATAATTTCATCGTTTCTTCTATATTAAAGCCAGTATATTAAATTTTACATTTGTTTTATAGGACATTTAATGATTGTTAGTCTCACATTTTAGATTTACCATGGAAAACTTGAGGTCAGCCAGAAACCTTGATTTAAGCAATCATTAATAAAATTCGATTTAGAATTCTCATAAGTCTTCAGTGAAACGACTATGTGTTTATCAGACATCAAGAACTTGGAAGCAGTCAAGCCTTTAGTTCCAACCTCAGAGAGAAGAGCTGTGGAAATGCCATTACTAAAAGGAAGTACGATCAACAAAAATATAAAAATCTTACTAATTAACTACTCAGAACTCCCTCGAAGAGTCTTTATAAAGTATCAAACCAAACCAAAACAAAACAAAACAAAAAAAAACATTGTGGTAAAACTCAGTCGAGTCTATTCGGATTCACAATGATGTGTAGGATTTCCCAGGAGCTGGTGGTGAGTTTGCATCACAGACATTATGGTTCAAACTGATCTTGCTGTCCAGTGCATTATACTACAGCACCACAAAGAGTGAAACTGCCCAACGTATTTCCAAGGTTGTACTCTTTAAGGAGCTCTGGTAGC
>NW_006408567.1:120742-121317 GCF_000296735.1 Chrysochloris asiatica
TTGCAATGCTTGAATCCATCAATGCTGCCACTTAGCTAATCGATATTGTTGGGTGTCTTCTTCTTTTTTACTGACCCTCCACCTTACCAAACATGATACCCTTCTCGAGTGACTGGTCCCTCCTGACACTACGTCCGAAGTATGAGAGATGAAGTTTGCCCATCTTGGCCTCCATGGAGCACTCTGGCTGCACTTCTTCCAAAATGGATCTCTTGGCAGCCCTTGGTACTTTCAATATTTTCCTCCAACACCATAACTTAAAGGCATCAATTCTTCTATGGTCTTCCTTATTCACTGTCCAGCTTTCACATGCATATGGGGTTATTGAAAATACCATGGCTTGTGTCAGGTGCACCTTAGTCTTCAAGCTGACATCTTTGTTCTTCAACACTTTAAAAAGTTCTTGTGCACCAGATTTTCCTGATACAATATGTCATTTGATTTCTTGACTGTTGCTTCCATGACTGTTGTTAGTTGATCCAAAAAAAATGAAGTCCTTGACAACTTCATTCTTTTCTCCATTGATAAGAATGTTGTTTATTGGTCCAGTGGTGAGGATTTTTGTTTTCTTTACA
>NW_006408567.1:121995-123673 GCF_000296735.1 Chrysochloris asiatica
TCTTTAAGGAAGTAGATTGCCACCCTTCTCTTCTTCAGTGGCTGATGGGTTTGAACTGCCAATCTTTCAGCCTTTGTAATACCAGGGGTTATTTATGAAGTATAATTTGCTAAAAAATATCCTTTTCATATAAAATCCAGTGATATTTAAGACATAAAACCTTTTTTGGCATTGGCAAAATTGGAAATAAAAAATGTTAATGAATTTTAGAAAAAAAAAACAACCAATTTAATCATTGTTACTCAGCTCCAAATCTTTAAATTAGAAATAAGGAAAAGGCCATGAAAATGTGGGTTAATTTCAGAGTCTTTCAAGTCATGTAGATATTTAGAGTCACAACCAGAAACCTCTTGCATCAACACCAATCCAGTCTTCATTCACTTTTTGTACACAAAAAACAAAAGTGTGAGTATTGATTTGAATAGCTACCTCTCCAAATTCTTCATTCACTTTATATAAAACAAATTTTAAAAAGAGGGCCCATATTGGTTTGAATAGTTTCCTCCCTAAATTCATGTCCATCTGGACTCTCAGAACACAACCTTAATGAAAATAGATTCTTTCTCTATGTAATTAACATAAGGTCATATTGTTTTAGGGTAGGCTCTAAATCCAATAATTTTTAAGGAAAAAGGATACGCACAGTGACACAAAGAAGAATGCTTTGTGAAGACAGAGGCAAAGATTGGAGTGAAACATGTACAAACCAAGAAAGCCAACAATTTCTGGCAGTCACCAAAAGCTAGGAGAAAGACATGGAACACATTCTCCCTAACAGTCTCCAAAAGAAAAATACCTGCCAACACTTAATTATGATTTTAACCTCCAGAACTATGAGAGAAGAAAGTTACTACTCATTTTGTGGTAATTTGTTACAGCAGTTCTAGGAAACTAACACAGGGTCTCACTGTCTAAGGTCCATCCCTCTATCTGTACACTGTATCCATTTTTCTCCCTCAGTCTTGTTGTTGTTAAGTGCAGTGGAGTTGGTTCCAACTTATAGAGACCCTGTTTCCTAGGAATGACTGGTGAGTTTAAACCACCAACCTTTTGGTTCAAACGAACCTTGTGGCCCAGTGTGTACTCTACAGTGCCACACCAGGACTCCCCCTCAGACTTAGACACCTTCATTGTTGTTTTAACCTCCACCTTTTTTCTATATATTTCAGTATGTAATAGTTGCTCATTTCTAAGATTTTGCTCTCTTATGCATGTTGTTGTTGTTGTTTCTATGTGCCATCGATTCATAGAGACCCTGTATAGAATTTCCAAGAAGCAACTGGTAGGTTTGCAGTGCTGACTTGGTGTTAGCGGTTCATGCACCATAAATAGTATCTGACTTGACAGCAGCCAACAACAACAAAGATATATAAAATGAATATAAATATTTTCTCCCTCCAGCACACATGCTATTCCAGATAGACAGATTTGTTTGTTCTTCTGGTAGCCCATGGTAATGTTAATATTCCTTTCCAACACCATAACTCAAATGCATCAGTTCTTCTACGGTCTTCCTTATTCATTGTTCAACTTTCACATGCATACAAAACTAATGAAAATGCCACATGTAGCCCCGTATCATAATGTCCCTATGTAGCCTTGTATCAGAAAATGCTTTTAATGCAAACAACTGAGAGTAAGATTTATTATATGGATATCCCCATTGAATTTATAATTA
>NW_006408567.1:123883-131687 GCF_000296735.1 Chrysochloris asiatica
TTCCAACTCATAGCAACTCTAAATAGGATTTCTGAGGAGTGGCTGGTGACAGTCCAGTGGTTATCCTATAGCGTAACACCAGTACCAAAATTTACACAGCTATTGAAGCAATTTGTTTTATAGTCTTTAAGTCCATTTGGTTAGTAAAAAGTATTTCCTTTCAAGACTTGGTACGGACATTAGTATTTAATTGAATTAATCATAATTATGATTATTTCCAAATGGTGACATTCTATCATTCCTTCAATGTGTAATGCTAGTTAGTCATTTCACTTTAGTTAAAATTAATCTCTTCTCCACATGTATTCATTTGTGTAATTCCATCATGCTGTACTCACAACTTCCAATCTTAATCAAAGGGATATACTCAGATGCAATAACTTATCCTGAACTGGGTCAGTGTGGATCCCTTAAAGCTGAGTGCCAAGTCTTTCTAATGTGTCCCCTTTCTAATGTGAAGTTCTCTGAGGACTTCATTAATTTATGCCTAATAAAATGGTCCATCTTGTACTTTTCCTATTCCAGACCTAGAACCAGCAACTTTTTCCTAGAGCTCTGGTTCCTTTCAGTGAAGACTAGTATTTAAAAACCTAGATTTGCGGATTAGGTATGCTTACTGTTACTGGAGCATCACTGTCACAAACACTTCGATAACCAAACCAAAAACCAAACCTTTTGTTGCCAAGTTGACTCCATATGTTACAGAATGCAATTGTTATTATGGATATTCTTGGCTGAAAGTTTTTCAAAAAACAGACTTCCAGACCTTTCTTCCATGCTGTTGGGTGGGTTCAAACTGCAAACATTTAGATTAACAGTCAGATGCAAACAATTTGTATCACCTAGGGTCCTTCTTAGTGAGCACATCTAGAAAATATGTGTACACACATACACAAATATACATTCTCATATATATTATTCCTCTACCTATCTATCTAAGGCCTTAAGCTCTGGTAGTATAGTGGTTACGAATCGGGCTGTGAACCACAAGGTCAGCAGTTCGAAACTACCAGCTGTTCCGTGGGTGAAAATGAGGCTTTCTGCTCCCGTAAAGATACAGCCTCGGAAACCCTGTACAGGGTCACTATGAGTCAGAATCGACTCCACAGTACATAACAACAACAACAACAACAACAACTTATCTATCTATCTACCTGCAATATGCAGATAGTACCGCTTTGCTTGCTCAAAGCAAATAAGAATTTGAAAATGTATTGATGAAGCTCAAAGACCAGAGCCTTTGATAAGGGTTACACCTCAATGTAAAGAAAATAAAAGTCCTCAACACTGGACCAATAAACAGCATCATGATAAATGGAGGAAGAAGACCTGTTGTGGAACTGTGGGATAATGAACTGGTGTGCAAGATCGGTGACTCAAATTCACTAGCTACTCATCGGAAACACTCTACAAGGTTGCTATGAGTCAGAACTGGCTCAAGGGTACTTAACAACGATTATAGCAAATGGAAAAAAGACTGAAGTTCTCAAAGATTTCATTTTGCTTGGGTCTACCATCAACACTAATGGAAGTAACAGTGAAGAAATCAAACTATGTACCAAGGACTGCCAGAAAACAAACATCTGTGTTGGAAGGAGTACAACCAGAATGCTTCTTAGAAGCCCAGATGGTCAGACTTCTTTCATGATGTTGTTATTGTTAAGTGCCATTAAGTTGGTTCCAACTCATAGCAAGCAACCCGGCATAGAATTCCGGAGGAGTAGATGGTGAATCTGAACCATTGACTTTGTGGTTCAAATGGAGTCCTACTTCTCTCATACATCGGACACATTGTCAGGAGGAACCAGTCCCTGGAGAAGACACCATGCTTGATAAAGAGGAGGGTCAGCAAAAAAGGAGAGCCCCAAGGAAATGAATTGGCACAGTTGCAGGGACAATGGTCTCAAGTATAACAACGATTGAGAAGTCGATGCAAGACAGGACAGTGTTTTGTTATGTTGTGCATAAGGTTGCTATGAGTTAGACATGACTCAACTGCACCTAACAATAACATCTATCCATCTTTCATCTATGTATCTGTGTTCACATCAATATTTCTAAACCCAATCCATCACCATAGTACTTATTATTGTTGTTGTTGTCAAGTGACCAGAGCAGTTACGTACAAATTCTTGGAATATTTTTTTTCTGTTGCTTGTTTTTGTTTTCTTTTTGATTACTACTTAGACTTTTACCTCACAATTATTTTTCTTCATTTCAGAGATTTATGTACAATAACAAATGATAATACAATGAAAAATGGAAAAGTACTGCAACCTAGTTATAAGTAATGGTGTACTAAAGAAGCTTGCAAAACAAAACAAGAAGCAAACAAAAACTAAAAACATTAAAAAATAAAAGATGCTGTCTAGTTGATTCCACCTCATTTCAACCCATTGACTACAGAGGAAAGTTGCTCCACAGGATTTTCTTGGCTGTAATCTATACAGAAGCCAATTGTCAGACTTTTCTTCTATGGTACTACTGGGTAGGTTTCAAATGTTAACCTTTAGGTTAGTAGTTGAGTACAAACCATTTGTTCCATTCAGTATCCAAAAGAAGTATACAAAGAGGAATATGTTAGATTATGTGATAGAAAAAGAAGGAATGCCAAATAGAAGAATTAGTATCATCATGGCACATATCTTCAATGTGCAAAACACATATATATGAAGAATAGAGAGAGATTGAATGCTTCTGAAGCAAAGCTTTGAACTGGTTGGAACTGGTTTAGTTACGGTTGATGAGGTAAAATCACCCCAGAATTAAATTTTTAAAATTTGGGGTGAAGTGGAACAACAATCAGAATGGAAAATTAGAGGTTAAAGGCCTGGAATGGGAGACTCAGAAAAAGGCATGTTGTTATTATTAAATGCCATTGATTTGGTACCAACCCATAGCAACCATAGCTAGTGTTTCCAAGGAGTGGCTGGTGAGCATGAACCACTGATCTTGCAGTTCAAATTGACGTTGCAGTCCAGCACATTAACCCACAGTGCCACATCAGGACTCTAAGAAGAGGGATACAAAGCCTGCTGGCTGCTCATCAGCACACAGTCCCTCTCCCTTTATGGGTCTAGAGTCCCCAGTTACTCCATCGCTCCATGTTATCATCTCTGCCTCTATCTCTGGCATCACTGCTTCTCTGGGTAGGGATCCGCACTCCACTCTTCTCCCTTGATGATCCTAGTGACATCCACTCCTGCACTGCAAAGCCAATCACTTCCCTACTTTTGGTACACAATGTTTACCTTTACATTTCTAACCCTCACAGTCAATCCTGATAACAATTATTCATTATTGTGCCACATGATTGCTATCCTCATCTCCTTTCATCAGCCCTGCCCATGGAAGATTGGATATTACTTAATGGAGATTCTACCTTCCTCCACACCCTCTGGATCTAGACTCCCTCTTGAAAGCTTGTAAGCCAGCCACTTCTTGCCTTTTGGGTAGCCAATGTCCATGTTGCCCATTCTTGTCTACTCTGTATGGAGGGGGTGGGAATGATCCCTGCTGTAAAGATTTGTTCTCTCTTTTGAGCTACTGTATCCATAGGTGTAGGTCAAGTTCATCAAATTGTATTAGATTACTCTTCTTTCTTCTTCTAGTTGAGCTCTGATCATCCAGTCATTGAAGCCAGGTCAAGTGGGTGTTATCTGCAAGTGTGGGTGTTCTTATGGAATATCTTTTTAATGTTCCATCCAAAAGACATTCTAACCCTCTAAAAATACTGGACCACCCACTGCTTTGAGTTTAGATGATCAAGCTGACTGGGAGAATCCTGTTGTGATGGTAAGAAAGTGATGAAAGTCTTTCTTGCCTTCTCTAGGTGCTTAGGACAGAACAAAGACAAATATTATGAAAAGTACTTGGACAGATATTGTGACAAATGCCTTCATAGATGCATCAGGATGTACATTGACAGGATGTACAAAAGAGTAAGCACACACTTCCTTAGAGAGAGTCTCTCCTTTCCTGCCTTTTACTTGTTATATTTCTCTCACTCTCGCACAGATATAGCAGTTTTAGATCCATGGGAGAATGAGAAAGCAATTTTAATTGGCTTTTCCCCATGACAGTTTCTATTGTGAATATCTAGCCAAAGGACAAAGTAAAATAATTATCAACGTCAACATCATCTTTTCAACCTTTTTCAGTCTAGCTGTCTTACAGGCATAAACATACCCACAGTGTCTGTCACATATGAGCATTCAATAAACTCTGTCATCCAAAGAGCATTCATGTAAGAAGAAATGGTAGTGGAAAGGGCTGTGTTTATAGTCCTATTCTTTTCAGTCATTTCTTTGTTTTAAAAACATTTACTGTAAATACAGTTTGAAAGATCATGGGAAAGGAGGAATACTTGTATAAAGTATCATAAAGGATTGCATAATTTATTTTGTTGTTTACAACACTATGCTTCTATCTACGGTGAAAACTCTCCAATTTCAACTCTAGTACAAGAGAACATAATTTTGTTTAAGAAACAGGGTCTTTGAAGATGTTATCAGTTGACATGGGATTAAAGTAGCGTAGGGTGGGTCCTAATCTGATAGAATTATTGCTTTTATAAAAAAGAGTGGACACAGGGAGACACATGGGTAAAAATGGACATGTGAGGATGAATCTACAAGCCAAGGAACACCAGAAATCACTTGGAGCTACTGGAATCATGAAAAGACAACAAAGGATCTTCCCTTAGAAGTAACACAGAGAACATAATCTGCCAACACTTTGAATCCAGGCTTCTAGGTTCCAGAACTATGAGCTAATAAATATATATGATTATAAACCACTCAATGTGTGGTATTTTAGTAAGGCAACTAACTTTAAGTAACTAATACAAACAGGATCCAACCCACCTCTTTAGCATGCGAATATATTTCCTGCTACAACTTGTATTTATCTATAAGTGGGTGCACATAATTGACATTGTTGGCACTAATTTAAAATGCCATACTATACACATCCAAGAATGAACATTACATACCTTTCAATTCATCATAACTTAAAGAGAGAGAGAGAGAACAATATAAACTGCTAAATGTGTTCCATGTGTGGTAAAAATATTTTGAGATAACTTGATGAAAACAAGGGCAATGTGTAGTGAATAACATTTTTTTTTTTTTTTTAATATGTGAATATCTCATCAGATTCTGACTTTGGCTCTCTTAATATTTCCATTAGGAGCAAGAAAAGTAATCACATTACCTCCAAATGTTCTTCTTTCTCTCCTTTGAATCCTTAGAAGATCAAGAACAGAGTGTTTTTTGATGACTTCCTCTCAGAGTAAAAAAGTAAATTTGGGTGATGATTTTGCAATGGGGACATCAATTTCACAACTCAAGTGTCACATGCTGCAAGCAGAGTTTGACTGCTTATCTGTCCTCATTTTCTCAGCTCACAACTCTGTCATCCTCTCTCCTCTGATGTTCCCAGAGCTAACACCTAACCAGACTCCTAGAGGGTTGTCATTGGTAGTGACATTGTTCAGACAACGAAAAGTAAAATAGACTTTACAGCAATGACAAATTTTAGCTCATGGTGCCATTACTTTCAAAGTTTTTTGTTTTTTTTTAATGTTTTATTGTGAATTATGTGATAGTTTATATGGGAGAACATTAGCTTTACATTTATCCTATCATATATCATTTCATTGTCATGGTTACAATCACCTCCATGCATCATCAACCAACCGAAGTGTATACCCTGCAAGCCTGCTCCCTGCTCGTCAGCACACAGCCCTTCTCCCTCTCTGGGTCTAAAGTCTTCAGCCACTCCATCTCTCCACGTCATTATTTCTTCCTCCATCTCTTGCATCACTGTTTCTCTGGGTAGGGTCCCACTCTCTGCTCTTCTCCCTTGATGGTCACAGGGACCTCCACTCCTAGACTGCAAAGTCAACCACTCCCCTCCTTTTGCTACAAAATGTCTACTTTAACAGTTCCAACCTCACAATCAGTCTTGATAACAATTATTCACTATTGTGCCACATGGGTGCTATCCTCATCTCCTTTCATCAGGCCCTCCCAGACAAATTGGTACTACTCAGTGGAGATTCTAACTTCCTCCATGCCCTCTGATCCTAGGTTTCCTCCTGAAATCTTGTAAGCCAATCACTTCTTGCCTTGGAACCCCCCCCATTTTAGATAGCCAATGTCCAAGTTGCCCATCCCTGTCTACTCTGTGTATGAAGGGGGTGGTACTTTCAAAGTTTGCCTGGAAAAATAATTTTCATAATTATGCTTGAATACATACTTTATGTTCTGTTTTTCACTTAACTTTTGGGATTAAAAAATGCTTGGTCTGTCTAATATTTTGGTTTTATACTTTTTATACTGTTGATAAAATGATAAATAGAGTAACTTATTCCAATAGCATATGGTAATTGTTGAGATTATTTCTTGTGTGTGTTCTTAATTTTCTTAATGAGCCCGTATGTCTCATGGGAGCAATTGATCATTATTTATGTTGCTTTTGGATGCCCAGAGGCTTAAATGTGATTAATCCTGAGAATAACAACTTGAGTTTTTTCTCTTTTTTTTCAACTAGAACACACAAGAGCTGAGTTAGAGCTGTTGTTGCTAATTGTCTTTGAGCTAAAGTTCAGTTCATCAAATTGAAAATAGGTTCTTATTAATGATTCTACATTTCAGAGAGAAAGCCAAAGTGTAAAACACCAAAGGATGGGGTTGTGTTACTATATCAATAGGCAAGAAGAACTTCCATCAATACCCTTGAATGAATGTTTTACTGATTGATCTCAACCAAGAAAAATATCAAAACATGCAACAATAATAATAAAAAGAAATGTGTTACATAGAATTTCAGGATCCCTAAGTGGAACAGTTTATTCTTCACTACTGACATAAATGTTGGTGGTTCAAACCCACTCAGTAGAACCTCAAAAGAAAGTTCTAGTGATATGCTTCCATACAGATCCTGTGGAACATTTCTAAACTATAATACATGGGACATTATAAGTCAAAATCAAATAGATGTCAATGAATTATTTATTTATTTATTTATTTATTTATTTATTTATTTATTTATTTTTCATTTTTACATAGACTTGATGTTGAAACCTACTGATTTACAAAGAAGAAATTTAGTCAGTGATAAGATGAATGAAAACAATTTTAAAAAATCCTGTTAACATCTCCCAGGAGGTCCCCAGAATTGTTAGATATGTTATAACTCTCTGGAAGATGGCAGGGAAGTGGGAAAATAAGGAAGAAAAATGTGTTCTAGCATAATAGCAGAGAAAAACATACCACTGACAAAAATAATACCATTTCTTGCTTATAACACTGATTGGTAAATTCAATATGAACAAATTGAACCTCCAAATGCATGACTTCCAGAATTGTACTTACTTACCCAGTACTTCTTACAACTTGTCTGTCAGTTTTTTATACCTTGGTAGCTTTTGTGTTACTGTGAGACTAGAAACTATGACACAGATATTTTTAATACCAATAATGTCACTGTAGTGACAGATTTCAGCAGAGCTTCCATACTAACACAGACGAGAAAGTAGGAGAAGTGGACCAGTTCTGAAGAGATAGCCATTGAAAATCTTACAAATAGCAGCAGAACATTATTGATTAAAGTTCCAAAAGACGAGCTCCTCAGGTTGAAAGGCACACAAAATGCAACTAGGGAAGAGCTGTCTCCTCAAATTGGAGTTGATCTAATGATGTAGCTGGAAAAAGGGTTTTGGGACCTTCATTTTCTAATTGTTGTAGCTGTTAAGTGCTGTTGAGTCATCTCTTAACCATAGTGAACCTGTATAGGGTTT
>NW_006408567.1:160548-161126 GCF_000296735.1 Chrysochloris asiatica
GCCTTGAACACATCCTGTCTAAAATTTAGAGGCCCATTGTGACACTGTAGGATACTCGACTGCTAACTACAAGGTCAACAGCTGAAACCCATGAGCAACTCTTCGAAAACACTACATAGGTTTCTATGAGTCAGAACAGACTCCAGGGCACTAAACACCAGCAAATTTAGTGACCAACTAAAGAAAATTAAGAGACCATCAAAAGAATAGATTTGATGCTTTTAACATCAGTGACTGAAGACCATAAGAGTTTGAGATAATATCAAAGATAGATGAAGAAAGTAAAAGGCATCAATTTGGGTGAAGGGAAAGGCAATATTAAAAATATTGATCAGCACAGTATCACTAAGGAAAACACTAATAGGTACCCAATTGTTACAACAGTATATACATAATCTTGCAATATAGGTAATAGCAGTAATATATGAGTAGGTACATACGCAGACATGCAAATTGTACAGTTATGAATAGGTAAGTGGAGCTACACCCATAATCATATATAGGTTTGTTAGGGGATAGTTCTACATATGTGTTATATATATCTATATCTATATCTATATCTATATCTATCTATCTGT
>NW_006408567.1:161226-166948 GCF_000296735.1 Chrysochloris asiatica
GAAGTTGGCAGTTGTTCTTTAAACACCAAATGGTTTAAAATCAGAAAGCTGTGGGCCAGAATTGTATTATTTCATGATACTTATTCAAGCTATATGCTGAGCAAATAATCCAAGAAGCTGCATTATGTGAAGAAAAATGGCATCAGGAATGAAGGAAGACTCATTAACAACCTGTGATATGCAGATAATACAACCTTGCTTGCTAAAAGCTAAGAGGACTTAAAATACTTATTGATGAAGATCAAAGTTCAATGCCTTTGGTATGGGTAACATCTCAATGTAAGGAAAACAAAAATACTCAACACTGGACCAATAAAAAAACAACACTAAAAATGGAGAGAAGACTGAAGTTGTCAAAGACTTCATTTTGCTTGAATCAACCATCAGCACTCCTGGAAGCAGCAGTCAAGAAATCAAACTACGTTTTGCATTGGGCAAATCTGGTGCACAAGACCTCTTTAGAGTGTTGAAGACCAAGATATTAGTATGAGGCATAACCCAAGCCATGGTATTCTCAATAACCTCATATGCATTCAGAAGTTGGACAGTGAATAAGGAAGATTAGAAGAATCGATGTATTTGAGTTATGGTGTTGTAGGAGACTATTGCAAGTACCATGGACTGCCAAAAGAACAAATCAACCTATGTTGGAAGAAGTACAGCCAGAATGCTTCCTGAAGCCAGGGAGCCAGATTTTGTCTCTTATACTTCAGACATATTGTCAGGAGGGACAGTCACTGGAGAAGGATATCATGTTTAGTAAAGTGGAGGATCCCCAACAAGATGGGTTGGCACAGTGGCAGCAACAATGGACTAAGGCATAGCAATGACTAGAGGTTGACCCCGGACCAGGCAGCATTTCATTCTGTTGTGCATAGGTTTGCTATGAGTCAGTACCAACTGGATGGCACCTAACAACAACAAAGGAGTCATTGTGTGGTGCTGTAGGTTAATGTGCCAGACTGCAAAGTTGGTTTGAACCACAAGGTCGACAGTTCAAGTACACCAGTCCTTTCTCAGAAATCTGATACAGGGTAATTGTGGGTCAGAACTGACTCGATAACACTTAACAACAACAAGAAGTAGGCTTGGAACAGGATATGATAGAATAAGCTGACAATAGGAGCATACTCAATTATAGAGTGTCAGCCTTATCCTAAGATAGAATCTTTCCTTTGAAATGATGCCAGGCATCCTTATTTTTCTGTCTTCAAATTGTTAACATGAGACACTTCTGAGGCTATAGAGCTAGCCACTAATAGAATTAAAATTTGAACTTTGTCTAATTCAATTTCAGGTTATCTGAATTACAACAATTTGTCACTTTCTCAACCCATAACAATTTGCATACTTTAGCCCTTTTATCATTCAAATGGAGTAAAGTTGAAATCCTTAAAGCAAAATATGAAAATAGATGCAATTTTGAGGCATAAGTGAGCACAGTAACAGAGCTACAATGCTATGTCAGCAACTTTCTAGTACATATTAGAAAACATGCATTTAAAGCTTTGAACCACAATATTTCATTCTCCCACACAAATGATTTGAATTTGGTATTAGAAACCTCTGCAAAAAAAAGGCTAAGGGTTTATGTTTTCATCACATATTTCAGATTTTCTAGAGTATATCTATGAATATCATTGCAAAAGCATTCAACTGGAATTCTGGTTCCAGGAACTGAAAAGTAACTTGTATCAGGCTACCTCTTAGGAAGGTAATAAGTAAACACTGGACAAAAATAACATGACAGTAATATTGAAGACTAAATAAAAGTGGGAAAAAAGTGAATGAGCTTTGGTCCTAGTGTAAGAGAATGACAGCAGTGAGAATCTCATTTGTACAGTGATTTCCATTGAGGACACCCCAGAGTCCATAGAAATGTTTAATATTCTCCTGTGGTACCCTAGCTCAAATGCATCAGTTCTTTTATGGTCTTCTTTATTCTTGTCCAGTTTTTACAAGCAAGTGAG
This sequence comes from Chrysochloris asiatica, assembly GCF_000296735.1. Lineage (NCBI taxonomy): Eukaryota > Metazoa > Chordata > Mammalia > Afrosoricida > Chrysochloridae > Chrysochloris > Chrysochloris asiatica. The sequence continues at coordinate 163,197 of NW_006408567.1, forward strand.
ATAATTTTAAATATCATGATTTAGGTCAGACACATCATCAAACTGACATCTTTGTTCTTGAACACTTTAAAGAGGTTTTGTGCAACAGATTTACCTGATGCAATATGTTGTTTGGTTTCTTCACTATTGCTTCTATGAGTGTTGAAGATTAATCTGAGTAAAACAAAGTCTTTGACAAGTGAAAAATTTCTCCGTTATCTTGATGCTACTTATTGGTCCATTAGTGAGGATTTTTGTTTTCTGTACATTGAGATGCAACCCATACTGAAGGCTGTGGTCTTTGATCTTCATCAGTAAATATTTTAAGTACTCTTTACTTTCAGCAAACAAGGTTGTATCATCTGCATGTAACAGGATGTTAGTTAATATTCCTCTAATCCTGATGCCACATTTTCTTCCTATTATCCAGCTTCTCTGAATATTTATTCATCAAACAGATTAAATAAGTATGATGAAAGAATACAACCCTGTTGCACACTTATCCTAATTTAAAAGTCTTCATTATCCCTTTGTTATGTACAAAGAACTACTTTTGGTCTAAGTACAGTTTCCTCATGAGCACAATTAAATGTTCTGGAACACTCATTATCAACTATGTTGTCCATAGCTTGTCATGATCCACAGAGTCCAAAGCATTTGTGCAGTTAATGAAGTATAGCTAAACATCTTTCTGGTATTCTCTGCATTTAGCCAAGATCCATTTGACATAAGAAACTATATCCCTCAAACCACGTCCTCTTCTGAATATAGTTTTAACCTCTGAAAGTTCTCTTTCAATGTATTATTGCAGCTTTCTTCTTTTTTTTTTTTTTCTCTCTATGAATTTTTTTAAATTAAACGTTTAATTTTGAATTCAGTGAAAGATTACAGACTAGATCATCAGATTTACATAAAACAAGTCAGACACTTTGTTTCATCTCAATGATTACATTCCCCTCCATGAAACAATAGTTATCTGTCTTCCTCTCTGTGGTTCCTGTTTGCATTCCACCCACCTTCCCATTCTTTCTTTGTCTTTAGGAAAATATTGCCCTTTGATTTTGAGTGATTGACCATTCCATGGTGAACATACCTTATCAGTGCTATTTTCCTCTCTACTGCTTGACTGAAAATTGGGCTATGAGAGTGAGTTCCTTTCCAGACCTGAAAAGGCCGTAGTCTCAGGTCCCTCCAGTCTCTTTATAACCAGTAAATCTGAGTGTGTTTTTCAAAAGTGTTTTCGAGTTTTGCTTCACATCTTCTCCCACTCTATCCGGGACCCTATAATGGGAACCCTTATTGAGACTGCTCTTCCTTGTGGGGACAGAAAGCCACCCTTGCTCCCACTAGGGAAATCATTAATGCTTCCTAAATAAATTTCTGCTGTTATTTAGTGATTTATTTTTGAACACTCTATATACAGTTGTTCAACTGTGGAGTATTTTTGTCACAGATAGTGCCAAAATCTCTTCTGGACTATAACTATGTAGTTGCTTCATCAGTAATAGAGTGAGTTGTTCATACCAGAGGTTCAAGCCAGATTCAGAAGAGGCCGTGGAACAAGGAATATCATTGTTGATGTATGATGGATCTTGGTTGAAAGTAGAGAATATCAGAAAGATGTTTGCCTATACTTTATTGACTGTGCAAAGACTTTGAATTGCGAGGATCATGACAAGCTATGGTCAATATTGTGGGGTATGAGTATTCCTGAACACTTAATTGTGTGCTCATGAGGAATCTGTACATGGACCAAGAGGCAGTTGTTTGAACAGAACATGGGAACATTGAATGGTTTAAAATTAAGAAAGGTGTATGACAGGGTTGTATTAGTTCACCATACTTATTCAACTTGTATGCTGAGCAAATAATCTGAGAAGCTGGGTTCTATGAAGGAAAATGTGGCATCAGGATTGGAGCAAGTCTCATTAACAATCTGTGATATGCAGATGATACAACCTTGCTTGCTGAAAGGGAAGAGGACTTAAAATACTTACTGATGAAGATCAAAGACAAACCTTCAGTATGGATAGCATCTCAATGTAAAGAAAAGAAAAATCCTCACCACTGGACCAACAAAGAGCATTCTTATCAATGGAGAAAAGATTGAAGCTGTCAAGGACTTTATTCTTCTTGGATCAAGTATCAACACTCATGGAGGCAGGAATCAAGATATGAAATGATGTATTGCATTAGACATCTGCTGCACAAGATCTGTTTAAAATGTTGAAGAGTAAAGATGTCAGCTTGAGAATTAAGGGGCACCTAACCCAAGCCATGGTATTTTTAATAACCTCCTATGAATTCAAAAGCTGGACATTGAATAAGGAAGAAAGTAGAATAATTGATGCTTTTGAGTTGTGGTGTTGGAGGAGAATATTGAAAGAACCATGGGCTGCCAAAAGAACAAACAGATCTGTGTTGGAAGAAGTGCAGCCAGAGTGCTCATTGGAGGCCAAGATGGCCAAACTTTGTCTCTCATACTTCAGACATATTATCAGGAGGGACCACTCACTGGAGAACATCATGTTTGGTAGGGTGAATGGTCAGAGAAATAGAAGAATATCCCAGCGAGATGGATTGGCAAAGTGGCAGCATCAATGGGCTCAAGCGTGGTAACAATTGTGAGGACTGGGCAGTGTTTTGTTCTGTTGAGCACAGGGTCACTATGGGTTTGTAACAATTTGATGGCACCTAATAATAACAGCAACTTGATCCTTAATGTGAAGACTTCTTCCCTCTCTGTTTTTTTTTTTTTGAGATACTACATCCATAAGCAAAAGTCATGATCATCAAATTGTAGCAATGCACACTTGCTTTCTGAATCAAATTTATCTTCCCCTAGTTGAGTTCTGATCATCAGGCCATCCATCTTTGGTCAACTGGGTACTGTCTGCAAGTTTGGGCATTCTTGCCTGCATCCACCCACTTCATTTCAGGTGGACACTTCACTCTCAGCTCTAGTCTCCAGTGCATAGGTCAGTGTCCATGTGCTGATGAGTTTCCAAGTCTTCTGATATTTCGACCAACCAGACCTTAATTTTCTCTCTTGTCTCATATCAACAGGAGTCAGTGGAATATGGTCCAACTCAGCCAATGTCTTCATTACTGCCTTTCCCCCACATTCTCTTACAGTAGACCAACGTGGTCACCAGCGAGCTTACAAGCCTATTAGTGTGTTCCCTTTGATTTCAGTCTTGGAAGGCGGTGTACTGAAGGGCTATAATGGCTTGCCTTGATGACTTCTAGGCAAATAGTTTGATTGTTCTAGTAAACGCTGAATAGTCTGTTTTTGTTTTGTTTTGTTTTGTTTGTTTGTTTTCATGCTGGTCTTTCTTTCAAGAACTATCTTTGGTTCCTCCAGCTGATCTGAGTTGGTCTGCATGCCTTTCAAGTGAGAATGTCCCACGTCAGAAGGTTCTGGATGGGGCTCATGATCCCATTTAAGGCCCAATATTCTATGAAGGCTTTACAAGAAGCATATTTCACTGGGCAAGTTCTAAAACTGCTTTTAGGTATTCCAATCAGTTATAGGCTGAAGATTGCTTACAAACTTTCTGTAATAATTTTTCCTGATATTCCTTTCTATCTCATTCAAACAGTTTCACAACAGTTGTTGTTGTTGTTGTTGTCAGGTGCCATCGAGTTGGAACCGACTCATAGCGAACCCATGCACAGCAGAACGAAACACTGTCAGATCCTGGGCCAACCTCACTACGACCACCGCACTTGACGCCATCAATGATGTCACCTGGCTGATCCATCTCATTGGG
>NW_006408567.1:171385-178186 GCF_000296735.1 Chrysochloris asiatica
TGATCCTGGTCATCCTTGATCCAAGGAGCATTCTAGCTGTATTTCTTATAACACAGATGGGTTTGTTCTTTTGGCAGTACATGGTACTTTTATTATTTTCCTCCAACAACATAACTCAAATGCATCAGTTTTTCTATGGTCTTCTTTATTCACTGTTCAACTTTTAAACGCATTTGAGGTTATTGAAAATACAATGACTTAGTTCAGGAGCACCGTAGTTCTCAAATTGACATCTTTGTTCTTGAACACTTTAAAGAGGCCTTATGTAGCAGATTTGCACAATGCAATACACCATCTGATTTCTTCAGTGCTGCCTCCATGAATATTGATGGTTGATTTGAGCAAAATGAAGTCTTTGACAACTTCAATCTTAATATAATTTATATGGATGCTTTTTATTGATCCAATAGTGAGCATTTTTGTTTACTTTACTTTGAGATGCAATGCTTACTGAACACTGTGGTCTTTGATCTTCATCAGTAAGTATTTTAAATCCTCTTCACTTTCAGCAAGCAAGGTTATAGCACTTGCATATCTCAGGTAGTTTATGAGTCTTCCTATAACTCTAATCCCACATTTTTCTTCATATAATTCAGTTTCTTAGATTATATGCTTAGCATGTAGATTAAATAAGTATGGTGAAAGAATACAACCATGGCACACACCTTTCCTAATTTTAAATCATTCTGTGTTACCTTGTTCTGTTCAAACAACTGCCTCTTGGTCTACGTACAGTTTCCTCATGAACACAATTACGTGTTCCAGAATACACCTTCTCTTCAATGTTGTCCATAGCTTTTCATGATCCACACAATTGAAACCCATTGCATAGTCTAAAAAAAAACACAGGTGAACATTTTTATGGTATTCTTTTCTTTCAGCCAATATCCATCTGACATCAGCAATGACAGCCCTCATTCCACGTCTTCTTCTTAATCCGATTGAACCTCCGGAAATTCTCTGTCAATGTATGGTTGAAGCCATTTCTGAATGTTTTTTAGAAATACATTATTTACTTGTGATGTTATTATATTTTCCAATGATATCTGCATTCTATTGGGTCATCTCTCTTTGGAATAAGCACGAAGATGGATCTCTTCTAATCAGTTGTCTAGATAGCTGTATTCCAAATTTCTTGCATAGATAAGTGAGAGTCTCCAGTACATCATCAGTTTGTTGAAAGATTTCAACTTGTGATCCATGAATTCCCAGCACTTTGTTGTTTGTCAATGTATTCAATGCAACTTGGACTTCCTCCCTCAGTATCATTGACTCTTGATCATATGCTATCTCTAGAAATGATTGAATATCGACTATTTATTGTTAGCACAGTGACTCTTTGTATTCCTTCCAGCTTTTGATGCATTCTGTATCTTTCAATATTTTCCGCATATAATCCTGCAATATTTCCAGTCCAGGCTTGGTTTTTTTCTTTAGTTCCCTCAGCTTGAGATATGCTGAGCGCATATTTCCCATTTGGTTTTCTAACTCCATGTCTTTGCACATTTAGTTATAATATTTAACTATGTCTTTTTGAGCTGTGCTTTGAAAATTTCTATTCACGTCTTTTACCTCCTAATTTCTTACTGTTTATTTATCATCTTTACACTAGAAAGCAAGATAAAGATTCTCTTCTGACATCCATTTTGGTCTTTTCCTTCTTTCTTGTCTTATTGGGGACCTTTTGCTTTCTTCCCATATGATGTTCTTGATGTCATCCCACAACCCTTCTGGTCTTGGGTCTTTAGTGTCTAATGCTTCACATCTGTTCAGCAAATGACCAGAAATATATACAAGGTCATATATTGTCTTCTGTGGACTCATTTAACTTTTTTTTTTTTTTTTTTCAGTTTCAGCCTGAAGTGGCATATGAGTAACTGACAGTCTGTTCTAAAAACTGTCTCTGGCCTTGTTTGGACTGATGATATGGAGCTTTTCCACCATGTCTTTTCACAGATGTAGTTAATTTGATTTCTTTGTATGCTATCTAGAGAGGTCCATGTATATAGTCATCTTTTATGTTGCTTTAAAGAATGCATTTGCAATGAAGAAGTCAATGGTTACAAAATTCTGTCATGTGGTCTCCAGCATTGTTTCTATCACCAAAGTCATATTTTCCAACTACTAATTCTTCCTCTTTTTTTCCAGCATTTGCATGCCAAACTCAATAATTATCAATGCATCTTGATTGCATGTTTGATAAATTTGATTGCGTTTTTGATCAGATTGAAGATGTTGGTAGAATTCTTCAATTTCATCATCACTGGTTTCAGTGGTTGGTGTGTAAATTTGAATAATAGTGGTATTAACTGGTCTTCCATGTAGGCATATGACGTTTATCCCATCACAGACCACATTGCACTTCAGGACAGATCTTGATATATTTGGGGTTTTTTTGATGATGAATGTGATGCCATTCCTCTTCAAGTTGTCATTCCTGGCATAGGAAATCATGTGATTGTCAAATTCAAAATGGCAAATGCCAGTCAATTTCAGCTCACTAATGCCTAGAATATGTATGTTTATGTGTTCCATTTCATTTTTGACAATTTTCAATTTTCCTAAATCCATACATTTTACATTTCATGTACGGATTATTAATGAATATTTACCACCATTTCTCTTAATTTTGAATTTTGACCCATCAGCAATGAAGGTCCATAAGACTTTAACTTCACTTGTATCATCAAGGTCAATTCTATTTTGAGAAGGCAATACTTCCCCATTCTATGTTAGTGCCTTCCAACCTGAGTGGCTCATCTTTCAACACTATATCTGACAATATTCTTGTGCTATTCATCATGTTTCAATATTCAAAATTTTGGTGCTAACAGTGTTCCACTGCTATTCTTAAGGTTTTCAGTGACTAGTCTGTCTCTCCTTCTTAGTCTGTCTTCATCTGGAAGCTGAGCTACAGCCTATCTACCATGGATAATCCTGATGGTATTTTAAATATCCATGGCATAGCTTCCAAAATCACAGCAACATGCATGCCATCAATGACAGAAGAGTGATGGAACAAATATGTAGACATTATTTAATACCAAAAGAGAAGTTACTTTTAAGAAATTATTTTCGTTCAATTGTATAAGTGTATGCAAAATATATCTCAATCCATGCTTCATACTAAAAAACAATAGCAAATTCTATCAGTTCATATGGATCTTAAGAGTAAAATTGAAACTTCAAAATGTTTTAAAGAAAGCAGAAAATAATATGCACTGCCTTGGGGAAGCAAATATTTGATAGAGAAAATACAAAAAGTATCTAATGTAACAAAAAGAATATGTATGCTTTATGGCTCTGGTAGCGTAGTGGCTATGAATCGGGCTGCGAACCGCAAGGTCAGCAGTTCGAAACTACCAGCTGTTCCACGGGAGAAAAATGAGGCGTTCTGTTCTGCTCCCATAAAGATTTACAGCCATATAGAAATACAACAATATAGAAATAATACAATGTCTGCTCAGTAACATGGATTAGGAAGAAAATGAAAAGACTGGCTATAATCTGAAAGAAAATATTCAATACATGTATATGAAACAGAACTTATATCTAGAACATACACAGTACGTCAAATTTCATTTGAACATGCAATTGGTATAAAATACTATACAGATAAACAATATGAAAATGTTCTCAGTCTTACAAGTTTGAGTACAAATTAAAACAATTAAATACTACAGCATACTCACAAGACAGATGAAAAAGAAAAAAAATTGAAAAAATTTAATGTTTTTGAAGGTATGTTGTTGTTGTTGTTATGTGCCTTGGAGTCGGTTCCGACTCATAACGACCCTGTACAGGGTTTCCGAGGCTGTAAATCTTTACGGGAGCAGAAAGCCTCATCTTTCTCCTGAGGAGCAGCTGGTAGTTCCAAACTGCTCACCGTGAGATTAGCACGGTTCGTAACCACTATGCTACCAGAGATCCTTACACTACTTCAAACTCACATACATTACAAAGCAAAACATTTTATTACTATTTGGAAATAAACTTCTTGACTACGTTTTATGTAGTGAAACTTAATCCAACCTTATAATTTAGAACTTCCTCGTAATTTTTCCAAGATAAATGAACTACTATATTGGCACTGTATAATGTGGTTCAAGCTCATCAGCCGCTTCTAGGAAACCCTATACAGGGTTACTATGGGTCAGAACTGACTCGACAGCACTTAACAACAACATAGACACAAAAAGACTTACACAGAATGAAAAATATACGTGTATTTATCAGAAGAATCAGTAAAAAATATACGGCTATATTGTTTATTAAGGAGTCCTTGGGTGCTGCAAATGGTTAAGTGCTCAGCTATTAATCAAAAGTTTGGTGATTTGAATAAACCAGAAGGTACCTTAGAAGAAAGGCCTGTGGTGATCTACTGCTGAAAATTTACAGCTATTGAAGTCCAATTCTGGAATACATGGGATCACCATATTTTTATTGTTAAGTTCTGTAAATTTCCATGCAAATTTCAAGACAAGCACTTGGCCATAAGGTCAGTTTGAACCTCAACATCAGCGGTTCAATCTCACCAGCCACTCCTCGGAAACTCTATACAGGGTAGCTGATTCAGAACCAACTCAACAGTACTTAACAACAACAACAATATTAAATCTACCCTCTTATAAAATACTTTGCTTGTAAAGTAAGTTAATTGAAAGGTAAAGAGAAAGTATAGATATTTGTGAAAAATATCAAAATCTTATCTATAAAGCTTATAATTTTTAATGTCAATCAACTTTTCCACTTTCTATGAATGTCATCATGAATGATGTCATATGGAATAATATTCAGATCCTTGAATGGGATTGTAATCATTTAGATGGAGCATAGTGTATGATTTGTTGAAAGCAAAATGGATGATTTTATCCATAAACATTTACTTAATTCATAATAAAAACTTTTTTAATGTACACAGCAACTTGACTCATAATAGTAAAACCTTGAAAGCAGTACCAATTGTTCATTATTTGTAGAATGGGTAAATAAACTGTGGTGCATGCATACACTAGCAATAATAATAATAATAATGTTCAGATCTTACTGATATATACACATGATTGTGGGGACATAGAGAGACTAGGATTTGATGCTGTTTCTTAATTATCAGTGAGACTATAAATATTACAGACACAAGAAAGCTTCACAAATTTGTAGACCTTCTCAAAAGGATATTAATTTCCTTAGGAAAAAAAAAACAAATAAATAATGAAAACTTTTAGTTAAGAAGGGGACTCTAATGATCCCATCTATATCCATATATATCTTTACTACTTCAAAAGAACAGTCACAAATTTTCAGATACTCACAATCACCTTGGCAGGTAGGCAGGATTCAGCTATTCATTCCAATAAGCTATGTTCCCAATAAACACTGGAGGATATCAAGAAATGTTTGCTCTTGGATCTAGTATTCATGTATTGCAAAAAATCACAATAAAGGTAAAAATATTGTTTTCCTGATTATCTTTAGTTTCATAAATTACATTAGACATATCTTATTTTCAAAATCCATCCTTTACAGAAAAGACAAGAAATTTCTAAAGTCCATCTTTGGGGTCTTTTGGGATTCTTGAGACTAACCAGCAATTTTAGTTCAGAAGTGTCCTTTGTTTTACTCATATTCTTTGAGGAAGAGAAAGTAGGTGTTGACTGTACAGATATAGATGTTCTGAAAATCAATTCAGGGATCTTGTCTTTGGATCCAGACACATCATGATTTCAGTTTGTGAAACTCAGGGATACTTTAGGAAATAAGGTGTCCCTGAATGCAACCCATGGTATTTTCAATATCCTCATATACATGTGAAAGTAAGGTAATGAATAGGAAAACCTTTGAAGCATTCATGCATTTGAGTTTTAGTGTTGGAGAAAAATATTGAAAGTACCACAGACTGCCAAAAGAATGAACAAACCTGTTTTGAAAGAAGTACAACCAGAATGCTTCTTAAAAGTCAGGATGTCAGACTTAGTCTCTCATACTTCAGAGTTGTTGCCATACTTGGGACATATTATCAGAAGGGACCAGTCCATGAATAAGGACATTATTATGTCCTTTCAGATGATAAATTAACATTGTGCTTGAAGATGAATCCCTCAGGTTAGAAGAAACAACAACAACACACAGACAGACACAGATACACACACACACACACACACAAAATCCCCACTAAGGAGGAGCTGCCTTTTCAGGAAGAGTTCCTGTAAATGATATAGTTTAAGGAAAACTTTCTGGACTTTCATTTGTTGGTAAAATTCAGCTCAAGATGAGATGAAACTGCTTTAAATATCAATTAATAATCAGAAAGATGAATGTACAAAGTTTGTATCAAAGAAATTTGGAACTTGTCCATAATGAAATGTGACACCTGAAGGTTAACATCCTAGGCATAATTGAATTGAACTGAAATAGATTGGTATTGATCATTTTTAATACAACACTCATATGATCTATTACGCTGCACTTGATAGATGGAACAAGAATAGTATTACAGCTTAAAAAAGAACACGTCAACAACATTTTAGTGATAGGTTAATATATATAAGAATACAAGAAAGGCTAGATAATATGACTATTATTAAAATTTATGGACCTCAATGATGCCAAAGAAGAAGACAAAAGATTTTTACAAACTCCTGTACTCAAAATTTTATTAAATGTGCAATCAAGGTGCATTGATAATTTTTAGTGAATTGAGTGCAATAGTTTGAAACAAAAATTAATACTTGGAAAATGTGGCCTTGATTACAGGAATGATGCCAGAGATTATATGATAGATTTCTGCAAGACTAATAGTTT
>NW_006408567.1:179320-190288 GCF_000296735.1 Chrysochloris asiatica
CTTATGGATATGAGTCACTGAACTTGGGACTTAGGCCTTGATGACAGCTAAGGAGTCCTTGTGTGTCACTGTAGGTTAAGCATTGGACAGCTAACTACAGGGTTGGAAGTTCAAATCTACCAGTGAATCCTTGGAGATCTTATACTTCTGCAGCAATTTTTAAATTATCATTGACAAAATTTTATTTGCATGTGATATTAATGATATTGTCTGACTATTTCCATATCCCTTTGTGTGATACATCTTTTTGGAATGAATACAAATATGGATGTCTACCAATCAGTGGACCAGGTAGCTGTCTTACAAATTTCTTGGCATAAATGAGTGAGTGCCTCCAGTGCTACATCATTTTGTTGAAATATTTCTGTTTGTAGTCCATCAATTCCCAGACCCTTGTTCTTTTCCAGTGCCTTCAGTGCATCTTGGGCTTCTTCTATTAGTACAAGTGGCTATTGATCATACGCTTGATACCTCTTGAAATGGTTGAATATCGTTCATTACTTTTTGGTACAGTGATTCCTTATTCCTTATACCTTCTTTTGATACTTTCTGCATCATTCAATATTTTGTCTACAGAAGCACTTAAGTATTGCAAGTCAAGGCATGAATTTATTTCTCAGTCCATTTAGCTTGAGTTCTATTAAATGTGTTCTTCCCTTTTGGCTTTAAAATTCCAGGTTTGTGCATATTTTATTATAATATTTGAATTTGTTTCTTTGAATTGACCATTGAAATTTTCTGTTCACCTGTTTTATTTCCTAATTTCTTTCATTTGCTTTAGCATCTCTTAGCTGGAGAACAACTTACAGAGTTTCTTCTGACATCTGATTTGGTCTTTTCTTCCTTGTCTTCTTAATGACCTTTTGCTTACTTTCTTTATGAATTTTTTTTTAAATGCCTAAGATATTGATATTGACGTATTCCTTTTCATTTTTTACAAATTCAATTTTTCCCAGGTTCATACATTGTACATTCCATGTTCTGATTGTTAATGGATGTTTGCAGTTGTTTTATTTCAATATTCAGTATTCTGAAGCTATCTGACTATGTTCTATTTCTATTGGTAATATTGTCAGTAGCTAAATATTTTAAAGAAGTCTGCTTTTCCTTCTTCTTAGTCTGTCTTAGTCTAGAAGCTCAGCTGAAACTTGTCCACCATGGGTGACCCTGTTTGCTGTTGTTGTTAAGTACTGTTGAGTCAATTCTGACTCACAGAGATACTGTATAGGATTTCCAAGAAGCACCTGGTGGGGATGAACCACTGACCTTGCTGTTCAAACTGACTTTGTGATCCAGTGCTTTATCTTACAGTGGCATTCAAAATACCAGTGTCAGAGTTTCCAGCATCACATCAGCATTCAAGCCACCTTAGTGTGATACATTGACAGAAAAGTGCTGGACTCCATATATAGACCCATAAAATGAAAAATAATAATGTTATAGGAATGTATGTATCAGAACAATCAACAGGAGATGAAAAGGCAGCATTTGCCCAGAACAAGTTCAGAAAGCAGGAAGAGGCAGGAAAGAAGGAGGAATGAAAATGGGGAACTTGGGAGGAAGTTGGAAAAATGCTCTTCTATTAAGTGGATCAACAAAATGTTTATAAATTGTTGAATGACAAGCTAGTGTGCTATGTAAATTCTCACCCAAATCACCATAAAATGGTTTTGTTTTGTTTTTGTTTTTTTTGCCTTTGGCACAATCTCTATTTTTTAAACATTGTGAAAAATATGATGCTTCATGTAATTTTCCATATTTTTTTTTTTGTTGTTGTTGTTGTTGTTAGATTCCATCAAGTCAGTTCTGTTTCACAGAGACCCTGCAAAGGGTTTCCAAAGAGTGGCTGGTGAGTTTGAACCACTGACCTTACAATTCAAACTGACTTTGAGGTCGAGTGCTTGTCCTGTGGCAACACACCAGGAGTCTATCATATAGTGACAACTTATCATTTTCAGGTACATTGTTGTTGTTGTTAACAGCCATTGAGTCAGTGCCTACTCATAGCAACTCTATATAGGGTTTCCAAGGAGTATCTGGTGAGCTTGAACCACTTACCTTGCAGTTTAAACCCACCTTGCAGTCCAGTGCATTAATTTGTAGTGCCACACCAGGACTCATGATTTTATTATACTACAAGGAAGTCTTTAGACTCCCTTATTTTAACATCTCTGGAGTCCTGGTATGGCACTGTAAGACAAACAATGGGCCACAAGGTCTGTTTGAACTGCCAGGTTGATAGTCCAAAAAAACAGCTGATCCTTGGAAATCCTATTCAGGGTTGTTATGAGTCAGAAACAACTGCGTGGCACTTAACAACAACAACAACAATATAGGAGGAAAGGATCCTTGGTAGTTCAGTGGATTATGAGTTGGGCTGCTAACTACAATATCAGTAGTTCAAGCATCAGTCACTCCACAGGAGAAAGATGAGCCTTTTTGCTCCTGTAAAGATTTATAGCCTTGAAACTCTATACAGGATTGCTATGATCTGGAACAAACCCAGTGGTAACAACCACCAATATAGAAGGAAAGATATCTACCTTTCTTTAATTTTGGTGTGGTTATTCTTAAGTGCTGTAACGTTGGTTTTAACTCATAGCAAACCTGTTATAGAATTTTCCTGAGACTTTAAATCTTTACAGGAGCAAAAAGCCACATCTTTCTCCCATTTTTAATTTTACTGATTGCTTATTATAACAACTTAGTATGAAAGTAGGCATACAGTCTCAGTATAATCTTGATTCTTCTATTAGATAATCATTCTTCCAATATTAAAGACTATCTTCTCTCTCCATTACTTCTTGCTTCCAACAATAATTCATCACAGATGGTGACACCTCCAGTCCATGTAGCAAATCTCCCCTCCCTGTCCTTTTCGAGATAAATATTCTTAACTCTTTTGGCTAACATTTAAAAGCACTTTTCCTTGCTACATTGGTGAATAGTGATGATAATCCTATAAAAGCACTTTTCTGTGCCAGTGCTATAATTGACCTAATATGAAAATAAAGCAACATCATTGCTTTCTCCGTAAAAATGAGTGAATGCAGATTTTCATAATAGAAAGGAAGAAAAGATTTAAAACAATCAATTTATGTTTATTTTCTCCTAAGATATATGAAGTGACAAGGAAGAATTCACGGAATTGTTCTGAACTTTGGCCTCTTCTTCTATACCCAAACACAAAATAGGTACACTGCTATTACATTTAGGAAATTCTTAATTACAGAACCCAACATAAGCATTCTATGATTCTGTGACAATTTTACTGAAAGGTTAACGAATGTAACTGAAGTTAGAAAAGGTCCCGTTACTGATGTGAAAGTGTGGATAAATCACTTAAATCTATTTTCAAATTGATCTTAATGGCAACTTTGTACAGCTTATATAGATAAGAACTAAAATTGTGATGGAAAAATTCTTAAAGGATATGAAGAGATAAAAATCTAAATAAAATGATCAACTTTAATATTAAATAAAGACATTCAATTTTCATAAAAATAAAGGCTAACTTTCACATGCCATATTGAAAATAATATATGTCATTTATTTTGTATTACTAATGACTTAGTGTGGTGCAATCTATAAGATAATTTCTTTCTGAAAAGCAATTAGACAAAATATTGAAAAGCCTGACAAATGGTCATACCTGTATGTGCAGTTATTTGCCTCTCTCTAAATATATCTTAAGGACCTCTGGTAGCGTAGTGGTTACGAGTTGGTTATGAGTGGTTACGAGTGGTTGTGTGTTGATTTTGCCAACAGCAAGGTCAGCAGTACGAAACTACCAGCTCTTCCGCAGGAGAAAGATGGGGCTTTCTGCTCCCGTAAAGATTTACAGCATCGGAAACCCTGTAGAGGGTCGTTATGAGTAGGAACCGACTCCACGGCACATAACAACAACAGCAACAATAAATATATCTTGGACTCCTGGTGTGGCACTGTAGGAACAGCACTGGGCTTCAAATCACAAGGTCTGTAATTCAAATCCACCGGCTGCTCCTTGGAAACCCTATACAGGGTTGCTGTGAGTCAGAACCGACTCGACAACAATTAGCAACAACAACAATAACAAATTTATCTTAGAGTCCTGATGTGATGATGTAGAATAAGCTTTGGACTGATAACCACAAGCTCTGTTGTTCAAACCCACAAACCACAACTATTCACAGTTGCTATGAGTCTGAGCCGACTGGACTGCACTTAAAAGCAGCAAATTTATCTTATGTAATAATAAAATATACCCACAAAATTTTTGTATATGGATATTTATTATGTTTTTAGTTGTAATAATAATAAAAAAATACTGTGCTCATCCAGAATTGCCAAAGTAAAGGGTAGTTAAAAAATGTTCAATGCATTCATTTCATATAGTGGGTTATACACATTCATTATAAGTCAATTTCCTAAGTAATATTTCAAGACATCTGATATGCCCATAATACATTTTGAGGGAAAAACCTCAAGACACAAAAAGTATTATAGAACATTATATTGAGTTTTAAACTTCTGTGTTAAAAAAAAATTACACCACAATGTTAATTCAAATATCTGCATGGCTTTGACTAAAATAAAAGGGCAGGCACTATGAAGGAAACAAAGAAGATAAAGGGCATTTCAAACAGGGAACATAAATAATAAATTATAAAGTAAGAACGACTGGAATTTGCTGATTATGCAAACCACACAGACTTTATTAAAACTGAAATATGACTCAAACATTGGAAGAACTTAACAATGTCAGTCAATGTACTATCTTTTTACAGTCTTAGTCTTGTGACTGCTTCTTTTCCCTTTGGTATGATTATTCTTTTTCAATATCATCCATACTTCAAGAATCAAGGTCTATATGCAACAGGTTATTCTTGATCCCAAAGGTTTTTAAGACCTTGCTAATTAGAAGCTCCACAACTTTACTAATAATTGAAAGTTGTAAGGAAATTCCTGTCTTTTCCTTAAATTCAAAGCAGGGAAGTTTTTGTGTGAGTGTTTGTTTGTTTGCAGATAATCACTTAGATGGCCTTTCAACTATGCAAAATTTAAGTAAAGTTCCCATTCTGGAATGGTAACTTACCAGACACCCTGGCTCCAAGAAACTAAACTATGGTGCAGAATGATACAAGACTTATAGTTAATTGTGACTGTAGATTAGTATCCATTTATCAATGGATTTGGTGGTGGTGGTAGTGTACCATGAAGTAGGTTCTGACTCATAGTAACTCTGTATAGGGTTTCCAAGGCTTTAAATCTTTATGGGAGCAGAAAGCCTCATCTTTCTTCTGTGGAACAGCTGGTAGTTTCAAACTGCTGACCTTTAGGTTAGCAGCCCAACTCGTAACAACCAGAGCTCCTTATATATGAATTTAGACTGTACTTTTTCTAAGAATCTATGTTGGTTCTTGTCAAATGAATGTGTTGTATCTGAGGGTTTGTTTTTGCATTTTCTCAATGGATGTTTAGAGCAAGTAAGTTGGGATATAATGCATCCTGTTAGCTAGTATCATCTTTGTGTGTCCTATTTCATTTCAGGCATCTTCTAATTTTGCTAGATTCATACCTCGTCCATTCCACGGTTAGATTATCAATGAAAGTTTGCCACTGTTTCTTCTAATTTTTAGCTGTGCACCATCAACAAATGAAGGTCTGGAAAACTTTATTGTGTCATCATGTTCAACTCTACTCTGAGGAGGCGGCTCTTCCCCAGTCTTATTTTGAGTGCTTTCCAACCGAAGGGCCTCATTTTCCAGCACTATATCTGACAATATTCTGATTCTATTCATAATGTTTTCATCTTAATGTACTATATCTACTAATTTTTCATTGCTCTTCATAAGATTTTCAGTGGCTACACATTCAGAAGTAGTGTGCCTCTTCTTCTTCCTAGTCTGTCTTAGTCTTGAGGCTCCACTGAAACCTGTCCACAGTGGGTGATCCTGCTTGTGTTTAAATATTGGTGGCATAGCTTCCAATATCATAGCAACATGCAAGTCACCATAGTATGACGAACTGACAGATGAACGTTTTTGGTTGTTGCAATGTCCACATAGAACTCACAGACAATGCTCACAATTTGGGAATTTTTTAAAGAAGTAACAAGTTCAGAAATAACTCAGGATAGAGTTCATTGGTCAGAGCAGCTTCTTTTTAGCCATGTCCATTGGCCAGCAACTCTTTGTCCCTTGGCCCTGTGTCCCTTAGGCTCCTGTCCTGCACAGCCAAGTGTTATCAAGCTCTTTAGCTCCATTAATTAGTGCTTTGAGGCACTGTACTCTATAAGCAAGTCTGCTGTCCAAAGGAACTCAGCTTTCTTGCTCCATGGATCAGGAAGCCTATTGTAACACTCCTGCCAGACTCCTGAATATGTTGCCTCTTTATCTGCTGTTGCTTCTTGCTGTCTAACTTTCTCTTGCCATGTCTGGTGTTACAACTCTCTCTCTCTTTTTCTGTCTCCTCATTCTATGAAGTTTCCAGGAACTCCAGATTCAAAGGATGTGCTTTACTTTTGGCTTTTTTCTCTTGATGGTCATGAGGTACCCCATCCATTCAGCTTCTGATATGAATCATTTTTAGCCTACTGGGTTGGCAAAACTGCCCAGTACCATCTTTAGGGCTTCAAACACCTTATTTGAATGGTCCCACGTCTCAGAATTCCATTAACTTTATTTGCATAGCCCTACTTAATCAATCGTAACAATACCATGGACTCCTGATGGAGCACTGTAGGATCAGGACTGGACTGTGAACCACAAGGTTGGCATTTCAAACCTGCTAGCAGCTCCTCAGAAACACTATAAAGGGTTGCTATGAGTTGGAACCGACTCATGGCACTTAGCAACAACAACAGCAGCAACACAAGACCATGGATAGAAAAACATATGAAAATATCCATCAAACCGCAATATGTATCACATTTTGCTCACCCATGCATTTTTTAATCTCATTCAGAAAATTTGTTTTATCAATGGATTGCTGTTGTTGTTGTTGTTATGTGCCATCGAGTCAGTACTGACCCATAGCGACCTTATGCACTATCCTCTCTCAATGTGTAGTGCAAGACAATTCAGATCTACCAACTACCCAGTAAGGTCCACACTATACAGATTAAGGGGACATTTCTCCACAAGATTCCCCCAACTTAAGTCACTAGCAACCAATTTTGGCATCTCCACTCCACCTGCACTTCCAACTAACTGGCTACATATTTACCAGTTCCTTTCTGAGGACACTAACTGAAAGTTTGAGAGCTTCCAGAGCACCTAAGCACTGTTCAATTGACTGGAAATTTGGTGGTTTTTACTATACCTCTAGACATCAGATACAAGCTTAAAGTTTCACTGACATCTACACTTCTGAACAAATGGGTACAAGTTTAGGTATACCCACTACCTCTACAAATTTGATAATTTGATAGAATGACTCACTCATGGAACTCAAGAAAACATGGGAAACCAGTTGCTATGAAGTTGATTCTGTCTCCTGGAAACTTCTGTGTGTTATAGTAGAACTGTGCTCTATAGAATTATTAATGTCTGATTTCTCAGAAGTAGATAATCAAGTCTTTCTCTTGAGGAGCCTTTGGCTGGATTTGAACAATTAATGTTGTTTGTCCCAAATCTGTGAGTATTGAGTAGAGCTTTGTAGTCTGTTTTTCCTCATTTCATTCTACTCTTTTCCCCAATACGGTCATATCCACACACTCCCACTCTTCTAGAATATCAGTGCATTAAAATCAGTGAAGCTCAACTAAGCATCAGTAGACAAAATTTTTGTTAGGGTTTCATTGTATAGACAGGGAGTTTCATTAGATAGAGAAGATGGAAGGAATCACTGGCCATATGATTGAACTCAATCTCCAGTATCCCTCTCCAAATTGACTGTTATCACACAATGAGTAACCAAGCTATCTATAGTTGCTGTAACAGAAACATCACAAGTGGATGGCTTTAACAAACAGAAATTTATTAATTCATGTTTTGTTTTGTTTTGTTTTGTAAAGTGTTGTTGAGCCAGTTCTGAGTCATAGTGATCCTGCATAGGGTTTCCAAAGAGCAGCTGGTGGGTTTGAACTGTTGACCTTGTGATATGAAGTCCAGTGCTTATACTACGGTGCCTCACCAGAATGCCTCTTTATCTGTTGCTGTTAAGTGTCTTCAAGTAGATTCTGACTCAGCACAACCCTGTATAAGATTTCTGAGGTGAGGCTGGTGAATTTAAACTGCCAACCTTGCAGCTCAAACTGACTTTCTGGTCCAGCACATTATCCTGCACTACCACACATGGAAGTTAAAAATCCAAATACAGTTCACAAACTCTAGCAAAATGCTTTCTCTCTCTCTGGGGAAAATCCTAATCTTCTTTCAACATCTGTGAGTTTGGTGTTCTATGGAGATTAGTTATGTGTTTGGGAATCAGCCTTGGGTTTAAGAAGTTCTAGGGCAGGGAATCTGGGTCCAAAGGACACTCTTTACACCTGGTTCTTCTTTGTTGGTGGTAGTCAGTTCTCACCTTCTCCTATGTGTCTCTGTCATTTTATCTCATGTAAGATGAACGCACGTAATGAGCACATCCCAGTGAAACTCCCCTTATATTAGATCAGGGATATTACCTGATTAAGGGTATTTGTTGTTGTTTTTGTTGTTGCTAGGTGCTGTCAAGTAAGCATAGACTCATAGTGACCTTAAACACAACAGAACAAAATACTGCCCAGTCCTATGTCAATCTCACAATCATTAAGATGCTTGAGCCGATTACTGCTGCCATGTGTCAATCCATCTAGTTGGAGGCCTTGCTTTTTTTTCTGACCCTCTACTTTACCAAGCATAATGTCCTTCTCTAGGAACTAGTCTTTCTTGATAATATGACCAAAGTATGAGAGACAAACTCTCATCATCCAGGCTTCTGAGGAACATTCTGGCTGTACTTTTTTTTTTTTTTAAGCTTTTATTTTGAATTGAGTCATAGTTTATATGGGAGAATATCAGTTTTGCACTCATCCTATAATATTTCATTGCAATGCAATGATTACAGTCCCCTCCATTCAAGATTTAACAGTATTTTCTTCTATTCCCTCTGTGTTGTTGTTGTTTTTTTTTAATGTATACAGAAACACTCAGGAATATATAATCACTTAAACAAACAAAGGGCACATTCTGCAAGCTTACCTCCTGTCCACCAGCACACAGCCTTTCTCTTTCCATCAATATAGAGTCCTCAGCTGCTCTATACCATCATCTCTGCCTCCATCTCTGATGTCCTGTTTCTCTGGTTAGGGTCCCACATTCCACACATGCTCTTCTCCCTTGATGGTCCTAGGTACCTCTGTTCCTGGGATGTAAGATTAACTATTCACCCCCTTTATGTTACAAAACTTCCACCTTTACAGTTGTAACAATGGCAATTATTCATGATAACAATTATTACTATTGAATCATAAGAATCCTATCCCCATCTCCTTTCACCAAACCCATCTGACAAGATGAAAACTTTTCAGTGAGAATTCTACCTTCCCACACACTCTAAACTAAACTCCTTTTTGAAAACTTGTAATCCAGCCATTCTGTGCCTTTATTACCGCCTGCCCCCTCACCATTTTAGGTAGCCAATGTCTAAGTTGCCTGTTCCTACCAACCCTGTATACTGAGGGGAAATGCTTGATCCATGATGTGAAGACTCCTTCCTTTTCAGTTGGTATTTTGAGCTTCTACATCAGATCTCTATGAGTCAGTACCAACATGATGGCACCTAACAACAACATCAATAACTATAGGTCAAGTTAATCAAATTGTAGCAATTTACACTTGCTTCCTTTTATCAAATTTCTTTATACTCCTCTAGCTGAACTATGGTTATCAGGCCATCGAAGCTAAGTCAAATGGGTAGTATCTGCAAGTTTAGGGGTTCTTGTGCATGTTTCCCACTTCATGTAAGTCGGATGCTTCACTCTCAGCTCTTGTCCTCTGTGTTTAGGTTAGTGTCCATGGGCATGAAGTTCTCAAATCTCCCCAAAATTTGGACCAACCAGCACGTTCTCTTCTCTCTCTCATCTAAACATCGACAGAAGTCTATGGAACATGGTTGAACTCAGCCCGTGTCTTTATTACTAACTACCTCCCCAATTACACTCAATGGAGACCAACACAGTCACCAATGAGATTAGATGCCTGCTTGTTTATTCCTTTTGATGGCTGTATTTTTTTCAATACAGTTTTGTTTGTTCTTCTGTTTTTAATCTTTTCTTCCAGCACAATAACTCAACTGCATCACTTCTTCCATGGCCTTCCATAGAAGATTTTCTGTCTAACTTTCATATGCATATGAGGCTATTGAAAGTACCATGGTTTGAGTCAGGTACAACTTAGTCCTCAAACTAATATTTTTGCTCTTGACCACTTTAAAGAGGTCTTGTGCAGCAAATTTGCTTAATGCAATATGTTGTCTGATTTATTGTCTGCTGCTTCCATACATGCTAATCATTGATTAAAGCAAAATGAAGTGTTTGACAACTTTAATCTTTTCTTGATATAGCTTGATGTTATTTATTGGTCCAGAGGTAAGAATATTTGGTTTTGTTTTGTTTTGTTTTGTTTTTACATTGAGAGGCAATCCATATCAAAGCTGTGGTTTTTGATCTTCATCAGAAACTATGTTAAGTCACCTTTGCATTCAGCAAGCAAAGTTGTATAATCTGCATATTGCAGGTTGCTAATGAGTCTTCATGGGAACACTGAATGTTTTAAAATTAAGAAAAGTGTGCAACAAGGTTGTATTATTTCACCATACTTATTCAACCTGTATGTTGAGCAAATAATCCGAGAAGCTGGGTTCTATGAAGAAAAACGTGGCATCAGGATTGGAGGAAGACTCATTTAACAACCTTTGATATGCAGATGATACAACCTTGCTTGCTGAAAGTGAAGAGGACTTAAAATATTTACTGATGAAGATCAAAGAGCATAGCCTTCGGTA
>NW_006408567.1:191143-197501 GCF_000296735.1 Chrysochloris asiatica
GAGGGGAGAGGGAAGAACCCGGAAGGTACAGCCTAAAATGGTGGACCTGATATTGTAACAATCATGTTTGGTAAGGTGGAAGGTCAGAGAAAAAGAGGAAGACCACCACCAAGATAAACTGGCCAAGTGGCAGCATCGATGGACTCAAGCATGGGAACAATAGTGTGCTGGCCCAGGATTGGGCAGTGTTTGGTTCTGCTGTGCATAAGGTTGCTATGGGTCAGTACAGACTTGATGGCACCTAATAACAACAACTATGAGTCTTCACACAATCCTGATGGAACTTTCTTTTTTTACAATGCATATTCTCAAATTATTTGCTCAGCATACAGATTAAGTAAGCATGATGAAAGAATACAACCCTGACACACACCTTTCCTAGTTTTAAACCGTTCAGTGCCCCTTTGTTATGTTGGAAATACTGCCTCTGGTTCTATGTAGAGGTTCCTCATAAGCACAATTAAGTATTCCAGAATATTTTTTCTCTGCAATGGTGTCCATGTTGTTGTTGGTGTTATGTGCCATGGAGTCGGTTCCAACTCACAGCGACCCTGTACAGGGTTTCCAAGGCTGTAAATCTTTATGGAAGCAGAAAACCTCATCTTTCTCCCAAGGAGAACCTGGTAGTTTCGAACTGCTGACCATTAGGTTAGCAACTTGACTCGTAACTATGCTATGCTACCAGTGCTCCTTAATGGTGTTCCTAGTATGTAATAAAAGCCTTTGCAATAACCTGGACTTCTTGCTTATCATTGGCTCTTGATCATATGTTATATCTTGAACATCGACCATTTCTTTTCGTTGTAGTGACTCTGTGTGAACCCTCCATCTTCTTTTGATGCTTTCTACATCATTGAATATTTTACCCTTAGAATTCTTCACTAATGCAAATAAGGCTTCAATTTTTTTCTTCAGTTTATTCAGCTTAAGAAATGATGACACTTTTTTTCCCTTTTGGTTTTCTAACTCCAGGTCTTTGCACATTTCAATATAATTTTTGATTTTATCTTCTAGAGGTGCCCTTGAATTTTTCTGTTCAACTCTTTTACTTCCACACTTCTTCCCTAATTGTCTTGCAATGAAATCGCTGAAAACATCATATCACATCATATAAAATTTTTTTTGCCCATGCAAAGCATTTTCATCCTATCATATCATGTGAAGTTTTTATATAAATAATAATTTCAAATTCCGTTTTTGAAAAAAATTCTTTTCATTGTGATTGATTTAGAGTCAATGAAAATATTGAAGAGTTGCCCTTTTAAATAATAAAACTTAAAACATAATCTTTTATTCTGACTCATCAATTCCATAGAGATTTCTATTTTTCAATTAAAGTTAATGTGACTTTCTTATGTTTAAAGTGTTTTTAATTTCATTTGAAGTATTAAAATCATTTTAATATAGGATAAATTCAACCATTTTTGGCTTGTTAATAATTTGTTGTTGTGTTATGTGCAGTTCCGACTCATAGTGATTCTGTATAGGGTTTCTAAGGAGCAGCTGGTGAACTTGAACCACTGACCTTGTGAGGCAGCACAGGAGGCACTCACTCATCACTGCCAAGAAATTTGGAAGACAACTGTCTGGCCGACTGATTGGAAGAGATCAATGTTTGTGCCCATTCCAAAGAGAGGTGACCCAACGGAATGCGGAAATCATCGGACAATCTCTTTGATATCTCAAGTGAGCAAAGTTTTGCTAAAGGTAATACAGAAACAGCTGCAATCATACATTGACAGAGAACTTCCAGAGGTTCAAGCTGGATTCAGAAGAGGCCGTGGAATGAGAGATATCATTGCTGATGTCCGATGGATCTTGGCTGAAAGCAGAGAATATCAGAAGGATGTTTACCTGTGCTTTATTGACTACGCAAAGGCTTTCGATTGTGTGGATCATGACAAGCTATGGACAACATTGAGAAGTATGAGTATTCCAGAACACTTAATTGTACTTCTAAGAAATCTGTACCTAGATCAAGAAGCAGTTGTTTGAACAGAACATGGGAACACTGAATGTTTTAAAATTGGGAAAGGTGTGAGACAGGGTTGTATTCTTTCACCATACTTATTCAACCTGTATGCTGAGCAAATAATACGAGAAGCTGGGTTCTATGAAGAAAAACGTGGCATCAGGATTGGAGGAAGACTCATTAACAACCTGCAATATGCAGATGATACGACCTTGATCGCTGAAAGTGAAGAGGACTTGAAACATTTACTTATGAAAATTAAAGAGCACAGCCTTCGATATGGATTACATCTCAATGTCAAGAAAACAAAAATCCTCACCACTGGACCAATAAACAACATTCTTATCAATGGAGAAAAGATTGAAGTTGTCAAGGACTTCATTCTTCTTGGATCAACTATCAACACTCGCGGAAGTAGCAGTCAAGAGATCAGACGACGTATTGCACTGGGCAAATCTGCTGCACAGGAACTTTTTAAAGTGTTGAAGAGTAGAGATGTCAGCTTGAGGACGAGGGTGCGCCTGACCCAGGCCATTGTGTTTTCAATAGCCTCATATGGATGCGAAAGCTGGACAGTGAATAAGGAGGATCGTAGAAGAATTGATGCCTTTGAGTTGTGGTGTTGGAGGAGAGTACTGAAAGTGCCATGGACTGCCAAAAGAACCAATAAATCTGTTTTGGAGGAAGTGCAGCCAGAGTGCTCCTTGGAGGCCAGGATGGCTAGACTTCGTCTCTCCTACTTTGGACATATTGTCCGGAGGAAACAATCGCTGGAGAAGGATGTCATGCTGGGTAGGGTGGAGGATCAGAGAAAAAGAGGAAGACCCCCAACGAGATGGATCAGCCAGGTGGCATCATTGATGGACTCAAGTGTGGCAGCGGTAGTGAGGTTGGCCCAGGATCGGACATTGTTTCATTCTGCTGTGCATGGGGTCGCTATGAGTCTGTTCCGACTCGATGGCACCTGACAACAACAACATAGGTCAGAATTGACTCGATGGCACTTAACAACAACAATTGATATGATACGTTTAAAGAATTTGTACTCTAGGCACTATAAATTTTAGATATTTTTAATAGCATTACACAGAAATATAATAAAACAAAGCTATATTCCAAATCAAGAATCAATGCATGCTATAATATTTTAAGAGGATTTTACATATTTTTATTTTAAAATTACTATTCGAACTATGAGGAAGTTAGGTTTACTGTCTTCATAGCTCAGAAATTGTAATAAAATCTTGAGAATTCACTTAGAATAAAATAAAATTGCACTTCTACATATTTTAAAAAATATATTAAACTTAGAATATTAATTGTACCAAAGCACTTTCTGTTAAGTTCACTTCATAAACTATATCATTGAGGCTTAGGCATCCTGGTATATGAAGTGTGTATAAGGAAATCTAGGTATGTTTTCTAATTGTACTGTATATTACTTGTATAATCTACATTACATATATAGTGACATATACTAGATATAAAAATATTAACAATAACGTATATACAAACCATAAAATCTAATTTTTCTCCTATTATCCACCTGCAATGTCCCTTCTCTGGTTATACCCTATGTTGTTGCTGTTACGTGCCATGAAGACGGTTCCAACTCACAGTGACCCTGTATGAAGTTTCTGAGGAACAGCTGGTAGGTTTGAACACCTGACCTATAGCTTAGAAGTCCAGTGTTTATCCTACAACATCACATCAGGACTCCTTGCCATTACTATAGAACACATCTCTTTCTGTTATTGTCCCAAACATGTGAACCTAGAGTGAAGTTTTATAGTTTGTTTATTACTTGCTCTCATTCTACTCTTTTTCCTAAGGCAGTCATATTCATACACTCTATGTATACAGCACAATTCATACCAGTGTCTGTTTTCTTGTCTTCCTTTTACTATTATGCTAAGTGTGGTCCTTGGCCTGTGTATCAATGAATACCCACTACCAGCCCACCAGGGAAAATAAACTAACACTAAAAAGCAATTAAGCCATGTCACCATATTTGGTTCAACTGATATTTTATGTTTTCTTTCTCTAGAAATATTTTTGGTAAGAAAAATAGTGCTTACATTTTGAAATAATCTCGTTATCCTGTATGAAATGGACGAGAATAAGTTACATATAGACTTCTTTGAGTAGCATTAACCAATATCCTTTCTTCTTGTCGTTATTAAGTGCCATGGGTCAGTTACAACTCATAACAACCCTGTAGAGGGTTTCTGAGGAGTGTCATTGGGTCTGAACCACAAACCTATTTTGTGGTTAGCAATCAAGACCTTTGATATTGCTTAAACCCACACTTCCAAGCCTACCTTTTTGTTAATACATGGGGAGTTTTTAAGATGCTTTAAACTTAACACATTAAATTTAATATGGTGCTTGTCTTACCAGTTCAACACTTCTCTCCATTATTCTTAACTATAACCACAAATAAAGCTTTGCTGCTGTTGTTATGTGCTATCAAGTCAGGTTCAACTCATAGCAACCCTGTTTGGGTTTCTGAGGAGTGGCTGCCGAGTGTGAACCACTGACCTTGTGGTTCAAACTGACCTTTTAGGTCCAGTGCATTATCCTGTTGCTCTACACCAGGACTCTACCAATAAAGTCAGCAACCCCAAACTACTATTTATGTGTACTTCTTCATCTTACTTATAACATGCATATAATTAATCATTAAACCTTATCATTCTTTTCTCCTAAAATACCTCTCTAATCTAATCTAGTCCCTTCTCTCCTTTGATGTCTCAATGCCTATGTTCACAAATCCACATGATCTCTTGCTTAATTCAGGGAAAACTCTTTTAGTTTATCTTCTTGATATTAATCTATTGTCCATTTAGCTTTTCTTCACATTGAAGCCAAAGTAACTTCCTTAAATATTGCAAAATATTTGTATCTCAGAATGTTATAGTATGTTACCTTTTCCTTTCATTGCTTCAAAACGTTGGCTGAGACATTTGCATAATACTGAAAGCCTTCCATGCTGGCTCTAATTAAGTTTCAAACTTATTTCTCATGTACTTTATACACAAACTCCACATTTATGTTTGCCATATGGGCCATTATTTAACATGACTAAAACTTTCAAGCTTTCTTCTCCTTCTTATCCTCTTCCTACATGAAATATCGTTTCACTTTCTAGAATCACTGGTCTTCTGTTCTGTATTCAAGATCACATCAAGAAAGAAACCTTTCTGTATCACCTGATCAATGCTCCTTCATGTCAGCTTCCACAATATATCATTTCCACTTCTCCTTTGTAAGCATTTTATATGCTTGCTAGCAAGATATGAATGCCATATTATTTAATTTAAGAAAGCTTAAGTGATTTTTCTTTTCATGATGAATGAATGCAATGTATTCTTCCCTGAAGTATGAGGGATAGCTCTCCAAAATGTGGAGCTCAATAAAATAACTTTTTATTGCTATTGTTAGAAGTTGTTTGTTAAGTACCGTGGAGTCAGTTCCAACTCATAGCGACCCTGTACAGGGTTTCCGAGGCTGTTAATGTTTACAGGAGCAGAAAGCCTAATCTTTCTCCCATGGAATGGTTATTGTTAAAAGAGATACTTTTAATTATTAATTGTTTTAATACATTGCAATAAATAATCCATACTACGAAAAAAACCAAAAAACTAAAAATCTTACTACATATGTACATATACTATTTTGACAGTGAAAACTGCTTAAATTTTAGCTCTTAAGTGTCTGGATATAGACAGAGAAATTAAGAAATTCAGGAAAAGCATTAATTTGGTTTTAGTTGTTAGGAAGTCAGAACAATATTTTTTAGAACTGAGGGATTTACATTCTTGTATTTGCCTCCTCCACTATTGTACAAATTTAAATCACCGAAGTGAAGTAAGAAGAAAGATGATGAGTGTGTTGTAGTGAATCTTATAATGTTCCTTCTAGTTATAGTTTATAATTCCCATGAAACAACAAAGGACTTCTTTCTAAAATATATAGGAAACTACAACACCTAGACAAGAAAAAGACAAATAACCCTATTATTTGAACAGAACATGAACAGACACTTCACCAAGGAGGGGATCCAGGCAGCCAACAAACAAATGAAGAAATATTCATGATCACTAGCCATTGTTGTTGTCAGGTGCCATCGAGTCGGAACCGACTCATAGAGACCCCTTGCACAACAGAACGAAACAATGTCTGATCCTGGGCCAACCTCACTACCGCCACCACACTTGACGCCATCAATGATGTTACTTGGCTGATCCATCTCGTTGGGGGTCTTCCTCTTTTTCTCTGACCCAGCATGACATCCTTCTCCAGGGACTGTTCTCTCAGGACAATGTGTCCAACATATGAGAGACAAAGCCTAGCCATCTTGGCCTCCAAGGAGCACTCTGGTTG
>NW_006408567.1:200230-202030 GCF_000296735.1 Chrysochloris asiatica
CTTCAATTTGTCATTCCCTGCGTAGTAAACCATGTGGTTGTCAGATTCAAAATGGCCAATACCAGTCCATTTCAGCTCACTAATGCATAAGATATCGATGTTGATGTGTTCCATTTCATTTTTGACAACTTCAATTTTCCCAGATTCATACTTTGTACATTCCATCTTCTGATTTTCAATGGATGTTTACAGCTATTTCTCTTCATTTTGATTTGTGTCCCATTAGCAAATGAAGGTTCTGTGAGCTTTTCTCTACTTGAAGGAGGCATTTTTTTTTCCCCAGTTGCATTCTGAGTGCCTTCCCACTTTCCAGTCCTGTATCTGACAATGTGTCTCTGCTATTCATAGAGTTTTCAGTGACTAGCAATTTGGATATAGTTTGTCACTGTTTCTTCCTAGTCTGTTTTTGTTTGAAAGCTCATCTGAAACCTGTCCACCATGGGTGACCCTGTTGGTTATTTAAAATACCGGTGGCATACCCCTCAGAATCACAGCAATTCAAACCACCACAGCATGACAGAGACAAGTGGCGGTTGCCTGGTTGCTGTTAAATAGGAATCTCCTTGTGCTAGGGCCCTGAAATCTGGCTCAAAGGCAGGATTTCTGTCCTTGGATATTAATCAAGAGGCAGAAGCGCAGCAGGGGCTATTGGTTTGTAGTGAGACGCTATGGGCTGGGCTTGTGGGTCTCCTCCATTAGAGAGATGTAAATCAAAACAACAATGAGATATCATCTCACACCAGCAATAACAGCAAAGATCAAAAAAGTAGAGGACAATAATGCTGGCGGGGATGCAGAGAGACTGGGACACTCTTGCACTGCTGGTGGGATTGCATAACGGTTCAACCTCTCTGCAAACAATATAGCACTTCCTCAGAAGGTTGGAAGTAGAAATACCTTATGATCCATCAATTCCTCTACTTGGTATTTACCCACAAGAAATATGAGTTATAGCGGGAGTAGATATATGCACACCAATGTTCATAGCAGCATTATTTACAATAAGAAGAAGATGAAGACAAAATACCCATCAACTGAAGGATGGATAAACAAACTGTGATACATACACACAATGGAAAATTATGATACCCTAAAGAATAACAAGGAAGCTGCAAGCCACTGCATAACATGGATGAAATTTGAGGACATTATGTTCAGTGAAATTGTTGTTGTTGTTATTATTGTTATGTGCCTTGCAATCAGTTCCAACTCATAGCGACCCTGCACAGGGTTTCTGAGGCTATAAAACTTTACCGGAGCCTCATTTTTCTCCCATGGAACAACTGGTAGTTTTGAACTGCTGACCCTGAGATTAGCAGCCTAATTCATAACCACTATGCTACCAGAGCAAAAGGAGAAATACTGCATAGGACCACTACTGTAAAAGACTAAGAAAAAGAACCCATACTAAAGCAGGAGGGGAATTATTTCCTGGTTACTGGGATGTGGGGGTGGGGTAAGGGGAGGGAGGGAAAGTTGGAGCACAGGGCAGGAAATAGACACAGGATATTGGGTGCTAGGTTGTGGGGCAATACACAAGAAGGGGGAGGGGAATAGAAGAACAAAGTAGACAGGAAAATAATTAGGCAGGTTTGCAGGGGCTAAGTGGGACACAGGTAAATAATGATGTACGTACGCACAACCTTGAAACAATAGGGCTCTGTGATTCAGGGATTGAGACATGGTTGGAATGGGCAAAAGGGGGTAAATAATGTTAAGATGCTTGGCTGTCTTTTGAAACTTGGCTTCCCTTGGATACAATTATAAAATAGACACAGGAGAGGGAGAGAAAGAAATAGC
>NW_006408567.1:203155-216667 GCF_000296735.1 Chrysochloris asiatica
GACCATCAAGGGAGAGAAGAGCAGAGAGCGGGATCCTACCCAGAGAAGCAGTGATGTCAGAGATGGAGGCAGAGATGATGATGTGGAGAGATGGAGCATCTGGGAACTTTAGATACAGAGAGGGAGCGGGACTGCGTGCTGACAACTGGGGGGCAGGCTTGCAGGGTATACCCTTTTGTTGGTTGATGATGCATGGAGGTGATTGTAACCATGGCAATGAGACAATATATGATAGGACAAATATAAAACTAATGTTCTCCCATGTAAACAATCACATAATTCACAATAAAACATAAAAAATAAAGGAATGTCGCAGAACTCAAAGTGGAGCACATCTTTGGACACTGAGATTCTTGTGTATTGAACATCCTCAACCCAGGGAAGGGACGTTGTGGCATCGGAACAGTGGTAGAGGAGCTATAGGAGCAGAACCAAAACCCAGAACATGAGACAGAGTAATAAGCTTTCCAGCTCATGGAGCAAGTAAAGCTGAGTGACTTTGGATAGGAAGCTTGCTTGTACATTGGGCTGCCTCCAGGCTCTTAAGTGTGGGAGCTATGTTTGCTGAACCTTTGAATTAGAATTGAATGACTTTTGGCTGGGGCTTATGGTAGAGCAGTGTGTCATACAGATCTTTATCAGGAGTTGACTGGAACAATTGTGTCATTACCACTTTCTGAATCTGTACTATAACCTGTTAACTAACCACTAAACACCATGACTGTGAATATGGTGTCTGATTTTGTTCTGTGTGACTATTGCAATGAATTGTCAAACCCAATAGAGAAGCTGAGAGTGATGTGGGAGGGATAGGTTGTGGTAATATTTTTGAAATCAGTTACTTACTTATTAAGCAAGAAAACCCCTGATTGTTTTCATAATATATTTTTATTATGCTGTTGTTAAATGCTCTTGAGTTGGTTTTGACTTATAGAGACTCTTTATAGGGTTTCTGAGGAGAGGGTAATGAGTTTGAACCACTTACCTTTATGTTCAAACCACCCTTGTGGTCAAGTGCTTATCCAACAGCATCACACCAGTACTCCGCTTGAAATGGCTGAACACTGACCATTTCTGTTTGGTACAGCGACTGTGACATATTGTTTATTGTTGTTGTTTTTAAGTGCTGTTGAGTCAGTTCCAACCCATAGCTACCCTGTTTAGGGTTTCTGAGGAGCATCTGGGGAGCTTGAACTTCAAGCCTTGCAGTTCAAATGGCTTTGCAGTCTGGCGTATTACCCACAGTGCCACACCAGGACTCCTGTGACTTACTATTGTTGTTGTTGAGTGCAGTCGAGTTGATTCCAACCCATAGCAACCCTGTATAGGTTTTCCAAGGAGCAGCTGGTGAGTTTGAACAGCCGACCTTGCAGTTCATATGGCTTTGCAGTCTGGCACATTAACCCACAGAGCCACACCAAGACTGGTAAAATTCACCACTTGTCTGTCAGTTTGTTGAACTGTACAGGCTTGTGTATTTCTGTGATGCTGGAAGCTATGCCATGAGTGTTTGAAATATACCCATGGTGGAGAGGTTTCAGCAGAACTTCCAGACTAAGGCAGTCTAGGAAGAAGAAGAGATAGACTACTTCCTGGTAACTGAAAACATAGTGAATAACAGCACACATCATCAGATATAGTGTAGGAAAATGAAACTTTGTTTGGAAAGCACTCAGAATACAACTGCGGAAGAGATGCATCATCAAACAGAGTTGATCATGATGATGCAAAATAGAGTAAAATATTTGGCCATTCATTTACTGATGGGGCACAACTTAAAATGAAGGCAAACATCCATTAATATTTGAAACACAGTATATAGGAATAATGAACCAAGGAATATAGGTTGCTGCTGTTGTTGTTAGGTGCCATTGAGATGGTACCAACTCATAGCAACTCTATGCAGAACAGAACGAAACACTGCCTAGTCCTGGGCCAACTTCACAATTGTTGCCATGATTGAGCCCATTGATGCTGCTATTTAGACAATCCATGTCACTGGGGATATTCCTCTTTTTCTCTGGCCCTCCATCTTACAAAACATGATATCCTTCTCCAGCAACTGGTCCCTCCTGATAATATGTCTGAAGTATGAGAGATTAAGTTTGGACATCCTGGCCTCCAAGGAGCACTCTGGCTGCAATTCTTCCAACACAGATCCGCTGGTTCTTTTGGCAGCCCATGGCACCTACAATATTCTCCTCCAACACCATAACTCAAATGCATCAATTCTTCTACAATCTTCCTTATTCACTGTCCAGCTTTTGCATGCATATGAGGTTATTGAAAATATCATGGCTTGGGTCAGACACACCTTAGTCCTCAAGCTGACATCTTCACTCTTCAACACTTAAAAAGGTCTTGTGCAGCAGATATGCCTAATGTAATACGTCATTTGATTTCTTGACTGCTTCTTCCATGAATGTTGATGGTTGATCAAAGAAGAATGAAGTCCTTGCTTCAATCTTTTCTCCATTGATAAGAAGGTTGTTTATTGGTCCAGTAGTGAGGAGTTTTGTTTTCTTTACATTGAGATGTAATCCATACTGAAGGTTGTGCTCATTGATCTTCATCAGTAAATAATTTAAGTCCTCTTCACTTTCAGCAAGCAATGTTGTATGATCTGCATATCACAGGTTGTTAATGAGTCTTCCTCTAATCCTGATGCCACATTTTTCTTCATAGAACCCAGGTTTTCGGATTATTTGCTCAGCATACAGGTTAAATAAGTATGGTGAAAAAATACAATCCTGTAACACACCTTTCTTAATTTTAAACCATTCAGTGTTCACATGTTCTGTTCAAACAACTGCCTCTTGGTCTATGTACAGATTCCTCATGAGCACAATTAAGTGTTCCGGAGTACTCATACTTCACAAGGTTTTCCATAGCTTGTCATGTTTGCCATAATCAAAGGGCTTCGCATAGTCAGTAAAGCACAGTTAAACATCTTTCTGGTATTCTCTGCTTTCAGACAGGATCCATATGATGTCAGCAATGATATTCATCATTCCATATCCTCTTCTAAATCTGGCTTGAACCTCTAGAAGTTGTCTGTCAATGTATGGTTGCAGCTGTTTCTATATTACCTTTAATAAAACTTTACTCACATGGGATATCAAAAATATTGTCTGATAATTCTCACATTTTGTTGGATCACCTCTCTTTGGAATTGGCACAAATCCCTTCTATTCAGTTGGTGAGATAGTTGTCTTACAAATTTCTTGGCATAGATGAGTGAGTGCTTCCAGTGCTGCCTCACTGTGTTAAATATTTCAATTGTAAAATAGACACTTGTGTGAGATGGAAAAGAATATCAGGAAATATGATTACTGAAAACTTGTAAGCCCATCTTCAGCCGATAACTCATTGGAATATCTAAAAGGAGTTCTAGAACTTGCCCATTAAAATAGGCATCTTGTGGAGCCTTTGTAGTTTATAGGACCTTAGGTGGAATCCTGAGCCCCATTCAGAACTTTCTGAGGTGGGACATTCCCACTTGAAATGGCATGCAGAACAGCCTGGATTGGCTAGAGGAATAGACAATACTTCTTGATGGAAAGACCAGCAGGAAAAATCCAAAACAAAAACGGAAGTCTGAGTGGATACTTTAAGAGCAAACAAGTTGTTTGCTGGGGAACCATCAATGCAAGTAATCAAGTCCCTTCAGGACAAACTTCCCTCCAAGACAGAAACTCAAAGAGAACCCACCAACAGGCATGTAAGCTTGTAGGTGACCATGTTGATCTACAAGTGAGTGGAAGAAGGGAAAGGCAGCAATGAAGACATGCCCTGAGTTTGGCCATGTTCTGTTGACTGCCATCAACCTGGAAATGAGAAAAAGAAGAGGAAGGGCTGATAGGTCTGAAGGATTGTGAGACCTGAAAGCATCTAAGCCTATGGACAAGGACCTAGCCACATAGGACTAGAGATGAGAGTGATCCATCTAGCTGATATGAAGTGAGGGGGGTGCACAAGAACACCCAAAGGTGCAGATAGGACCCATTTGACCTTGCTCTGATGACTTGATGATCAGGACTCGAATAGAGGAAGATAAAGAAACTTGATAAAGGAAACAAGTATAAATTACTACAATATGATGAACTTGACCTATACTTACGGCTGTAGTAGTTAAAAATGCCAACCAAGAGGGAAGGAATCTTCACATCAAAGATCAAGTATATCTGCTCTGTACACAGGGTTGATAGGGATGGGCAATTTAGACATTGGCTACCTAAAATGAGGGGGCTATAAAAGCTCGAAATGGCTGGCTTACATGTTTTCAAGAAGGCGTTTAGTTTTAGAGTGCAAGGAAAGGTGGAATATACACTGAATACTTTTCATCTTTTCTAACAAGTCTGGTGAAATGAGATGGGGATAAGAGTCTTATGACCGAATAGTGAGTAATTATTATCATCACTAATTACAATTGTCACAACTGTAAAGGTAGAAGTTTTGTAATAAAAAGGAGGGAATAGTTAATCTTACATCCCAGAAACAGAGGACTCTAGGACTATCAAGGGAGAAGATCATGAGCAGAATGTGGGACCCTATCCAGAGAAGCACCGACACCAAAGATAGAAACAGAGATGAAGACATGGAAAAATAGAGCAGCATCGGATAGTCCTCAGCTGTGTGCTAGCAGCCAGTAGGCAGGCTTGCAGATTTTTAAAAATGATTATTTGTACCTGAATGTTTCTGTGTACATCAAAAAATAACAACAACAGAGGGAATAGAAGTAAATACCGTTGAACAATGATGCATGGAGGGAATTGTAATCATTGCAATGATATGAAATATGACAGGATGAGTGCAAACCTGATGTTCTCCCATGTAAAGTATTACTCAAGGCACAATAAAAACTTTAAAAATAGAATTATAGTCTGAATGCTCCTTAGTAAATGTCAGCAGGTGAGACTCTGTCTCTCATACTTAGTATGTGTTATCAGGAAGGTCCAATCCCTGGAAAAATACATCATGATTGGTAAGGTGGAGGGTCAATGAAAAAAAAAAGAAGACCCCTAATGAGATGGCTTAGCACAGTGGGAGCAGCAATGGGCTAATGCATAGCATCAATAATGAGGATGACTCAGGACCAGGCAACGTTTCATTCTGTTGTATTACAGTCACTATCAGTTGGAACCAACAACAAAAAAGCTTAGTTTAGAAGAATCAAAATAGGAGTTGGCATATTGTTAGAAATGTAGGCAGGGAAAGCACTTTGTTTTAAATGTGAGGTTAGTTATTCAGCTATAAAAACAGATGAGTAATGTTAAGTCTGCCAACATTATTTAAAGATAAATCCAGTCTCAATTTGGTTGTGGTAAAATACACAGCAGTACAATAAGGATACAGAGAAACCAAGTGTTCTAGCATTGAGGAAAGTTTCCAAGACTGAGATTTTAATCATGTTTTATGAAGTTATACGTTTCAGCTCCATTCTAAGGAGGGGACATATATGCTTATTGGACACAAGACACTTAACCTGAACTGTAAAGACAAGTTAAGTATAAAGTTTAAAGGTATGGAAGAAGTGTGAAGGAAGAAACATGTGGGAAATGTTACTGGAACAAGAACAAGCTATTGCCATCCAGTCTTGTGGGTGATCTCTGGCAATTGAACTGAGTATAGTCTCACCACCAGTGACACTTACTCAGTGGACTGCTTCTCTTAAGTACAACAGATTTTGCAAATGATCCCATGCTTTCCACAGACAGACCCTCTACTCTGCACACATCCTGTCACCATGCAAATAGCAGCATGGATATTGCCATGCTTGGGAGTTTTCATGCCACTGAAAAACAATTTGATCCAGCAAAAAACAAAAAATGACTTTATAACTTGAAATCCCAGGATCAAGTATCAAAATAATAGGCTGTCACATACCAGTACTTGGCAACACATGAACCACAATGGAGTGTCAGTATGCAAATAGAAAGAAAGAAACATCTTGGTTACATCACATTGTAGTCTCTTGCTTACATATATTCATCATTTTTGCAACCCATCCCTGACAAGGGAATAGAGCACTACATTCCACAGATGTTCATTAAGCTAGTGTAGCACTATGGTTAAAAGAACTGGACTTGCAAAGTCGTTTTAACTGCAAGGTCAGTGGTTCAAGCTCACCAGTTGCCACTCAGAAATGCCATACAGGGTCCCTATGGGTTAGAACCAACTTTTTGCACTTAATTAAAAATAAATAAATAAGTACTGTAATACGGTTCAAGCAGTCTGTGAGGTAAAGTGCATTAACCTGCAGTGCCACACACCAGGATATATATATGTATGTATGTGCTTCCTATGACAGTAAAGTTTTACTAAAGGTAATACATAAATGGCTGCAAGCATACATTAACAGAGAACTGCAAGAAATTCAAGCCGGATTCAGAAAAGGACGTGGAATGAGGGATATCATTGCTGATGTCTGATAGATATTGACTGAAAACAGAGAATATCAGAAAAATGTTTACCTGTGCTTTATTGATTATGCAAAGGCTTTCAATTGTGTGGATCATGAAAATTTATGGAATACATTGCAAAGTATGAGTATTCTGGAAATCTTAATTGTGCTCATGAAGGATCTGTACATGGACCAAGAGGCAGTTGTTCAAACAGAACATGGAAACATTGAATGGTTTAAAATTAACAAAAGTGTGCAACAGAGTTGTATTGTTTTACCATACTTATTCAACCTGTATGCTGAGCAAATAATCCAAGAATCTGGGTTATATGAAGAAAAACATGGCATAGGGACTGGAGGAAGACTCATTAACAACATGCGATATGCAGATGATACAACCTTGCTTGCTGAAAGTGAAGAAGACTTAAAATATTTACTGATGAAGATCAAAGAGCACAGCCTTCAGTATGAATTATATCTCAATGTCAAGAAAACTACTGGACCAATAAACAACATTCTTATCAATGGAGAAAAGATTGAAGTTGTCAAGGACTTCATTCTTCTTGGATCAACCATCAACACTCGTGGAAGCAGCAGTCAAGAAATCAAACGATGTATTCCATTAGACAAATCTGCTGCACAAGAGCTTTTTAAAGCATTGAAGAGCAAAGATATTAGCTTGAGGATTAAGATGTTCCTGACCCAAGCCATGGTATTTTCATTAACATCATATGCATGCGAAAGCTGGGCAGTGAATAAGGAAGACCTTAGAAGAATTGGTACATTTGAGTTAGGTGATGGAGGAGAATATTGCAGGTGCCATGGGCTGCCAAAAGAACCAGCAGATCTGTGTTGGAAGAAGTGCAGCCAGTGTGCTCCTTGGAGGCCAGGATGGCCAAACTTCATCTCTCATACTTTGAACTTATTGTCAGGAGGGACCAGTTGCTGGAGAAGAAGAAGAAAAAAAATAAGTTATCATTTGGTAAGGTGGAGGGTCAGAGAAAAAAACGAAGAACCCCCAGTGAGAAGGATTGACAAAGTGGCAACATCAACGGGCTCAAGAATGTCGACAATTGTGAGGATGGCCCAGGACCTGGCAGTATATTTTTCTGTTGTGCATAGGGTTGCTATGAGTCAGTACTGATGACACCTAACAACAACAACAACAAATACATGTGCTTATTCACATGAAGATTTTACTTAATCATAATCTTGTTCCTTAGGAAACAGATGCTATTCAATGTTAGTGTTAGCACTAGGTAGCATACCACAACCAGTATCCTACATCCAAACTGTACTCATAAAACAAATGTACTATGGCTGTTGGATTTGGGAAAGAAAAAGGACATGAGCTGCTATCTTCTCCTTCTGCTCCAAAGTGTATTTGTTTATATGACTCTATAGTTTCCAGTCTCTTTAGCATTAAAAAATAATAAAACTTTCTGTTTTCTTTTTCCTCTTTGGTCTTCCTTTGAACATATTCCAGCCATTGAGAATGTTGTGTGTTAACAAGGGAAAGCCCAAATTAAAGGAAGCTAGTGGTTTGGCAGTTTGGAACAGTTTAGAAATAGCTTTGCTAAAAAATATTTCCAGTGCCATGTTTTAACTTGTTTTAATAGTACTAAATATGCTTCTTTATTAGTTGGGCAGAAGTCTATGACTATTTACCTGTCTGTTAGGTGTGTCTATTATGGGGAACATAGAGGTAGGATTATTTTCCTCATTGAGGTGTTGTCCATTTGCTGAGCATGAATTAGTTGCAAACCAATGTTGGCTCACTTTAGTGGAAGGTCGCTCAGCAGTAAGAGAGGAGGACAGAATTTCTATTTCCTTATCTGTATAATGAGTATTTTGTTTCAGTGGTCATTACGGATTCACATCATCAACAACTGGGTTGTACTAGAGTTCTATTTATTTATTCAAACTCCTGGCAAGTTGTCATTTTATTTCACTTCCTTATGTGGGACAACTTAAGAAATGATGATTTGTTTTGATGTAGGCCAAAGTTCAAATGAAAAGTTGGCAACTTTATTAGATGGGTTGTTTTAATTCTTTGGAGCTTCTGTTTCCTCAAATGTCATATGAGGGATGATAGGGAAGACCATAATTTTACAATAGTGAGGAAGGAAACTTAGATCATATTTGGAAAATAAACAGCCTGGAGCCTAATTGTAACTTACTTTACAAGCTATTCTTTGAAAATATTTGAGTTTTTTGTTTTTGTTTTTTCTCATTGATTTTTTAGCAGTTTTACTGCATTTTATCTTGTGTTAGATTTTCCTTTTCAATTTAAGTTCTCTATACAATGCATCTGGCTGAATGATTGGTGGACATCCATATTTGTGCCCATTCCAAAGAGAGGTGACCCAATGGAATATCACAATATCTTTGATATCCCATATGAGTAAAGTTTTACTAAAGTTAATACAGAAATGGCTGCAAGTGTACATTGACAGAGAACTTCCAGAGGTTCAAGCTGGATTCATAAGAGGCCATGGAATGAGGGATATCATTGCTGATGTGTGATGGATCTTGGCTGAAAGCAGAGAATAACAGAAAGATGTTTACTATGCTTTAATGACTATGCAAAGGCTTTTGATTGTGTGGATCATGACAAGCTACGGACAACATTGCGAAGTATGAGTATTCCGGAACACTTAATTGTGCTCATGAGGAATCTATACATGGACCAAGAGGCAGTTGTTCAAACAGAACATGGGAACACTGAATAGTTTAAAATTAAAAAGATGTGTGACAAGGTTGTATTCTTTCACCATATTTATTCAATCTCTATGCTGAGCGAATAATATGAAAAGCTGGGTTATATGAAGAAAAACATGACATCAGGATTGGAGGAAGACTCATTAACCACCTGCAATATGCAAATGATACAACTTTGCTTGCTGAAATTGAAGAGGACTTAAAACATTTATTGATGAAGATCAAAGAGCACAGCCTTTGGTATGGATTATATCTCAATGTAATCACCACTGAATGTAATCACCACTGGACAAATAAACATTCTTATCAACAGAGAAAATATTGAAGTTGACAAGGCCTTCATTCTTCTTGAATCAACTATCAACACTCATGGAAGCAGAAGTCAAAAAATCAAAAGACGTATTGTATTAGGCAATTCTGCTGCACAAGACCTTTTTAAAGTGTTGAAGAGCAAAGATGTCAGCTTGAGGACTAAAGTGCGCCATCATGTTTTCAATAACCTCATATGCATGTGAAAGCTGGACAGTGAATAAGGAAGACCATAGAAGAATTGATGCTTTTGAGTTATGGCGTTGGAGGAGAATACTGAAAATGCCAAGGGCTACCCATAGAACCAACAGATCTGTGTTGAAAGAATTGCAGCCAGCCTGCTCCTTGGAGGCCAAGATGGCTAAACTTTATCTCTCATACTTCGGACATATTGTCAGGAGGGACCAGTCACTGGAGAAGGATATCGTGTTTGGTAAGGTGAAGGGTCAGAGAAAAAGAGGAAGACCCCCAATGAGATGTATTGCCAAGTGGCAGCATCGATGGACTCAAGTGTAGAACTGTAGTGAGGTTGGACCAGCGCTGGCAGTGTTTTGTTCTGCTGTGCATAAGGTCACTATGAGTCGGTACCAACTCTATGACTCTATGGCACCTAACAACAAAAACAACAACAACATACAATGTGAAAATGTTTCTTTTATTATGCTATATTACCAGTTTTGTTTTGTATATTTTGTTTTCTTCTTTTTATCAGCTATTACATGCAGATTGCATCTCTGTTATCTGTTATTCCGTGAAACAATTACTCTCTTGGGTTTCAATTTATTCTTTCTGCTCTTCTGGAATAATTTCTGCAGTCTTTCTTGTGTAGTTTATGTTTTTCATAATGTTGCTTTTGCTATTTACTGCTTATAATGGTGATTGTGTTGGGCATGGTTGGTTGTCTTCTAAGCATCCATCCCTCCACTTTGTAGTAACTGTGAGATTTGCTATCTTGATTGACTATTCTTCCTGACATAATGATGGAGCCTGAATGGTTTTCAAAAATTCATAAAATCTTAGCCTTCTTGGAATGCTTGTTTCATTCTGGACAAGAGTTTAAATTACTTCAGTAAGACTCATTGTGAATCACTTTTCTTCATCTGTTTAGGGTATATGGATATGATTTTTATTACTGCTTTCATCATTTTCCTATCTTGAGATAAACCTAAGCTGAGATAGTACCCAGTGTGACAAGAAAAGCAATACTAAGACCTGGAAACTAAGTAAGAACCCTGATCAAGCCCTACATGAAGCCTAGCAACTGAACTTTCATGTTAAGTGAAAAAATATAATCTTAGTGAAGGCTTAGGGACTTATGCAGGGGGTAAAGAGGGTAAGAGATAAATAGTGATATATACACAATCTTTGAACAACAGTCTTTATGTAGACACATGGACAGAAACAGTGGCTGAATTGGTATTGGAGGGAGAGTGGGATATATTTATGTTATATCCCACTAATATATAAGAGTTTGTATGTAAGTTTGTACATAGTACATTTGTATATAGGTAACCACAGAGAGGAAGTGGGACAACTGTTGTCGCATGGAAGGGATTGCAATCATTGAGATGAAACAAAGTGCATGATTTGTTGAATGTAAAACTAATGATATTGTCTGTAAACCTTCACTCAATTCAAAATAAAAGTTAAAAATATATGCATAATCTTCATGGGTAAAGTTACTTAGAACATATATATATATATATATACATATATATATATATATATATGTATATATATATATATATATATATGTTCTAAGTGACTTCATATATATATATATATATGTAAGTTATATATATGTAAGTTATATACATATAACTATATATATGTAAGTTATATACATATATATATTTCTATATATGTGTACATATATAGGTAATTCTATGTATGTATATCTCGCTGCTCTCTATATATATCTATTGTTGTTGATTGTTGTTAAGTGCCTTTGAGCCAGTTTTGACTCATAGTTACCCTGTGTAGGGTTTCCAAGGAGCAGCTGGTGAGTTTGGACTGCCAATCTTATGGTTGAAGCTGACCTTATGGTCCAGTGCTTTATCCCACAGTGTCACATCAGGAATCTATATGTATGTATGCAACATTTAAAAAATATTTACTGTTTCACTGATGTTTTTAATTTTTCTCTTTTGTGTTTAAAAGTGATAGCATGTTACTAATAAAAATGACAAGAACAAGAGTCATTTTCAAAGATTATATCTATGTTTTTGTACCAGTCTTTGAGATAAAATTGCATTTGCTCCCTTATTGCTTTATATAATTTTCATTATTTTGCAACATTTTAGTACCTTAAAATTTTTATCTATAGTTCTTAAAATTTAGTTTGCAGACACTTATTATTCTTGATAAATGTTTTTTGTTTTTTTGTTTCTTTTTGCTGATGTTCTGACAAGTTTCAATTGTTTTAAAGGTTTTCAAGTAGTTACTTCAAATATATTTCAATTCACGATTGTTAAAGAGGAGTCCTGGGTGGTGTTGTGGGTTCAAGTGTGACTGCAAAGCTGTATGAACTGCAGTGTCAGACGTTCAAGTTCACCAGCTGCTCCTCAGAAATCCTATACAGGGTCACTGTAGGTCAGAATTGGCTTGATGGCACTTAATAACAATAACAATTGTTAAAGAAGGACTCACAATGTTAATTTTAGTGGGATCTTTGACAATTTCAGGCATTTATATCTTTAGCGGTTAAGTTTGGCATTGCCTGATTCTCATGCCTTAAAATCTGCTGGTACCCCATTCCTATAAGGGAGTGTGATCCTAAATTAATCCTCATCCCAGCATTCAAAACAGCAATAGTTGTTCATACCCATTCTCTAATCTCTTTTTGCTGCTGTATTTTCTTACTACACACACATGACTTTCTAATACAGTGCAAGCTGTTCAAATTCTGTGATTTTTCTCTTTTGTTTCATGAATGTATGATAACAGTGGTTGGAATGTTGCTGAGTTGAAATGAGGGTTTGCCACCTGTCACTGTAGTCAGT
Organism: Chrysochloris asiatica; assembly: GCF_000296735.1. Lineage (NCBI taxonomy): Eukaryota > Metazoa > Chordata > Mammalia > Afrosoricida > Chrysochloridae > Chrysochloris > Chrysochloris asiatica. The sequence goes on from NW_006408567.1 coordinate 215,591, forward strand.
CACAGAGACAGGGAGATATACAATGCAAGCTTTATTAACAGAAAACCAGCAATCAGGGGGACAGAGAGAATAATTGCTCAAGACCATCCTGTCCATTACAAAGAGCTGTTGTTGTAAAGTGCCACTGAGTCAATTCAGACCCACAGCAACCCTATATAGGGTTTCCAAGGAGCAGATGGTAAGCTTGAATCACTGACTTTGCAGTTCAAATGACTTTGCAGTCTGACACATTAGGCACAGAGCCACACCAGGACTCCATTAAGAAGAGTCCGACCTTTGGATGTGCACTTAATCTTTTATAAAAAATTTTATTGTAAGTTATGTGTTATTCACATGGGTGAACATTATCTTTACATTCATCCTATTGTATTTTGTTTCATTGCAATGATCACAATCTCTTGCATGCATCATCAAACACCCAAAGGGTACACCCCACATGCCTGTCCCAGGCTGCCAGCACACAACCCCTCGCCTCCCTGAGTCCAGAGTCCCCAGATGCTCGTTCTGTCCAGGTCATTGCCTCTGCCTCCATCCTTAGTGTCACTGCCTCACTGTAGAGATTTGTCTGCTCCTTTGTCATACTGCATCCACAACATAGGTTAAGTTCATCCACTTATAGTAGGTTACTCCTTTTTTTAATCCTTCTTACTTCTTCTAATCGTATTTTGATCATCCAGCCATTGATGCCAGGTCAAATGGGTACTATCTGCAAGTGTGGGTGTTCTTGTGGATCCCCCCTCACTTTATATCAGCTGGATGCTTCACACTCCGTTCTAGTCCTTGTATGTATGTAACAAAGTTTGTTTATCCATTCTTCCATAGATGGGCACTTAAGCTGGCTCCATCTTTTTGCTATTGTAAATAGTGATCCTATGAACATTGCTGTGCATATATCTATTATCGTTATGGCTCATATTTCTTGTGGATAAATACCAAGTAGAGGAATTGTTGGATCATATGGATGCGAAAGCTGGACAATGAATAAGGAAGATCGTAGAAGAATTGATGCCTTTGAGTTGTGGTGTTGGAGGAGAATACTGAAAGTGCCATGGACTGCCAAAAGAACCAAAAGATCTG
>NW_006408567.1:217782-223289 GCF_000296735.1 Chrysochloris asiatica
GCACCTTAGTCCTCAAGCTGACATCTTTGCTCTTCAACACTTTAAAAAGTTCCTGTGCAGCAGATTTGCCTAATGCAATGGTCGTCTGAGTTCTTCACTGCTGCTTCCATGAGTATTGATAGTTGATCCAAGAAGAATGAAGTCTGTGACGATTTCAATATTTTCTCCATTGATAATATTGTTGTTTACTGGTCCAGTGGTGAGTATTTTTGTTTTCTTGACATTGAGATGTAATCCATACCAAAGACTGTGCTCTTTGATCTTCATCAGTAAATGTTTTAAGTCCTCTTCACTTTTTGCAAGTAAGGTTGTATCATCTGCATATCTCAGGTTGTTAATGAGTCTTCCTCCAATCCTGATGCCATGTTTTTCTTCATAGAACCCAGCTTCTCGGAAGATTTGTTCAGCATACAGGTTGAATAAGTATGGTGAAAGAATATAACCTTGTGGCACAACTTTTTTAACTTAAAACCATTCAGTGTTCCCATGTTCTGTTTGAACTGTTTCTTGGTCCATGTACAGATTCCTCATGCGCACAATTTTCTGGAATACTCATACTTCGCAATGTTGTCCATAGTTGTCATGATCCACAGAAACCACCAATCAAAAACCAATATAAATTTGTGATTGCACTTAGTCTATTTTAACATCAGGATAGTACTCTTTGGAAAACAAACAAACAAACAATAAAGCAACACACTTCCTTAAGCATTCTACCTTTAGGAATACAGAAACAATGAGTCACTAATCCTTCTCAAACATTCTATCTTTTGGGAAAACAAACAATAAGGCAATAATCCTTCTCAAATATTCTACCTTTTAAAGTCACAGCTGCTTAGTTCCTGAGACAGCTATCCAGGTGGACTTAAGCACAACTTGTTCTCCTTTTTCTTCTATAACCATGAGGTCATCTCAGTTAATTTCTAAACTAACTACCTCATTTGCAGGGTCTTCATTTATCAAGATCTAGTGACCAAACTGATTCTATTTTGTTGAGGTCAGATCCATGCTTATCAGGAACACAGAAGAGTCTGAGTTAACATTTGTTTTAAAAATTACTAGCACATCTATGAATTCCTGTTTTCATTTTGTGTTGCATTTTATAAATATAGGAACATATGCACTTTTTTTCAGAATTTTGGTTTTGGGTTACCCATTAATAAATTATAAGTATGATCTGACATTATAGATTGAAAGCTCAGTGTTATTGTTAAGTGTTGTTAAGTGACGTTGAGTCAATTCTGACCCATAGTGACCCTGTATAGGGTTTCCAAGGAGCAGCTGATGAGCTTGAACCACCGACCATGCAGTTCAAACTACTTTGCAGTCTAATGCATTAGCCCACATTACATACTGAGAAGGCACCAGAATTTTCTCACTCTCTGAAAAGTCTATATTAGAAGCTTTTTGTTTGTTCACTAAAATAATTTATTGTCATATATAATTAAGTGCTGATATAATTGTATTCAAGGAATAGCACCTTAGTTCTGAAATATTTGAGGGGAAAAGCATTTTTTTTTATAGATAGATGATGGGTAGAAAATTAGATCTCATTTTTCTTCAACTACATGTGGAATTGCATATGCTTTTATGCATTTAGAATATTTTGCCTTTCATTTGCTTTGTAAAGGTAAGTATCTGTTGACTGTTTTTCTAATCATTTTTTTTTTTTTTCGCTTAACTATTCGCCAAACTTCCTTTTTTGATTTTGTGTTTTTTTTTTTTTTCATAATCATTTTTTTTTTTTTTCGCTTAACTATTCGCCAAACTTCCTTTTTTGAAATACTGATCATATGTTGGTAATATTTTTTTCTTTGTCATGTGTTAAACATTTTTTTTAGTCTATTAAATTATCTTTTGAAAATTTTCTAAGTAAATATTTGTGTTAGTTAAAGCTTTTATCTTTAAAAAAATACCTTTACTTAGTCAATCTGAATTTATAGCTAGAGTTTATTTGATATAACTGGTCATTTCTTTCCCAAACTATGTCATGGTATTTTATTCAAAAAACACTTTAAATATAAAGAGATAAAATTGTTCTAATTAAAGTAATTTTAATTCACTGAGATTTTAAAAGTAATAACAATTGTAGAATCAGTCATTCTTGTGGTGTTTTGCTGCTGTGTACATAAATGCTCAATTTTTTGACATTTAAATGCAAACTACTAAAGTCTGTAAAAATGTTTACTTTTTTTGCCCTCTAAACTCTGGTAGCGTAGTGGTTACGAGTTGGGCTGCCACTTCAAGGTCAGCAGTTCAAAACTACCAGTAGGTCTGCAGGATAAAGATGAGGCATTCTGTTCCTGTAAAGATTTACAGCCTCGGAAACCCTGTGCAGGGTCACTGTGAGTCAGATCTGATTCCATGGTACTTAACAACACCAATGTCTTGTTGTTGGTGTTGTTAAGTGTCATTGAGTCAGTTTCTACTCATTGCCACCCTGTCGTTAGATATTTTTAAATCCTTTGACTTCTAAGATTTAGATGAAAGCAAAGTTTGTTTAAGACTTTTAGAAGTAAGGGTGGGCAGAACAACTCTGAAGGTTGTAGATTGAAAAACAACCCTGAAGTTACAATAGCTTAACAAAATAAAAGATCATTTCATGTTTACAAAACAGTCCAACACAGATACTATCCTTGGATTTTGACAACTCATTTGTGTGGCTTTCCTCCAATTAGAGATTTAGAGTTTGAGGTTCCTTTCATCTTTTGGCTCTGCCTTGCTTTATATCATTGCAGTATTTCCACCTAACTATCAAAATGGATAGCACAAATGTGAGAGTACTTGGAAATGTTTATGCAATTGTAAGCAGAATATTTCATTTCTGGTCATTTTGTTGACCATTTCTGACCATTATATGACCACACCCAAGTGAAAAGGTATCTGGAATGTTTGAAGAATATTTATTCTCTGTACAAAAATAAAGATAAAAATTGACAAAAGTAATTCACTTTCCTTAACTTATAATGGTGTTCCATAAAATGAAATTAATATTTGCTCAGTACATTTGTCTAGGCCAGTATCATGATGTTAGCTAGTTTGTGTGTTTGTTTGTTTTTCTTGTTTTGTTTGCTGCATGGTCTTACATGCACACCCAGTTTAAGAAGTTTTTTTACTTTAATTAATGACTCAAATCATATATTCAAGCTCATCAGATGTAGTGTGCTAATTGTAAGATTAGTAGACTAAATCTGCAAGCAGCTCCTTGGAAACCCTACATAGGGCACTTAACAACAACAAAAAAGTGTCACAAAGACATGTGGCCCATGCCAACTGAAATTAGTATTCGACAAAAATGGATATCCATTTACAAAAAACAAGCAATGAATATTTAAGGACTGTGCTAAATGTTTACATATAATCAAACAGTGTAAATATCTATATTGATATCTAACTAACTCTACACACGAATCAGAATCCTGGTGTGTTTCTGCGGGTTAATGTACTAACCTACAAGGTAGATCTGAACATAAAGTTAGTGGTTCAAACTCACCAGCCACTCTGAGAAACCCTGTACAGAATGGCTATGAGTAGAAACCAACTCGACAGCACTTAACAAACAAAACAAACAAACAAAAGACATGAATTATTGTTGTTTTGTTAAGTTGTATAGATTCAGTTCTGGCATATAGGGACCCTTGTGGTTCAAACTGACTTTATGGTCTAGTGCTTATCAACTTACACTAATTAATACTAATATCTAGAGATGAAATCCCCATGTCATACCTCACTTCTGGTGTCTGACCTTCTGCTATATACTTTGTTGCTCAGTCTCTGTTTATAAATTAAGTAGTTTCCTTTGTATTCTGAACATCAGATACCATTTTATTCTTTCTGAGTTTTCTCCTAGGACAAAGAGCCTAAGTTTATACCTCTGTCTGGTGACCAGGACAATATTAATTTGTAATAATCATCTCTGAGTGAAAACACAATTTACAGATTACCCTGTCTTTTGTCATTCTTATGTGCCATAAGATTATTTTTGACTAATAGCAGCCTTAGGCACAAAAAATACAACACTGCTTTGTCCTTAAAATAGTTGTTACACTTGAGTCCATTGCTGCGGCCACTGTGTCAATCTGTCTCCTTGGGGTTCTGCCTCTTTTTCATGGCTCCTCCATTTTACTAAGCATGATGTCTTTCTCCAGGGACTGATCACTCCTGATAGCATGTCCAATTTTTGAGAAACAAAGTTAGTCATCCTGGCTTCAAAGGAACATTTTGACTGCATATGGACCAACACAGATTTTTTTGCTCTCTTGGCAGTCTATTTTAATATTCTTCTCTAACACATAACTGAAATCCATCAATTCTTCTGTCTATTGTTTGTTTCTAGGAGCTGTTGAGTCAGTTCTGACTCATTGTAACCCCATGCACAACAGAATGAAACACTGCCTGGTCCTCACAATAGCTTGAACTATTAAAGTACCCTTTTCCTAAACTGAATGTTACCTAGACCTACTTATATCAGCTACTCTGGGAACTATTAAGTTTCCAGTCAATGTATCAAGTTCTGGTCCCTTAAGTACTGTCCTAATTCATGGGACAACCTATTGCTAAATCCTTTCATTTTTCAACTCTCCTCCTCTTGACATGGCCAAATCAGAGTGGTAGCATGTTTCAGATATAAATGATGTTTCTGTATATATATATACATGAGAATGTGTATGTGTATATACTATATTGGATAATAAACCATTATGATAGAGACACTAATATAGCTTCTATTTCTCATTTATCTTCATGTGTTTATTTTCATTACAGTTTCATTTGAAACCACTTAATTGTCTTTAGTAGTTTTTTTAATTATACTGTATTTTATTAGTTCTGAACATTGATATCCTTCCTTATTTGTTTAGTTATTAAACTCAGAGCTTCAAAGACTTTGGCTATATTAATTCCAGTTTGAACATGCAGATGGGACCACCCACACAATTGTTTATTTCCTTGATCTTATTAATTTGCTACTGTGTAAAGAGGAGCCAACCATACTGAAACCAGACTAAACCAGTTTCATAGTATCCTGTAGACTTTGGAAAACACAAAACAATAAAAAAGACCAGAATATTTTATTTTTAGGGTGTGTTATATCTCATCTGGAGCTATATAAAATGGAGCTTTAGCAATGTTGCATTTGTTGTTCATGGTAGTTAGACTGAGCAAACATTTTAGAATCAATATAGTTTTGCTTTAGGTTTTACTGTAAGGATGTTGGAAGAATAAACATTAAGGTTCTGAAAGTTTTGCGACTGTATTGTTAAATATTAATGGCCAAAGCTAAGGATATAAATGTATGTTTTTTGTTCTATAACTAAATATATTTATTCTTTGTGAAAAAAAAAAAAACAAAAAACACAAAACTATTTCTCTGTGTATTCCCTTAACACAAACACCTACTGCACTACTCCCCTTCATATTGGTTGTTTCTTGACTTTCGTTTCCACTCCTCGTGCATGAAAGCTGCTCATTGAGTGCCTTTACAATTGTTACTGTTGTTAGGCACTGTA
>NW_006408567.1:224904-226393 GCF_000296735.1 Chrysochloris asiatica
CAGTTCTGACTCATACAACCCTGTACAGTGTTTCCAAGGAGTGACTAGTGAGCTTGAACCTATGCCTTTGTGGTTCAATTAGGTGTTCTATAATTCCCATAGCTTGCAACATCATCCATCATTTGATAGCTTCCACACATTCAATTGCTTTCAAATAGTCAACAAAAACACAGTTATATATATTCCTGGTATTCTCTGCTTTCAACCAAGAACCATCTGATATTTCTCCTTCCATGTTATATTCTGAATCTGGCTTGAATTTCAGGAAATTCCCTGTGAAAGCACTGCTGCAAAATGACACTTAATAAATGACAGTTCTTAGACCTCTCTCCCAAATTAAATAACTATGTCTGAATTCATTTATTCTTCTATCTATTTCATTATCTTTTAGTTCCATTTTTTCCAAAACCTTTATGAAGTTTCCCTTATATATAGGAAGAGAAAAAGATACTCTGTGAAGGAAAAGTGAAGTTGTCTGCTACTGTAGAGATTTAGTTTTAAAAGTTCTATAGAAAGGGATATTATGAATCAGATCCACCACTCATCTGTCAGTTTGTCATACTGTGGTGGCTTGTGAGTTGCTGTGATTCTGGAAGTTATGCAACTGGTATTTTAAATACCAGCAGGGTTACCCACAGTGGACAGGTTTCAGAAGAGCTTCCAAATGAAGACAGACTAGGAAGAAGGAGAAACGAACTACTTCTGAATATGTGGTCACTGAAAACCTTATGAATAGCAGAGAAACACTGTCAAATATAGTGCCAAAAAATTAGCCCCTTAGGTTGGAAGTCACTCAAAATGTTACTGGTAAAGAGCTGCCTCCTCAAAGTAGAGTTGACTGTGATGATGCAAATGGAGTAAAGCCCTCGGAACCTTTATTTGATGATGGGGCACAATTCAAAATGAAGAAAAACAGCTGTAAACATCCATTAATAATCAAAACATGGGATGTACGAAGTTTGAATCTAGAAAAATTAGAAATTATCAAAAATTAAATGAAACACATAAACATGGATATCCTAAATTGAAATGGACTGGTATTGGCCATTTTGAATCTGACAATCACATAGTTTACTATGCAGGGAATGTCAAATTGAAGAGAAATAGTGTTGCTTTCATCATCAAAAAGAAAATATGAAGATCTGCCATGAGGTATAAAGCTGTCTGTTATAGAATAATATCCTTGAGCCTATAGGGAAGACCAGTTAATAGCACTATAATACAAATTTATGCACCAACCACTAAAGCCAATGATGATGAAATAGAAGGAGTCTACCAACTTCTTCAACCCCAAATTGATCAAACATGCAATCAAGGTATATTGATAATCACTGGAGATTGGAATGCAAAGATGGAAACAAAAAGGAAAGATCAGTAGCTGGATAACATGGCCTAGGTGATAGAATTGATGCTGGAGATACCATGATAGAATTTTGCAAAACCAATGAACTGTTCATTTCAAATACCTTTTAACCAGCATAAGAGAAGA
>NW_006408567.1:228167-229373 GCF_000296735.1 Chrysochloris asiatica
CTAACCACAACAACAACATGAATCAGATAATCTGGTGTGGCACTGTGGTTTAATGTGCTGGACTGCGAAGGCTGTTTGAACCACAAGGTTTGCAGTTCAAACTCACCAGTCACTCCTTGGAAACCCTGCACAGGGTCACTATGAGTCAGTACTAACTGGAAAACACTTAACAACATACGAATCAGAATCAAGTCAATGACAGTGGGATATGTTGTTGGTGCTGTTAAGTGCTGTTCTTGTGTGGCACTGTAGGATAAGCAGTGGACTGTTAAACGCAAGGTTTGCAATTAAAACCCAAGAGCTGATCCTCAGAAACCCTTTATAGGATTGCTATGAGTCAAAACAGACTGGATGGCACTAAGCAACATATGTGTGTGTCTGTGTGTGGCATTGTAGGATAAACACATGACTACTAACTGTAAAGTGGCAGGTCAAGTCCATCAGCAACTCCTTAGAACTCTATACAGGGTCACTATAAATTGGACCGACATGATGGCACATCCTAGCATATCATATCTATCTATCTATCTATCTATCTATCTATCTATCTATCTACATATATATGATATTTTTTAAATTATATGTATTATATGTGTTTTGCAACAAAGTAAATAACAATATCTGTAAGAGCACTTCTGATATAATAGGTTCTGTGGAGTAAGTTCCAGTTCATAGCAATTTTATGTACAACAGAATGAAGCACTGCCAGTCCTGCACCATTCTCAGAATCAGTATTATTCTTGAGCCTATTACTGCTGCCACTGAGCCAATCCATCTCTTTGGTGGAGAGGGGGGTCCTCTTTTTTACTGACCCTTTGCTTTATTAAGCATGATGTCCTTATAAAGGGACTCGTCTCTCCTGTTAATATGTCCAAAGTATGAGATGAATTCTTACCACTCTGGCTTCTAAGGAGCATTCTGACTGTACTACTTCAAACACAAATATATTTGTTCTTCTGGCGATCTATGGTACCTTCAATATTCTTTTCCAATACCGTAACTCAAATTTTTCCTTATTCATGGTTCAATTTTAACTTGCATATGAGGCTACTGAAGATACCATGGCTTGGAGCAGATGCACCTTAGTCATCATACTGACATCTTTGCTCTAGAACACTTTAAATAAGTCTCATGCAGCATATTTGCCTAATGCAATTCTGTTTGATTTGTGACTGCTACCTACACAAATGTTGATTGTGAATTCGT
>NW_006408567.1:230703-232480 GCF_000296735.1 Chrysochloris asiatica
AATTGAAAGCCTTTGCATAGTCAAAACAGCACAGGTACATATCTTTCTGGTATGCTCTGCTTGTAGCTGATATCAGCAATGATATCTCTCATTCTGTGTCTTCTTCTGAATCTGACTTGAACCTCTGGAGGTTCCCTGTCAATGTATGGTTGCAGTCCTTTTTGTATTATATTTAGCAAAATATTACTTGCATGAGTTATTAGTGATATTGTCCAATTATTTCTGCATTATGTTAGCTCACCTGTCTTTGGCATCACCACAATATGGAGCTATTCCAGTCAGTTGGCCAGGTAGCTGACTTCCAAATGTCTTGGCATAGATGAGTGAGTGCCTCCAGTCCTGCATCAGTTTGTTGAATTATTTCTATTTTTATTCCATCAAGTCCTGTTGCCTTGTTCTTTGCCCATGCCTCTAACACACCTTGGATTTCTTCCTTCAGTATCATTGCCACTTGATCATATGCTACCTCTTGAAATGGTTGGACAGTGACCACTTCTTTTTGGTACATTCCTGTGCATTCCTTCCATCTTTTGATGCTTTCCACATCACTTAATATTTTGTCCATAGAATCCTTCAAAGTTGCAAGTGAACTGGTGTTGGCCATTTTGAATCTGACAATCATATGACTTACTATGCAGGAAATGACAAATTGAAAAGGAATGGCATCACATTCCTCATCAGAAAGAACATACCAAGGTCTATCTTGAAGTATAACACTATCTGTGATAAGATAATATCCAAATGCCTTTAAGGAAGATAAGTTAATATCACTATTATTAAAATTTATGCACCAACCACTAATGCCAGTGATGATGATATTGAAGTATTCTTTCAACTTTTTCAGTCTGAAATTGATCAAACATGCAATCAAGATATATAGATAATTACTGAAATACAAAATTGCTTGAAATACAAAAATTGAAAACGGTGCTAGAGATTGCATGATAGAAGTTTGCAAGACCAATGACTTCTTCATTGAAAATACCTTTTAAAACAACATAACACATGACTACACACATGGAGCTCACCAGAATTAATACACAGAAATCAAATTGGCTACATTTGTGGAAAATCCACATCATCAGACAAAATAAGGTTAGGGGGCAGACTGAAACAGACTTCAGTTGTTCATATGCAAGTTAATGATGAAGCTGAAGAAAATTAAAACAAGCCCATGAGAGTCAAAATATGACCTTGAACATATCTCACCAAAATGTAAAGACCATCTTAAGAACATATTTGATGCATTAGACATCATACGGGGAAGAAAGCAAAAGGTCATTATTAACACTTGTTGTTAGGTGCCCTTGAGTTGGTACAGACTCATAGCGACTCTATGTACAACAGAATGAAACACTACCAGATCCTGGATCTTGGCTCAAAGCAGAGAATACCAGAAAGATGTTTACCTGTACTTTATTGAATATGCAAATGCTTTCAGCTATATGTATCATGACAAGATATGGACAACACTGCAAAGAAAGAGTATTCAGAAAACTTAATTTTGCTTTTGAGAAACCTGTATATAGCCTAAGAAGCAGTCATTACAACAGAACAAGGGGACACTGATTGTTTTAAATTCAGGAAAGGTGTGCGCCAGGATTGTATTCTCTCACCATATGCCCCTGACCTTACCCATGGTATTTTTAATTGCCTCATATGCATGTGAAAATTAGACAATGTGCTACCTGAGCTCCCTGCGCAGGACCCAAACGATGCAATCTACAAAACTCCAACTTAAAAGGACTCAACCATCCCAAGAATTGCACTGTGCACA
>NW_006408567.1:233869-234761 GCF_000296735.1 Chrysochloris asiatica
AAACCAACCTAGCACTTCAAACCATCCTAAAGGGAGTTCTGTGGACTGAAAACCAACAATAACAGACAACAAACAGAGATTAACAGGTGTGGCAACACCACCTGGAACTCAGTCAACAGACAGCAGAGTCCAGAACAGAACAAGACTACAACAACAAAAGAGCTAGGAGGTCAACCAAAGATCAAAATTATATCAATCTTAAAGAAGGGAAAACATAGCAACAGAGACCCAGGTGGTGAGGATGTCAGGTAAGTTACAGGATATAATGGATTCTCTTAAATGGAGAGAAAAGTTCGTAGACTATAAGGTAACCCCAAAGAAAGTTAATACTTCACAACTTACCATGAAAATGAACTTCCAAGCAAAACAAGCAAACATAAAAACTAAAAAGAAACTGGTAAGAAGTAGCACAAAAAACACAAACCCAACACAAGAAGATATACAGAACAAAAGAACAAACAGCACTACCAAAAAAGTAACATAATGGCAGCAATTAATTCATACCTATTGATAATTACATTGAATGTCAATGGAATGAATGCATCAGTGAAGAGACAGAGAGTGGCAGACTGGACAAGAAAACAAGACCCTTCAATATGCTGCATGCAAGAGACACACCTTACACACAAAGACAAAAACAGACTAAAAATTAAAGGATGGAAAAAAATTTACCAAGCTAACTGCAACAATAAACAAGCATGAGTAGCAATACTAATCTCCAACAGAGTAAACTTTAAGATAAAAAGCAGAATAAGAGACAAAGAAGGACACAATCTCATGACCAAAGTGTCAACTGAGCAGGATGACATAACCATAAAAAATATCTATGCTCCCGATGAAAGAGCACCAAGATACATGAAGCAAACCTTATTAGAATTGAAGAAAGAAATAG
>NW_006408567.1:235016-236451 GCF_000296735.1 Chrysochloris asiatica
AAGCCTCCATAAATCTACAAACATCAAAATTCTACAGAGCATTTTCTCAGTCTACAATGCTATAAAACTAGAAATTAACAATAAGAAAACCAAGGCAATAAAATATATGGAAACTGAACAACACCTGCTGAAAAGCAACTGGATAATAGAATAAATTAAACATGAATTCACAAAGTTCCTAGAAACAACCGAGAATGAAAACACAACATACCAAAATCTTTGGAACACGGAGAAAGCAGTGCTGAGAGAAAAATATATTGCGATTGACGTGCACATCCAAAAAGACGAAAGAACAAAAATTAACACATTAACACAGCATCTTCAACAATTAGAAGTAGACGAGTAGAGGGAACCTAAAGTCACCAAAAGAAAGGAAATAATAAAGATAAGAGCAGAAATAAACGAGATGGAAAACTGAAAAACTATAGAAAGAATCAACAGGACAAGAAGTTAGTTCTTTGAAAGGATTAATAAAATAGACAAACCATTAGCAAAACTAACAAAAGAAAAGAAGGAGAGGACACAAATCAATTGCATTAGAAACCACATGGGAGATGTCAAAATGGAACCAAATGAAATCAAAAAGGATAATAACAGAATATTATGAAAAGTAGTACTCCAACATATTCGAAAAATTAGAAGAGATGGATATATTTCTAGAAAAACATGATCTACCCAAACTTACTCAGAATGAAGGTGAAAACTTGAACAAACCCATAACAAAAGAAGAAATTGATCAGGTCATCAAAAAACTCCCAACCAAAAGACCTCCAGGCCCAGAGGGCTTCACAGGTGAGTTCTACCAAGCATTCAGGGAAGAACTGTCACCAATTCTACTCAAATTATTCCATAATATAGAAGAGGATGGAAAATTCCCTAATACGTTTTATGAAGCAACCATAACCCTCATACCAAAACGAGGAAAGGATATTACTAAAAAAGGAAACTATAGATAGACCAATATCCCTCATGAACATAGATACAAAAATTCTCAACAAAATACTAGCCAATAGAATCCAGCAGCACATCAAAAAAATAATACATCATGACCAAGTGGGTTTCATAAAAGGGATGCAAGGATGGTTCAACATTAGAAAAGCAATCAATGTAATCCATCATATAACTAAGAAAAAGGAAAAGATCCACACGATCATATCAATTGATGCAGAAAAGGCATTTGACAAAATCCAACATCCATTCCTGATAAAAACAGCCAACAAAGTAGGAATTGATGGGAAATTCCTCAACATAATCAAGAGCATATATAGAAAACCAACAGCCTACATCACTCTCAATGTAGAGAAACTGAAAGCCTTCCCTCTGCAAACAGAAACCAAACAAGGCTGCCCTTTATCATCACTCCTATTCAGTATTGTGCTGGAAGTTTTAGCCAGAGCTATATGGCATGCTAGAGAAATTAAAAGCATCCAAATTT
>NW_006408567.1:237669-252746 GCF_000296735.1 Chrysochloris asiatica
AACAGCAAAGATCAAAAAAGCAGAGGACAACAAATGCTGGCAAGGATGTGGAAAGACTGGGACCCTCCTACATTGTTGATGGGACTGCAAAATGGTCCAACCTCTCTGGAAAGCAATATGGCACTTCCTAAGAAGATTGAAAATAGAAATACCTTATGACCCAGCAATTTCTCTGCTTGGTATTTACCCACAAGAAATATGAGCCATAACCTTGAGCCATAACACGAGTAGATATATGCACACCAATGTTTATAGCAGCAATATTTACAATAGCAAAAAAATGGAGACAACCAAAATGCCCATCAATTGAAGAATGGATAAACAAACTGTGGTACATGCACACAATGGAACACTACACTACCTTGAAAAATAACAAGGAAGCTGCAAGTCATCTCATAACATGGATGAACCCTGAGGACATTATGCTGAGTGAAATCAGTCAGTCATAAAAGGAGAAATACTGCATAAGACCATTATTGTAAAAGACTAAGAAAAATAACCCACCCAAAAGTGGGGAGGGAATCTATAAATATAAGTGCTGATCACCAGCATGTATGGGATAAGAGAAGGGGATAGAGGGAGGGGAAGAAAGAATACATGGTAGGGAATAAACACAAGAGAGCCTGGAAGCCTGGGGGAGGGGGGGTAGAGAGGCGGGTAACAATACATAAGAAGGGGAAGGGGAAAAAGAACAAGGCGGACGGGGGAACGGTTGGGCAGGTTTGTATGGGCTAGGTGGGACAGAGGTATATGACAATGTATGCACAACCTTGGAATAACAGGGCTTCAGTATACAGGGATTGAGGCATGGCTTGAAAGGGGAAAAGAGGAGAATAATGTTAGGATGCTTGGCTGTCTTTTGAATCTTAGTCTCCCTTGCCTACCATTGTGAAATAGACACTTGAATGAGGGAGGGGATAGCCAGAAACATCACAACAGAAGACATGTAAGCCCATCTTCAGCCTATAACTGACTGGAATAACTTGGGTGGGTGGGTTGGATGGAAACTACCCAGACCCAAAATGGGGGAGGAGTGCTATAAAGGCAAGAAGTGACTAACTTGCAAGCTTTCAAGAGGGAGTCTAGTTCCAGACTGGGCAGGGATAGACAGAACATCCCATGAATGATTTCCAATCTGTTGGGACTGGGCTGAGGAACGGAAATGGGGATAAGACTCTTGTGGTACAACAGTGAATACCTGTCGCCAGGACTAATTGTGAGGGTCAGAAATGTAGAGGCATATTTTTTTTTTTCTTGTCAAAAGGAGGAGATCGATTGATTTTGCAGCTCAGAAGCAGAGGCCCTTGGGACCATCAAGCGAGAAGAGCAGAAAGTGTGATCCTACCCAGAGAGGCAGTGAGGCTAGCCTTGGAGACAGAGATGATGGCATGGACAGATGGAGTAGCTGGGGACATGGGACCAGGGAGGGAAAGCAGCTGTTTGCTGACAGCAAGGGGGGTGGGCCTGTGGGGTGTATCCTTTGGTTATTTGATGATGTATGAAGGGGATTGTAATCATTGCAATGAAATGAAATACGATAGGATGAATGTGAAGCTGAAGTGGGAGAAGCAAATAATGATGTATGCAAAACCTTGGAACAACAGGGCTCTGGGATGCAGAGATTGAGACATGGTTTGAATGGGGAAAATAATGTTAAGACGCTTGGCTGTCTTTTGAATCTTGGTTTCCCTGGTGTTGTTGTTGTTGTTAAGTACCGTGGAGTCGGTTCTGACTCATGGTGACCCTGCACAGGGTTTCCGAGGCTGTATATCTTTACGGGAGCAGAACGCCTCATCTTTCTCCTGTGGAATCGCTGGTGGTTTCGAACTGCCGTCCTTGATGTTAGCAGCCTGATTTGTAACCACTACACTACCAGTACCACTATAAAATAGACATGGGAGGGGAAGAGAAAGGAATAGCCAGAAATACCACCATAGAAAGCTTGTAATTCCATCTTCTGCCTATAACTGATTGGAATATCTAAAATGGGGATACAATGTGCCCAGTGAAGGAGGCATCCTGCCGAGCCTTTACATTCACAAGACCATAGGTGGAATCCTAAACAGCATCCAGAATCTTCTGAGGGGAAATTTCCACTTGAAATGACAAGCATACCAGCCTGGAGCAGCCAGAGAAAAGAAAATACTTCCTGAAAGAAAGACTCACAGGAAAAATACAAAACAATATAGGCAGACTGACTGATTACTACAAGAACAAACAAGTGGCTCTCCCAGGAGACATCAAAGCAAGTGATTGGGTCCCCCTCAGGGCAAACCCCCTTCTAAGACTAAGACTAAGACTCAATGGGAATACATGCCCTGATTGGTGTCCATGTTTGTCACCCATAAAGGGAAGTGAGGGAAGAGCAGCAATGAAGCTGTGAGCTGAGCCCTACAATGCTCAATAGCCTACTGTGAACCTGACTGGAGACCTGGTTGACCAGCAGTGTGACAACCAGCAGGGAACTCTTGGATGTAGAGTCAGAGACATAGCCACTGAGTACTAAAGTGGAGAGTGAAGCATCTAGCTGATAAGAAGAGAGGGCACATGCATAAGTATACCCACAGTTGTAGATCATACCCACTTGACCTGGCTTCAATGACTGGATGATCAGAGCTCAACCAGAAGAATAAAGAAGAGGGGAAAAAAAGAATAATCTGATACAATTTGATGTACTTGACCTACACCTATGAAAGCAGTAGCACCAAAAGAGCACACAAATCTTCACAGCGAGGATCACTCCCACCCCCTCTGCACATGGAGCAGACAGGGATGGGCAACTTGAACACTGGCAACACACTATGGGGGGTGGGGGACTTACAAGCTTTCATGAGGGAGCCTAGATCCAGATGGCATGAAGGAAGGTAGAATCTCCACTGAGTAGTATCCATTCTGTATAGTCGGGGCTGATGAAAGGAGATATGGATAGATCCCTTGCGATACAATATTGAATAATTGTTATCAGGATTGATTGTAAAGGCTGGAAATGTAAAGGTAGATGTTTTGTGGCAAAGGGAGGGGAGTGATTAACTTTGCAGTGTAGGAGCGGAGGTCCCTGGGACCATCAAGGGAGAAGTAGGGAGAACGGGACCCTACCCAGAGAAGTAGTGATGCCAGGGATGGAGGTAGAGATGATGAAGTGGGGAGATGGAGCGGCTGGGGACTTTGGACCTGGAGAGAAAGAGGGGCTTTGTGCAGATGACATGGGGGCAGGCTTGTGGGATATACCCTTTGGTTGGCGGATGGTGCATGGAGGGGATTGTAACCATGGCAAGGAAACGATATATGATGGAATCAATGTGAAGTTAATGTCCTTCCATGTAAGCTATCACATAATTCACAATAAAGCATTTACAAAAATAAAATAAAATAAGTATTTTAAGTACTCTTCACTATCAGCAAGCAAGATTGTGTCATCTGCCTATTTTGGGTCGTTAATGAATCTGCCTTTATTCCTGATGTCCATTTTTCTTCATATAATGCAGCTTCTCAGATTATTTGCTCAGCATACAGTTTGAATAAATGTGGTGAAAGAATACAGTCCTGACACACTTTTGCTACTTTTAAATGATTCATTGTTGTGTTTGAACAACTGTCTCTTGTTCTATGTACAGGTTCCTTATGATCACAATTAAGCATTCCGGAATACTCATCCTCGACAATAATTCCATAGCTTGTCATGATCCACACAATCTGAAGCTTTTTCATGTCTGTGAAGCACAGGTAAACATCTTTCTGGTATTCTCTGCTTTCAGCTAAGATCCATCTGACATCAGCAATGATATCCCTCATTTCACATTCTCATCTGAAACCAGCTTGATTCTCTTGGAGTTCTCATGATAGAGACCTATATTCTCCTACTTAGGTGGATATGTTTCCTACAATGCCTTTTGTACAAATGCATTGAATGCTAGAGACAATCTAATAATTTGACAAGTTTGGAGATGCACACAGATGAAATTATGCTATCAGAACTCTGTAAGTAGATACTTACACAGGGTGATGCTAGGTTTACCTTTTCTCCCAAGGCTATGAATGCAACTAAGACTGGTTTCTGCACAAAGACCTAGTCTTTGGAATAATTCCTTACATGCTGCATATTTGAAGAGTGTATTACTACATTGTATTTTTGCCCATTAAAAGTCCTTCACAATTATGGCTCAGCCATTAAAAGTGTTTCGGAAAACAGGATGTTGACTAGCATATTCCCAATGCTCTGATATCCTGATATTAATATCTGCTGATATCATTCAAAGTAACCTTTTCTGTAACAATGACTTTATAAATAGTAACATTCTTATAGATAATCTACAATGTTCTTTGATATATCTAGAAATAAACACTTGTCTGCTTTTTTTCCAATTACCATGCAGTTTTTCTTTATTCAGAGACTAAGTTGAGTATACACATAAACAGCAATGTTACAAAACTTGTTTCTCAATATTTTCACATTTCTTTTTAAAATATAAGGTAAAATAAACTAGATTTAATATTATACTAACAGAAAGTGTAATATTTTTTAACTTGCTTCATAATATGAAGATTTCTTGTGATTAACCTTTGCCTTGATTTGATATTTATGAGATTTTTAACAAAGGATCTTCAACAGCAACTATAGATATTTAGGTTAAAGAAATAGAATTTATGTAATCCATGTTTCTGAATACAATTCTATTTCATTGAAAGAGGGGAAAAAAAGAAAAAAAAAACTGTATCCTAAATTTGAATCACTCCTTTGGCTCAACATTTCTTGTAAATTAGAACCGACAATTTTCTATCATGTATAATGACATGAGACAATAGAACTACGTCACATATGAAAACAATTCAATGGATGACAATCTCTGAATGGTAATTTGGAAACTTGTTTCCTCATTAGGACCTGAGTTATTTTTTATAATTTCCTACAGGAACCATTCAGGGTAGCACGTAGTTTAAAAGGAAGGACAGCTAGTCAAGATACAGAAATTTTATTTTGAGTTTACTCCTATGAGAAGATCCTCCTGGTACTGTTATTATTTTAAGGGACAAATTGTTACACCAATGAAGAATGTTGTTCTTAAGTGTCATTGAGTTGGTTCGGACTTATAGTTGTCATGAATAGGGGTTTCTGAGAAGTGGTTGATGAGTATGAACCACTGACTTTGATGTTCAAACTGACCTTGTGGTCCAGTTCTTTATCCTACAGCACCAGAGATTACACTATACCCTCACATGTCTTTGAAGAGATATTACCTTTGATTAATATATATTTTTTAAATTTAGATTTCAAACTCTGTGGAAAATGCAAATGCAAATAATGATTTGTTAACTAGAAAACAATAACTATGATGATTAGGGTTTCACACCTGTAAGTACTTCTTATATACAAGTGAATCATGACAGATGTAGGTAAGATGAATTCTAAAAATGAGACCATACAAAACTTTCATGACAAAGTTGGAATTTAGAGATTTTGCCTCTTTTTCTAGTGGGCCAGTTTCAATATTTTTCTACCAGTCATGGTGTGGCACTGTGGGTTAATGCACTGGACTGCGAGGTCGGTTTGAATGGCAAGGTCAGCAATTCAAGCCCACCAGCCACTCCTTGGAAACCCTGTACAGGGTTGCTGAGTTGGAACCATCTCAAAGACACTAAACAACAACAATATTTATCATATATTCATGGAAAGCTTCAAATAGACTATACTCATGTTTTAAACCCTTCATATGAGTGTTGTAATTTACTTCCTAGGTAGGAAGGAACACATTGTTTCAAATAACAATAAGGATAGAAATAGATTTGTTTCTTATTTCCTGAATTTTCTCAAACCCATATTTATTTTTAATTGCTTGACTTGTTTCCTTTCCTAAATTAGAAAGAAACAAAAATTTCATTCATGTTTTTATTCAGCTAAAATTAAATCAGTAGAAAGTTCAAATTGCCTGTGATACCTTCTGCTTTGTTTTAGCTATAGATTACTACATGCACTTAGTTTCCAATGGTGAGGGACAAAAATGATACCAAATTAATTTATCACAATTTCCTCTTTAGAGAACATTAGCATGCTTATGAGAATGCAAATATAGCAATATTTAGAAATAAATGAAAAATGTAACTTGCAAAGTCTAGCATTAAGTAGACAAAGCAATAAAGATGATAAAAATGACATACAAACTGTTGAATCAGAAAAATTTCAAACCCAGCATTCCAAAGCAAATATTTCCCTGTGGAAATCCTAGCATTTTTATTCAGGAAACAAGAATATTTTTTACCACAGTTGCTGTTGTTGTTAAGTGCCATTGAGTTAGTTCTGACTCACAGCAACCCTATATAGGATTTCTTAGGAGCTACTGGTGAGTTTGAACCACTGACCTTGCAGTTCAAACTGACCGTTCAGTCCCAAGCTTAACCTACATACCACACCATAGTAAGAGGAAAGATATATGTGTAATTGTAGAAGACGAAAGCAAATGGAAGTGTGTTGTTGTTGGTTTTTCTAAAAGTCCTAGAATTTGAAAACTGTTACTATTGTCATTACTACCTCAATATGTAACGTGTAAGGGACAACTAAAAGACACCACTGCATTGCTACAATAAAAATAACAACACTGTAATGAATTAGTGACAGGTATTGAACTTGGACCATTCAATTTGTTGTTGACTTCACAATATCCATCTCCTGAATATAGGCATCAACTTATGTCACTGAAGAAAATGCTTGACAATATGTGCTCAGGAGCTGCCAATACACCCTTTACCACATATACCCTCAAATGTCATGATTTTATTAATATTGATAGGCTGAAATGATCCAAGAATTTGGATTAGTCCCAACACCTAATGAGCCTGGCCTGGAAATACAAGTAATGTTGGGTCAGAAAAGGATCTAAAAATTGCAGCTGAAAGTGATTTTGGCTTCTCTGTAGAAGAGAAGCCATTATTAGGCTGTGTAGTAGAAATAAAAATAACACAAATAAAACAAATTTTAAATTCGTAATTTACTATTTATCCATAAATATTTCCAAGATTCATTATGGAATGAAGGTGATATCATTCTTATAGTTGGAATATATGATAATGTTGGAGGGTGGAGAAGAAGCAAATATGCTCCCATATTTTTTAAACTGAAAGAATAGTGATATATTATGAGAAATGGTGTGTTCAATAATTGATATTTCAGTTAGCAACCACACATTTTAGCTACTGCACCACCATGGCTTCAACTTTTCAAAGTAATGTTCAATAAATGAAGGCTACAATCACTATTATTATGACTATTTACGTCACATTTATGTCACATCAGAAACATCAGGTTGTAAAAAGACATAAAAAATATGTTTATTTTCTATCAATAGAATTATTTTTATGAACTCAGATTTTAACCATAATTGAATCTGTTTAATGCTATAGATAGTTGAAATATAGGCTGAAGAAAGCCTTATTCTCCCTATGTTATTGTTTCAACTCATAAAGACCCTATATAGGGTTTCTGAGAGCAATTGGTGTTGTGAACTGCCAACCTTGGTAGTTAGCAGTCCAGTGCTTATCCTACAACACCATACCAGTTATTGTTGTTGTAAGATGCATTTGAGTTGGTTTCAAACTATAGATCCTAAATACATCAGAACAAAACAAAGCCTAGGCCTGCACCAGCCTTACAATTGCTGCTAAACTTGAGGCCATTGTTGCTGTCACTGTGCCAATCCATCTTATTGGAGGTCTCCCTCTTTATCAATGTCCCTCTACTTTATCAAGCATGATGTACTTCTCAGGGATTGGTCCCTCCTGATAATACATCAAAAGTATGAAAGTCTAAGTCTTGCCATCTTGGCTTTTAAGGAGGATCTGGTTGTATATCTTCCAACCAGCTTTCTCTCTTTTGAAACTTCTAATGCTTCCAGATACTTTGAATATATGATCTGAAGGAATTATATTATAAATTATACGAAAGCACAATAGTTAACTCAGGCAGAAAAATCTAATTCCTCTACATAATGGTATATGTAGGACCTGGTGTTTGGAAGCTTCCTTTCAAGTTATCACTGCATTACACTAGTTCTTCACTGTGTTATGAAGAGTACTTCATGAGTTTTATAAAACACAGTTTGACTATTTGTAGTTGGAGGAAAAAAAAAAAAAGAACAAAAACAAACCCTCAAAACTTTATTCAAGAATAGGTGATAAATCCCAGAGAACTGGCTAAACACTAAATTAAAATTAAATAATGGCATTTTGCTCTACATACTAACTGTTCTTTCATAACAGAGGAAAAACAGTGACTTCAATCTAAATTATCATGGAGGTTTTGAAAACAATTGAATGTCCAAAGTCAGAGCAAAGGTTAAACTGGATTATTAATCCAAAAATATTCTGCAAGGTGAGGAATAAGTACCTATGCCAAAGAACAGAGAAATACATTATATTTGAAGCCTTAATTAACCATATGGTCCAAGAGATAGCAATCAAAAGTAAGAAATGAAAAAAGATCTATAGTATAAGGCATTTCCAAAAGAGAGTCTTATGTCATGGAGAGGTGTTAAGGACTCATTCAAAAAAGTTTTTTCCATTGGCTAAAGGGAAAGATTTCTCCTAAGTAATGTGTTCATAACTAGGAATTTAATAACATGGAAGAAACCACTTTACCAGGAATGATTCAGAAGTGCAGGTCCTTGGGTACTCAAGTGGTTATAATTTATACCAACCAAGAATGACCACATTTCCTCACATATGTCTTTAGTTACATCCCACATTTCTGAGGAAAACAAGTTTGCTAGCTGATCACTAATAGGGACTTTTCTGTGGTATTTATTCAATTTGGCATTTATTAAACCCTATTCTTGATCAATTGTAAGAGATTATAGGAACATATTCCATTTTTCCTTCTAGGAAATGAAATAATGTCATTGTTAATTGAAAATGAAAAATAATGAGAAAGAAAATGTCTCAAACTTTTACAAAAGTAAATCACTCTCAGCTTCTTATATGAAAAAAAAAAAAAATCAATGAACACATATAAAGTCTGTATGGTCAATGAAATTATCATGTAATGAGCTTGATTACAAAATTGGATTCTTTCCATTTTTTTATTATAAGGAAATCCATTTAGTATCCTACTTTAAATGCTTTACACATATGGGTACATTATCCCCAACTGAATTTGGTAATCAAGGTGCTTCAAATATTTTATTCAGCTGGAAAAAAATTGCAACTCCACTAAAGATGGTGGTGGTGGTCGTGGTTGCCATGGAGTCTATTCAAATTCATATCAACCCTGTATAGGGTTTCTAAGGCTGTAAATCTTTATGGGAATGGAAAACCCTCATCTTTCTCCTGAGTAACTACTGGTCAATTCAAACAGCTGACCTTGCATTTAGTAACCCAGCTCATAATCCACTACACTATCAGGGCTCCTTTCCCCTAAAGATAGTCAATTTCAATTCATAGTGTTTCTACAAACTCTGAAAAAACTTTTAAAGTTAAAATAACATATTTTTAGAGAAGCCTTTTAAATAGATTAAAGAAAAATACCCTTATTGATGATTGTTGCTGTTGTTGTTAAGTGTGCTTGAGTCTGTTCTGACTCATAGTGAACCCGTATAGGGTTCCCAAGCAGTGGCTGGTGAGTTTGACCTGCTGAACTGGGGATCCAAGCTTACCTTGTTGTCTAATGCTTTATCCCACAGTACCACATCAGAATTCCTCATTGATGATGCTAATGTTGTTGTTGGTGATGTGCAAAGAGTTGATTCTGACTCATAGCAACCCAGTATAGGGTTTCCAAGGCTGTAAAACTTTACAGGAGCATCGTGTACACCTTAACATCTTGAACTGAGAACTCCTGCTCTAAACAATGTTGTATGTTTGAAATATTTGAACAAATACCAAGATCCTGTTTGCAAATCCTAATTGATTGTTATGATATGCTGAGGGGTTTGTGCTCTTGATCACTGCACTATGAGCAAGGTTTTGTCCCACACCTTCCTAGTGACAGTTTCTAATAAACTCTTTGAAGTTAAGTTTCTGTGAAAGGGCAATGCAAAAATTCCTTCTTATAACTGGAAATGAATCAGACAAGCTTCTCCACTACTCCCTAAGCAAATTCCAGTAAATCTCATATGATTTGGCTCAGTTTCCCTAACTCCTGTTGTGATTTAATTCTGCTTCAGTCTTTTCCAAATTACTACTCTCAAAAGATTTTGCTTAGCAAATAGCTTTTCAAGTTATATTATCAGTTCTTGTCAAAATAGCAATTTGAAGTCTGGAAAAATACCATTTTAATAACAAACATCCCTCTAGTAATTCAATTACTTTGGGATTTTGTCATATGTGTGAAAAAGGTATTTAGCTCCAAGAATCGACCAACTTCTAAGGTAAGGCAATTTTGTGAGTGTTTTTTTGATGAGCATTTTAATTTAAAGTTCAAAAAAGTTCAGCAGATTAGAACCCCAGATTAAATAGAAGTTGGGTATTATCCCTATTTTTATTATAGAAGGGTGAAATTAAGTAATTTGGTTACTTTTCAGAAAACTCTTTACTAGTTAATGTAGCTGCAAGCTGTGGACAAATGTGTTTATTTTCTTATTTCTTTAACAGCAAAAAATATACAAATGAGTCAGCAAATGCTTTGTTTTTTCTGCCTGTATTTCTAGAATACATCTAACTTGCAATATTTAAGGTATTTTGTTCCAACCTCTGGAAGTAGTCATCTCAACACCTTTAACATTTGTCTGTGTCTAATCATTTGTCCTGTTCTTTCATTCATATATATAACTAATAATTTTAAGCACTGATGATACAGGTGGATAAAGAGGACATAAGAGAGAAAGAAGGAAGAAAAGAAGGAAAGAGAGGGAAAAGAAGAAAGAGAGGAAGAGAGGAAAAAGAAATAGATGACGTTTTGTATACCAAATGATAGGAGATAAAAGAAAAATAAACAAAAGGAAGAAGAGTGAGGAGAACATCCCTGCCTTCATAAAGCTTGCATCCTTATGCATTTGAATAAAAAGAACTATGATGGATAAGTTTTGGATATCAAATAATAACAGATAAAAGAAAAATGAGGTGTTAGGGAATATTGGGGTTAGATGTAGGGGCTTAACTGTATAAGTAGTCTCATGAGAAGACAGCATTTAAGCAAATAACTGAAGATTAGAAATTGATACCCTAGTCTATCTGGGGAAAGAGACTACTGGCAGTATAGTAAGTAGATAGAAGGCTGGTGTCAGAAATGATACACACAGAGTACGAAGAGTAGATTACAGAAGATATTTTAGTTGTTCATAAAACATTTGTTTTAGCAATTAGCGATGAAGAGCAAAGATGATTTGAAGTATAAAAGTCTTACTCTATTATATTGAGAAAAGGTTGTGATGACCATGGGTGCACGGAAGAGTTAATGAGACAGGAAGAACAATGATGCAACACATATGAAATCCTGGGGTGGCACTGTAGGATAAGCCCTGGACTGCAAATCACAAGACCAGCAGTTCAAACATATCAGTGGCTTCTCAGACGTCCTATACAGGGTCACTATGAGTCGGAACCAACTCCACAACACTTAATATATATACATATGTTGTTAAGTGCCACTTTTTCGATAATTATCCTGTCAGTGAAAACAGTGTTTATAAGCTTTAAATCCCATAGTTTTACTATTTTGAAAGCTAAATACATATATCTTCTCATTTGCTGTATAATTTGGCATGTTTTTGCTATTTTCTTTCTTTGAAATATCATATCCATTAGAGATGGCATACTACTAATATTTCAGTTAGCTCTTGTCTTTAATATTTTATTAATAACCAACCAAAAATTGCAGTCACATAAAAGCATGAGCTTTTTATTTATTACACAACTCCAAAGCCCGTTTGGGGAGTGAGGTGTTTCTATAGGATAAACATTGGACTGTGAACCACAGGGTCTTTATGGGTTGGAACTGACTCAACATCACTTAAAACAGCAACCAGATCATCATGAGGTTTCATTGATCTGAGCTTGATATAGCTGGATGGTCCTGCTGCAGGATGTGGGCAGCAGAATCCTCAACTCTTCATCATAGAATTGTTATACATGCCTTTCACCCTTCTTGGATGAATATTAACATTTATAAAAGGGAAAGCATAAGCATTGTTGTTGTGCCATTTAGCCAATTCTGACTCATAGCTAGTCTGTATAGGGTTTCCAAGGCTTAAAATCTTCACAGAGGCAGAAAGTTTCATCTTTTACCCACAGAACAGCTGGTGTGCTCAAACTGCGGACCTTGTGGTTCACAGTCCAGTGCTTATCGTATGGAGCCACCACACTCTCAAGTATAAGCATACAATGCTCAAAATTAAGACCTTAGGTCAAAACTGACACATTGTTACTTCTAACATTAGCCAAAGTAATCACATGGCCACGGTCAAAGATAAGCCATTCTATGGTTGCAGAATAAGGAGCTCTGGTAGCCTAGTGGTTTTGAGTAGGGCTTCTAACCTCATGGTCAGCAGTGGGAGAAAAATGAGGCTTTCTGCTCCCATAAAAACTTACAGTCTCAGAAACCCTACGCAGAATCGCTATGAGTCGGAACCAGTTCCACAGAACACCATCATCACCACCACCACCACCACGATGGGTGTAAAATAGGGAGGAATGAGGAGTGTAGCTCTAGATCCCAAGTCATAAGGAGAGTAAGTCTAAGAGTAAGAAAATGCCAGTCTTGAGTGTCTCATAGATCTGGGTTGGAATTTAATATAGAAAGGATCATAGGAAATCTATTTACCTGATTACCTTTAACTATATGGCACAAATATTATACTGTTTTATGACATCTAGTTTTATAATTCCTAGCGAACCAACAATTTTTAAATTTAAAGGTTTATGAGTTAGCATAAAAAATTAATCGACCACATTGAGATTGTTATTGGTAAGTACATTCAAGATGGTTTCAACTCATAACGACCACATGCACAACAGAAGGAAACAGTGCCTAGTCCGGCACTATTCTCACAATTGTTACATTTGAACCCGTTGCTGCTGTCACTGTGCCAAGCCATCTCATTGGGGGTTTTCCTCCTTTTCTCTGACCCTCCACTTTGTCAAGCATTAGCCAAAGTATCCCTTCTCCAGGGACTGGTCCTTCCTCATAATATACCCAAAGTATGAGAGATAAAGTCTCACCATCTTTGCTTCTAAGGAGTATCCAGACTACTTTCAACACAGATTTGTTTAATCTTCTGGCAGTCCATGGTACTTTAAATATTCTTTTCCAACACCATAACTCAAGTGCATCATTTCTTCTATAGTTATTCTTATTCATTGTCTAACTCTTACATGCATATGAGGTAATTGAAAATACCATAGCTTGGGAACTTGGCTCTTCAACACTTTAAAGAGCTCTTGTGCAACAGATTTGCACTTCAAAGATGTCTTATGCTTCAGATTAGTGTCACTTAACTGGTGTGGCACTGTGAGTTTGAACCATAAGTTCAGTAATTCAAGCTTACCAGCCGTTCCTCAGAAACCCCATATATGGTCAATATGGGTCAGAACCAACTGAAAGGCATGTAACAACAACAACTCAGAAATACAAACTTTCTACTTGAGAGATGTCACCAAGTGTTTTTCTTAAATTGTTCTTAATGCAAAGAAGTACAATCAAGATTAGAATGGAATTAATGTAGTAAGTCCTAGCATCAAGAAACCAATGGAAATGGCAATTTGGTAGGACTTGTAGTTACTAGCTCTGAAAGAAGTCTAGAACCATGAGACAGGTTCCATAAAGCATAAAATGTGATGGTGTTGTTGTTAAGTGCCATTGAGTCTATTTTGACTCGTAGTGACCCTCATAGGGTTTCTGAGACTGTACGTCTTTGAGGGAGCAGAAAGCCTCATGTTCGTCCCATGGAGTGACAGGTGAATAAGATTCTTTAAACTTTAAACTACGCCATGGTTTTTGCCAGTACCATAATTGCTCTCTTTTTCCTATTTGGGATCAGCTTTAAATTGCAACCATTGAAAGAAAATGCATTTAGTGTATATTTTTCCATGGAGAGAGGAAAGTGAAGACTCAATTTGTAACTCTAAAACCAGTCTATAGGGGGAGGAAAGAAGAGACACAGAATAGATGAGACAAGTAAAAAGTATAGTAGACAAATCCTCTAGGGCATATGGAAGGAAAACTAACCTTCCACAGAATTTATGGTTTAGAAGTGTTCTGGAAGAGATATTACTATTGTACATATATCAGCAGCCATATTTTTACTTCAGGTTTTAGTCAATGAATCAATTCTTTGCATAATATTTTCCTCAAATGCTCCTAACCATATAAGGCATGAATTATTACCACCAAAATATAGAAACTCTGATGACTAAAAGTTACTGCTAACTGAACGATTGGTGGTTCAAACTCAACTAGTGGTTCTTTAGGAGAAGGGTCTGATGATCTGTTCCTGTACAGATCACTGCTGAGATTCCTGGGCCTTTTTACATATAAGTGCTTTGCTGTAAGTGTTACACTAGAAAAGTTATTGAACAATGGTAATTCTTAGGTGTCTGTCATAATTTCTTGCAGGTTCTATTTTCAGAAAAGAAATACAAAGAACTCAGTAGGATCCAGGATAGGTTGACTAAGTCAGGGCAAACTAAACCTTTCATCATTTTAAGAGAGTTACTAAACTTATAAAATAGAAGAACATCATAACACTATATTTCTTAAAATCAAATAAAAATACATCCTAATGAGCCTAGAGCAGTTGTTTTTAAACTATGTTTAGGAGTTCTGCAGTTAACACCATATGTTTATGAAGAGGACATCACAGAGCAGCACAGCACACAGATGAACCCCCAGAAAAAGTTCCATTTCTAGCCCCAGCATCTTTCCCAACCCTAAGGGAAAAGGAGAGATAAAAAAACAAAAAAACAAAAACAGCAGTGGTAATTCTTGAGATGGATCTGTTCTATGTCTTGATTGTGGTGATGATGGTCACAGGAACCTACAATTTTGAGATAATGCAGGTTTCCTGCACTATCTGAAGGTTGTTGTTGTTGTTGTTGCTGTGTGCCAATGAGTCAGTACTGAATCATAGCAACCCTATGAATAACAGAACAAAACACTG
>NW_006408567.1:253821-257315 GCF_000296735.1 Chrysochloris asiatica
ACATCTTTTTGGTATTCTCTGCTTTCAGCCAAGATCCATCTGACACCTCTTATACTTCATCTGAAGGTAGAGTGTCATATTTTAAGTTGAAATGGCATAAAGCGAAGAAACAATTACCATTAATTTATGTAAGAAGAAATTTAGTGTTCTCAGGTGCAAAAAATAACCTGCCAAATCATATCAAATAACACATAAAACCTAAAATAGCACTAGCTCACAATGTTCACAGACACAGTTCAAAGCTATGGTAGACTGATACTGGGTGTTGTGGTTGTTAAGTGCCATTGTGTCAGTTCCAACCCATAGCAACTCTCTATATGTACAACATAATGAAACACCAGCCAGTCCGGCACTATTCTCACAATTGCTGCTGAGTTTGAGAACATTGCTGCTGCCATTTCATTGGCAGCTAGTCTTCTTCTTTTTCACAGACCCTCCACTTTACTAAGCATTATATCCTTCTCCAAGGACTAGTCCCTCTGAAATATGAGAGATGAAGTGTGGCCATCTTGGCTTCCAAGAAGCAGTCTGATTATACTACTTCCAACACAAATATGTTTGTTCTTCTGGCCATCTATGGAAACTTTAATATTCTTCTCCATCACCACAGCTCAAGTTAACCAATTCTACAGTTTTCCTTATTCATTGTTCAATTTTCACATGCATATGAGGCTATTAAAAATAGCATGACTTGGGTCAGGCTCACCTTAGCCCTCAAACTGATATCTTTGCTCTTGAACACTTTAAAGAAGTCTTGTGCAGCGGATTTGCATAATCCATTTAATTTCTTGACTGCTTCTTCCTTGAGTGTTTATGGTGCATCCAAACAAACTGAAGTCTTTGACAACTTCAATCTTTTCTCCATTTATCATGATGGTATTACTTGCACCAGTGAAGAAACTTTTTTTTTTTTTACATTGATGTGCAACCCACACTGTGATCTTTGAACTTCATCATAAGTATTTTGAGTTCTCTTTATTTTCATCAGGCAAAGTCATATCATCTGCATATTTCAGGTTGTTAATGAGTTGTTGAAGCCAGTTTGCATCATTGCAACCCTGTATAGGGTTTACGAGGAGCAGCTGGTGAGGGTAAACCTTGCCTAGTGTTTTTCTTAAATTAAGGTTGAGTGCTTATCCTAAGGCACCTGGGAAAGGAACTTAGTGATGCAATTCTCACTGATCATGATACTCAGCTCACCGTAAAACAAATAATTAATGCTAGTTTCATACATTTTTCTTCATAAAACTGAAAATTGTCTTTGAATTTCTTTCAGTTAATGAAAACAAATATTAATGTAGGTTACTCATAAAAGAGAAGTGGAGTAAAGTGAATTTTCAGAAAGTAGGTATACCTGCATGTCATAAAACTAATTAAACTTGGAAATCAGTGTACATAAAGCTAATGAGATCTGAATAACATCCATGAATTATATTACTGTCAATGTGCTAGTTATAATATTGTACTATATTGTACTAGGATATTAGCATTTGGTGAAAATGCGTGTTGTTAGGTACGGTTGAGTTGTTTTAACCCCATAGTGACCTATGAACAACAGAATGAAACATCACCTGATCCCAGAGTCATCCTCACAATTGTTGCTATGTTTAAGCCTTTTGCTGCTACCATTGTCTCAATTCATCTTGCTGAGGTTCTCCCTCTTTTTCACTTATTTTCTTCTTTACCAAGCATAATGTCCTTCTCCAGGGACTGTTCCCTCTGTATAGTACTGCTGAAGTATGAGAGATGAAGTCTGGTAATCTAGGCTTTAAGGAGCATTCTGATTATATTATTCTAACATAGATATGTTTGTTCTTCTGGAATTCCATGATACTTTTACATTTTTTTTCCAACATCATAACTC
Source organism: Chrysochloris asiatica (assembly GCF_000296735.1). Classification (NCBI taxonomy): domain Eukaryota; kingdom Metazoa; phylum Chordata; class Mammalia; order Afrosoricida; family Chrysochloridae; genus Chrysochloris; species Chrysochloris asiatica. The sequence continues at coordinate 255,686 of NW_006408567.1, forward strand.
AAATGCATCAATTTTCTACAGTCTTCTTTATTAATTGCCCAACTTTCACATTCATATGAGGCTACAGAAAATACCATGACTCGAGTCAAGTGCACTTTAGTTCTCAAACTGATATCTTTGCTCTTCAACACTTCAAAGTGAAACTAGTAGAAGGGTATATCGGAATCTATAACCTTTCTTTCTTTCTGACTTTCTTTCTTTTTAAACCTTGTATTGTGAATTGAGTGAAGTTTTACAGACAAGTTAATCAATTTTACATTCAACAAATAATACTCTTTGTTTCATCTCAATAATCACAATCTCCTTCATGGAAAAAAGAGTTATCCTGCTTCCTCCTTGTGATTCCTATTTCCATCCCCCTTACCTTGCCATCCATTCACAACTTTGTCCTTAGGTACATGTTGCCCTTTTGATTTTGAATGATTGACCATTCCATCATTCATCATGAGCATACTTTACTGGTATTGCTATTCTCCCTACATATATCTTTATATATATATATACACATACAGCTTGGCTGAAAGTTGGGCCACAAGGATGAGTTCCTCTCAGACCTGAAGTGTGTTCAAGGGTCATAGTCTCATTTTTCCTCCAGTTTCCTTCTGACCAGTAAGACTAGTCTTTTCTTCTTTTATAAAAAATAATTTTGAGTTTTGTTTGTCATATTTTGCCATTTTATCTAGAGCAGACTGGTGTGATCCTTTTCAGAGCAGTTAATAGTGGTAGCTGGGCACCATCTAGTTTTTCTGGTCTCAGAGTCATAGTGACTGTGTTCACATGTACCATAAGTCTGTTGGACTAATTGATTCCAAGCATCTTCAATTCTTAAAGGAGCTCTGGTAGTGAAAGTGGTTATGAATCAGACTGTGAACCTCAAGGTCATCAGTTTGAAACTACCAGCTACGGGACAAAGATGCAGCTTTCTGCTCCCATAAGGATTTACAGCCACAGAAACCCTGTACAGGGTCACTATGAGTTAGAACCCACTCCATGGCATATAACCACCACCACCATCTTCAATTCTTATCACTATTCTTTCTTCTGTACATGGATTATGTCTTTTAAATGCATGTGAATCTATAATTATTCCAAATTAAAATACTAACAAAATCACTAGCCTAAAAGTGAGTAGTGTTCTATCAAGTCTTCAAGACAAACTCATCTAATTTGAAGTACAAATCTGAGTTCATAAAACAAACCAAGATCAATATTCAGTATTATTGCATAGAATACAAAAAAAGATCCTGAACATATGAAGACAATAATAATCCTTTTGAAGTTTCTCTGGGTGGCACGAATGGCTTACAAACTACCACTAACCTAAAAGTTGGCAGTTCAAACCCACACAACGGCATCACAGAAGTAAAGTAATGGCAATCTGCTTCCAAAAGATTACAACCAAGAAAACTCTATGGAGCAGTTCTACTCTGTAACACATGGGGTCAACATGAACCAAAATAAAAAGTTCAAGATAACAGCAACAAATCTTTTGGTAATGGTAATTGCTTCTATTTATTTAGGGTTGGCTGGAACAAAACATAATGGTAGGCATATTATGGGCAATGCCTCAATGTTGTTTTGTTGTTAAGTGCTGTCAAGGTGGTTCCAACTCATAGCGACCCTGTACAGG
>NW_006408567.1:257850-259920 GCF_000296735.1 Chrysochloris asiatica
AGTTCACAAACACAAACATACAAGTATGTATATTTATTAAATGGAAAACCTTGGTAATCAAAAATATGGTATGCAAGCTTTAAAAATAAAAAAAATAATCTTACATGACACCAAGAGAAATAACAAATCCACGTCAGAATGGCTCTCTATTTCTGGACAATAGTCAGTGCTAATATAATGTTGTACAGCCTTGGCCCACGTCACAATTTTGTTTAACACTAGTATCTACCAACAAAGATAAATCAGTCTTATTTTTCCTAAAATCCTTTACTAGCATTATTTTTAATGGAATGGGATTCAGATTGTGTTGCTCAGAGTACAGAGGACAATCTAATTGGACTCAGTAAAAGTGAAAAAAAGGGCAGACATTTGTATCATTTGAAATTTAAAAATTACTTTATAAGCATGAAATTTATTTCCAGTAATTAGATTGTTAACTAAGGGTACAAACTGATCCAAGATATAAAAATCTTCTCATTTGTACAGTCATACATTGGAGATAATTGAGGATGGATTCCATACCACTAAAATATAGCCGATATCACATGAATTTTTTGTTTTACAAGTGTGTATATAACTTATATTCACTATTACTTATTATATCATATAATTTATTATATTTACTATATTTCTATTAATAAAAGATACAGATGCTGAAAGCATTATAAAAAAGATTGAAAGAATACACAGAGTTACTGTACCTAAAGGAAATGGTCAACGTTTGACCATTTCAGGAGATAGCATATGATCAAGAGCCAATGATACTAAAGTAAGAAGTCCAACGTGTATTGAAGGAATCAACAAAGAACAAGGCACCGGGAATTGATGGAATGCAAATTGAAATATTTCAATAAAGTGAGGTGGCACTGGAGGCATTCACTCATCTATACCAAGAAATTTGGAAGACAACTGTCTGGCCAACTTATTGGAAGAGATTCATATTTGTGTCCACTCCAAAGAGAGGTGACCAAAAGGAATGCAAAAATCATCAGACAATATCTTTGATGTTCCATGAGAGTAAAGTTTTACTAAAGATAATACTGAAATGGCTGCAACCATACATTGACAGACGAATTCCAGAGGTTCAGGCTGGATTCAGAAGAGGACGTGGAAAGTGGAATATCAGTGCTGACATCAGGTGGATCTTGGCTGAAAGCAGAGATTACAAGAACGATGTTTACCTGTGCTTTATTGACTACCCAAAGGCCTTCAATAGTGGATTATGGCAAGATATGGACAACATTGTGAAGTATGAGTGTTCCAGAATACTTATTTGTGCTCATGAGGATATTGTACATAGACCAAGAGGCAGTTGTTCAAACAGAACATGAGAACAATGAATGTTTTAAAATCAGGAAAAGTGTGTGACAGGGTGGTATTCTTTTGCCATACTTATTCAACCTGTATTCTGAGCAAATAATCTGAGAAGCTGGATTATATGAAGAAAAATGTGGCATTAGGATTGAAGGAAGATTCATTAGCAACCTGCGATATCCAGATGATACAACCTTGCTTGCTAAAAGTGAAAAGGACTTAAAATATTTATTGATGAAGATCAAAGACCAGTCTTCAGTATAGATTATATCTCAATGTAAAAAAAAAACAAAACTCCTCATCACTGGACCAATAAGCAATATTCTTATCAATGGAGAAAAGATTGAAGTGGTCAAATACTCCATTTTTCTTGGATCAACAATCAATACTTATGGAAGCAGCAGTCAAGAAATCAAATGACGGACTGCTTGGCAAATCTTCTGCCCAAGACCTTTTTAAAGTATTGAAAAGCAAATACATCAGCTTGAGGACTAAGGTACGCCTGATCCAAGCCATGGTATTTTCAATAATCTCATATGCATGCAAAAGTTGGACAGTGAATAAAATATCGTAGAAGAATTGATACATTTGAGTTACAGTGTTTGAGGAGAAAATTAAAATTACCATGGCCTGCCAAAAGAACAAACAGATCTATTTTGGAAGAAGTGCATCCAGAGTGCTCCTTGGAGGCCAGAATGACCAGACTTCGTCTTTCATACTTCAGATGTATGTCATTAAAGGACCAGTCACTGGAGA
>NW_006408567.1:261121-261701 GCF_000296735.1 Chrysochloris asiatica
AATTTGTCATTCCCTGCATAGTAAATCATGTGGTTGTCAGATTCAAAATGGCCCATACCAGTCCATTTCGGCTCACTAATGCCTAAGATATCAATGTTGATGCGTTCCATTTCATTTTTGACAACTTCCGATTTTCCCAGATTCATACTTAGTACATTCCATGTTCCGATTTTCAATGGATGTTTACAGATGTTTCTCTTCATTTTGAGTTGTGACCCATCAGCTAATGAAGGTTCTGTGGGCTTTACTCCCCCGAGCTTAACTCTATTCATGTCATCATGATCAACTCTACTTTGAGGAGGCATTTTTTTTTTTTTCCCAGTCACATTCTGAGTGCCTTCCCACCTTCTTTCATTAAGAAGACAAGAAAGAAGGAAAAGGTCAAAATGGATGTCAGAAGAGACTCTGAAACTTGATCTCCAGCCTAGAGATGCTGAAGCAAATGGAAGAATTGAAGAGGTCCAAGAGCTGAACAGAAAATTTCAAAGATCAGCTCAAGAAAATAAAACCAAATACTATAATAAAATATGAAAAGGTTTAGAATTAGAAAACCAAAAAGGAAGAACACGGTCAGCATTTC
>NW_006408567.1:264626-274071 GCF_000296735.1 Chrysochloris asiatica
TGCAATATGCAGATAATACAACTTTGGTTATTGATAGTGAAGAAGACTTAAAGTACATACTGATGAAGACCAAAGACCACAGACTTTGGTATGAGTTGCACCTCAATGTAAAGAAAACTTCCTTTCTACTGGACCAATAAATAACATTCATATACATAGAGAATAGTTTGAAGTCATCAAAGACTTCATTTTACTCAGATCAACCATCAACACTCATGGAAGCAACAGTTAAGAAATTAAATGACGTGTTGCATTTGGTAAATCTGCTGCACAAGACAGCTTTAAAGTGTTGAAGAGCAAAGATTTCAGTTTGAGGACTAAGGTGAGCCTAATATAAGTCATGGTATTTTCAATAACCTCTTATGCATGTGCCAATTGGACAGTGAATAAACAAGACCATAGAAACATTGATGCATTTGAGTTATGGAATTACAGTAGAATATTAAAAATACCACAGACTTCCTAAAGAATGAACCAATTTGTGTTGGAAGAAGTATGCCAGAATGATCCTAGAAAGCTAGGGTGGCCAGACTTTGTCTTGCATACTTCAGACATATTATCAAGAGTGACCACTCCATGGAAAAGAATATCATGTTTGGTAAAGTGGAGAGTCAGAGAAAAAGAGGAAGATCCCCAACAGGATGGATTGGCACTATGGCAGCAGTGGTGGACTCAACCACGGCAGTGAATGTAGAGTTGTCATGGGGACGAGTGGTGTTTCTTTCTGTTATGTATGGGTCGCTGTGGGTTGGTGCCAATTCAATGGCATTTAACAACAACTTTCTGTATTTTAGTTAAGTGTAAAATGGTATTAAGAAAAAGGTTGAAGTATTTTTAGAATTACCAAAATATGAACATATTATATCTGTCATATTTTGGTAATTGTAAAAATATTTCAACCTTTTTCTTAATGCCATTTTACACTTACAATATCCTTGCTGTTGGTAAATGGCAAGGATAGAGCAACTCACTCACCTTCAATTTGTAAAACTGATCATTCAAATTCAAAATTATCTTTGAAGCTCAATAAAGTGAAGCAGTGAGAATTGACTAACCATTTGCAAAGACAATATCCAGCATCTAAGTTAGTGCGGCATTGTAGGATCAGCACGAGACTTCAAACTGCAAGATTAGTTGTTGAAACACACCAACTGCACCTTGGAAACCCTGTGTAACATTGTCTAAGATAGGATAATATCCATGTGCCTAGAGGGAAGCCCAGCTAATATCACTATTATTCAAATTTAGGCACCAACTACTTAAGCCAGTGAGGATGAAATAGAAATATTCAACCAATGTTTTCAATCTGAAATTGATCAAACATGCAATCAAGATGTATTGATCATTACTGGTGATTGGAATGCAAAGGACTGGAGCAAAGATGAAGGATCAGTACTTGCAAAATATGCCCTTAGTGATAGAAATGATGCTGGAGAATGCATAATGGGATTCAGCAAAATCAATGGTTTGTTCATTTCAAATACCTTCTTTAGACAGCATAAGAGACAACTATACACATGGATCTCACCAGATGGAATACATAGAAATGAAATTGACTACATCTGTGGAAAGATACAATGGAAAAGCTCCATATCATCAGTTAAAACAAAGCCACAGGCAGACTATGGAACAGACCATCAATTGCTCATATGCAAACTCAAACTGAAGCTCAAGAAAATGTAAACAAGTCCACAAGAGCCAAAATATGACCTTGAATATATCCCACCTGAAGTTAGAGATCATCAGAAGAACAGATTTGATACATTTAACCCTAGACCAGAAGAGTAGTGGAATGACATCAAGAACATCATACATGAAGAAAGCAAAAAGTCATTAAGAAGACAAGAAAGAAGCAAAAGGTCAAAATGGATGTCAGAAGAGACACTGAAACTTGCTCTCCAGCATAGAGATGCTAAAGCAAATGGAAAAAATGAGAAGGTCCAAGAGCTGAACAGAAAATTCCAAAGGTCAGCTTGAGAAGATAAAGCCAAATATTACAACAAAATGTGCAAAGATTTGGAATCAGAAAACCAAAAAGGAAGAACATGCTCAGCATTTCTCAAGCTGGGGAAACTGAAGAAAAAATTCAAGCCTCAACTTTGGTTCTTGAAGGATTCTCTGGGCAAATTATTGAATGATGCAGAAAGCATCAAGAGAAGATGGAAGGAATATACTGAGTTCCTGTATATTACCAAAAGGAAATGGTTAATGTTCAACCATTTCAAGAGGTAGCATATGATCAAGAGCGAATGATACTGAAGGAGGAAGTCCAAGGAACTGGCAAAGAACAAGGCACCAAGAATTGATGGAATAAAAATTGAAATCTTTCAAGAATGTGAGGCAGCACAGGAGGCACTCACTCATCTCTGCCAAGAAATTTGGAAGACAACTATCTGGCCGAGTGATTGGAAGAGGTGACCCAATGGACTGCAGAAATCATTGGACAATTTCCTTGATATCCCATTCGAGTAAAGTTTTACTAAAGGTAATACAGAAACGGCTGCAAGCACGCACTGACAAAGAACTTCCGGAGGTTCAAGCTGGATCCAGAAGAGGCTGTGGAATGAGAGATATCTTTGCTGATGTCCTATGGATCTTGGCTGAAATTACAGAACACCAAAAAGAGTTTACCTTTGTTTTATTAATTATGCAAAGGCTTTCAATTGTGTGAATCATGACAAGCTATGGACAACATTGCAAAGTATGAGTATTCCGGAACACTTAATTGTGCTCATGAGGAATCTGTACCTGGACCAAGAGGCAGTTATTCGAACAGAACATGGGAACACTGGATGGTTTCAAATTAACAAAGGTGTGTGACAGGGTTGTGTTTTTTCACCATACTTATTCAACCTGTATGCTGAGCAAATAATACGAGAAGCTGGGTTCTATGACAAAAAACGTGGCATCAGGATTGGACTAAGTCTCATTAACAACCTGCAATATGCAGATGATACAACCTTGCTTGCTGAAAGTGAAGAGGACTTAAAACATTTATTGATGAAGATCAAAGAGCACAGCCTTTGTATGGATTACATCTGAATGTAAAGAAAACAAAAATGCTCACCACTGGACCAATAAACAAAATTCTTATCAACGGAGAAAAGAGTGAAGTTGTCAAGAACTTCATTCTTCTTGGGTCAACTTCAACACTCATTGAAGCAGCAGTCAAGAAATCAAAAGACGTATTGCATTAGGCAAATCTAGTGCACAAGACCCTTTTTAAGTGTTGAAGAGAAAAGATGTCAGCTTGAGGACTAAGGGGCACCTGACCCAAGCCATGATATTTTCAATAACCTCACATGCATGTGAAAACTGGACAGTGAATATGGAAGACCGTAGAAGAATTGATGCTTTTGAGTTATGGTGTTGGAAGAGAATATTAAAAGTGCCATGGGCTGCCAAAAGAACCAATAGATGCGTTTTGGAAGAAGTGTAGCCAGAGTGCTCCTTGGAGGCCAAGATGGCCAAACTTCTTTTCTAATACTTCGTACATATTGTCAGGAGGGACCAGTTGCTGGAGATGAACATCATGTTTGTTAAGGTGGAGGGTCAGAGAAAAAGAGGAAGACCCCCAATGAGACGGATTGGCCAAGTGCAGCATCGATGGACTCAAGTGTGGCAACAGTAGTGAGGTTGGCCCAGGATTGGGCAGTGTTTCGTTCTGCTGTGCATAAGGTCGCTCTGAGTCAATACTGACTCGATGGCACCTAACAACAGCAAATTTTCATATAATGTCTATGGTGCTCCTGGAGTCCACACTTTGAATAACAAGATCTAATACTTAAAAAGGTGTCCTGATGGCATGGTGGCTAAAATTCTCACTGCTTACCAGAAGTGGGTAGTTTGAACCCACCAGCAGCTTAGTTGGAGAAAGATCAGCAGTCTATACTGCTGATCAGGAGTCAAGTGCATGGCAATGGCTTAGTTTTTTTTTTTTTTTTTTGGTTTAGTGTTGTAGTACAAATTCTTAGTTTGTGAGATTTAAAGTAACTTTCCCTATTTGAGAACTTATTTTTGAAAATTATAGACTGGATTTGCTCAGAGTCATTTTTAATTTATGAAATTATTTAGCGTTTTGATTGTTTACTTCTAAATTTAATAGCATTTAAAATAAATGCAAGTCAGTCATTCTACCACATACGTTTTTGTATTTATCTCAGTCTTGCATTTTGTAGCTGCACAGAAAAGTTTACACAGTTCCTAGTTAGTAGAGCCAAAATTTGTTTCAGAACCTGGCACTGTGGTAAACACTTTTCTTGCTAAGTCTTCTGGGTAATAGTAATCATAATAATACAGCAATAGGAGATAAAGATAGGTTTTGTGTGTGGCCTAAAAACTCATGAGTTAAATATAATAACCCATCGAATGTAAGCATATTTATCTTAACAACCAAGAAAATGTCCTTTACAACTGCAATGGGAAACTACTCATAAACTTCAGGCTAATTTTCTGATTAGAAAGCACAAACAGAAAAAGGCAGGAGAGAGAAAGGAGGGAGGAGAAAAGAGGGCTCCGGAGAGGAGCGTGCATTATAACCAGGTTACAGAGTGAACAAATGGTGAGTTGGGCCAGCCCACTCTGCTCACAGCTGCAGCCTCCCACTTGGAGAAACCATTAGAGCAGCAGGCCTGGCAGTGAGCTGCCTGTGGCCTCCAGGCCACCGTAAAACAGCAGCGCCTTTTTCCACAAGAAGAAAAGGCCAGTGTCTGTGAGGCAAGCACTTTACCACATGCTCTTTTTTGGTAGAGAAAGCAGAAGTGAAAAAGAAAAAAATAAATAAATAAATTGCCAGAGTCATAGATTTTTCCCTACTTTCTTCAAAGATGAACACTTCCCCCACATTGAATAGTCTTTAAAAATGAAAATTAGAAGTATAAAATGATGTTTTTAAAACCAAATAAAGAAGCACTATTTTTTCAAAGTGTGTAGACTTCAAAGTTATCTCAGAAAATTATATATATGAGGCATAGAGCATTGGAAATCTTTTCATGATTGAACACCTAACAGATGTTAAACCATGATGGATAGAGAGTGACTGACTAGAGCAAATATATATTTACACACTTATAAAAATTTCTATATACATATAATGCATCCTTATGGCTATTTACTTGACTTTGTGTCTGAGTTATTTTGACTTTCTTTTTATTAGTTACGCTGAGTAGCCATTAGTTTATTCTAGGATTACACTTGTATTTCTCATATTTGTTGTGTCCTGTGTTGTAGACTGTAGTTAAAGTCTAACGTGTTACAAAAGACAATTCGGTCTTCTTAAAGCCAAAGCATGAGTTCAGAAGATGATGCATCTGATGATACTTGGCTTCAACCTGTCTTTGAACAAGGAAAAAAGGCCCTTTAATCAGAATGATTCAAGCGGGAACAAAAATTTCTGGGAGTGGGATGAGTAGATGAATATTTTATCCATTGGAAACCCTGACTACTGGTGTGCAACATATACTTAACATTTGATTGTATGTGATACAATTTGACTTTTCTTTAGTGATGTATTAGCTTTAAAAGCACCTCTTCATCATTGTAGGGGTATCATTATACATGGCATAGAACATTCTTAGGGTGCTAAACGTATGAACGTTTGCCCTTTACAATATATATTGTTGTTGTTGTTGAGTGCCATTGAGTCGGTTCCAGCTCATAACGACCCTGTATAGGGTTTCTGAGGAGCAGCTAGTGAGTGGGTTTGAACTACTGACCTTGTGGTTCAAAGTCTGGTGGTGATCCTACAGCACCACATCAGGAGTCCTATATACAATATATAATAGATGGTTTATGATTGAAAATGCAAATATTACCAAGTTAAAACATGGAGGTCTTCCATATACTTTATGAAATGTTTTGTCTTTTACCAAATGTGAAAACACCCCTCTACTCTCTCCACTTTTGTTGTTGTTATTGAGTTCCATCAAGTTGGTTCCAACTTATACCTACCTTAGATAGGGCTTATGGGAGCAGCTGATGGGTTTGAACTACAAACCTTGTGGTTCATAGTCAGGTGCTGATCCTATAGTGCCACACCAGGAATCCATCTCCACCTTACATTTATACAAATGTAATGAGAATCATTTCTGATAGATGAAGTGAGAGAAGTTAGCAAACATCACTTTTTTTTTTTTTTTTTTTTTCTAGTAGACAGTGGAAGAAGTGACCTTCTAATCAGAACAAACATCTAGCATTTTAAACAGAACTCACTAAGCCACTTTTCAAGGTCTTTAACTGCCGATTCATGGCTTTCTCCCTCAAAAGCTGACATTATTCCACTTTTCTGTGGCCAATCAACAAATATATGTGGGATAAAATTGCTACTCTCACAACCATGCCCTTAGGACTTAAGAGATGCTGCCATAGGCTCCTGTCTCTGCTGATACTAATTTTAACCATTATTTTTATCATCAGGTGATTCTGAATGAGTGTACTTAGTTTTGTGGGATATCAAGAAAAGAAAATGTGCTATATTGTTAGATTGAACAAAATCATTTTAGGCCTATAAAGATCATTAAATAATTTAACATATATACTTATATATCTTAATTATGTTTTGCAACTTGCAAGTCTGTCCAGGACTTCTTTATTTGGAGTAAATTAACTTTATAAGAACTTTTTTCCTTCCTGCATCTGTTTTTCACTTTATTAAAGGAGTAGGAATTGTATTTCAGGAGAATGCAGCCCTTTAGTGATAGAAATCCCTCCATGAGAGACATTTTAATCCTCAAAAGGGGAAAGGAAGTTTTGAATGCTCAGGTTAAGAAAAAGAGTATGTGACAAGGTGATTTATAGAGTTAGAAATGGTGGGATTCCATAAGATATGCTGGGACTGATTTCCACAATTTCCTGGAAGGCTACAGACTATTGATAAGAAACTATCTACTTAGGGGCAAACATCAGCTCTTTCCTTTACTAATTATAAGACCTTGAACATACTTCTGAACTTCTTAATACTAAAGTACTGTTATAAAATGGGATCATTGTGAGGGAGTAGGTCAATTATATATAAAACATCTAGAATAAGCCTATCCTAGAAGATATGCTATAAAAAGGTTAGAAATTATTTCCCTGACATACAATGATTTCAACATTGTTGTTGTTGTTGTCAGGTGCCATCGAGTCGGAACCAACTCATAGAGACCCCATGCACAGCAGAACGAAACAATGCTCAATCCTGGGCCAACCTCACACCGCTGCCACCCCCGAGTCCATCAATGATGCCACCTGGCCGATCCATCTTGTTGGGGGTCTTCCTCTTTTTCTCTGACCCTCCACCCTACCCAGCATGACATCCTTCTCCAACGATTGTTTCCTCCGGACTACATGTCCAAAGTAGGAGAGACGAAGCTTAGCCATCCTGGCCTCCAAGGAGCACTCTGGCTGCACTTCTTCCAAAACAGATCCATTGGTTCTTTTGGCAGTCCATGGCACCCTCAGTATTCTCCTCCAACACCACAACTCAAAGGCATCAATTCTTCTACGATCTTCCTTATTCACTGTCCAGCTTTCGCATCCATATGAGGCTATTGAAAACACAATGGCCTGGGTCAGGCGCACCCTAGTCCTCAAGCTGACATCTCTGCTCTTCAATACTTTAAAAAGTTCCTGTGCAGCAGATTTGCCCAGTGCAATACGTCGTCTGATCTCTTGACTGCTACTTCCGCGAGTGTTGATAGTTGATCCAAGAAGAATGAAGTCCTTGACAACTTCAATTTTTTCTCCATTGATAAGAATGTTGTTTATTGGTCCAGTGGTGAGGATCTTTGTTTTCTTGACATTGCGATGTAATCCATATCGATCCAGAAGAGGCCGTGGAACGAGAGATATCATTGCTGATGTCCGATGGATCTTGGCTGAAAGCAGAGAATATCAGAAGGATGATGATTTCAACATAGTAATTGTAATAAAAAAGAAAACAAATAAACAACAACAAATACCCACAAAGAAGCTGTTGCCTTTGAGTTAATTCCAACTCATGGCAACACCCTGCTTATCAGAGTAGAATTGTACTTGCTCCATTGAGTGTTTAAGGGCTGATTTTGAGAAGTATATTGTCAAATCTTTATTACAGGGTACCTCTATGTGAACTTTAACCTCCATGTTTTCAGTTAGCAGTTGTTATTGTTAGGTGCCATATAGTTGGTTCTGACACATAGTGCACTTATGCACAACAGAAGGAATCACTGCTCAATCCTGAGCCATCCTCATAATAATTGTTAAGCTTGAGCCCATTGCTGCTGCCACTGTGCTAGTCTGTCTCTTTTTTTGGGGGGGAGTTACCTATTTTGCAGACCCCCCACTTTACCTAGCATGATGTCCTTCTCAAGGGAATGGTCCCTCTTCATAATATGTCCAAACTATGTGAGACAAAGTCTCATCTTGGTTTCTAAAGAGCATTTAGCTATACTTCTTCCAGTATGAATTTGCTTGTTGTTCATGATCCCGTTAATATTCTTCTCAAACACTGTAACTCAAATTCATTAATTCTTTTAGTCTTCCTTATACACTCACCAATTTTCACATGTATATGAAGCTACTGAAAATACCATGACTTGGTCAGGGACATCTTAGTTCTCAAACTGACATCTTTGCTCTTGAACACTTTAAAGAGGTCATGTTTAGCAGATTTGCCTAGTACAGCTATTTCTCCTCATTTTGAGTTGTGCCCCATCAGCAAATGATGGTTCAAAAGCTTTACTCCATTTGCATCATCATAGTCAGCTCTACTTTGAGGAGCTCTTTCCCAGTCACATTTTAGTGCCTTCCAACCTGTGAGGCTCATCTCCTGGTACCATATCTGACAATATTCTGGTACTATTTCATCATGTTTCAACAGTGTTCCATTGCTATTCATAAAAGATTTCAGTAACTAAACATTCGGAGGTAATGTGCCTCTCCTTCTTCCTAGTCTAGCTTAGTCTGGAAGCTCAGCTGTAACTTGTTTATCATGGGTATACCCTGATGATATTTAAAATAATGGTGGCATAGCATCACACATCACATCACATCATCACAGCAACACACAAGCCACCACAGTATGACAAACTGATAGATGAGTGGTGGAATCAGTTAGCAGAGATCTTGTTAATCGTTTGCACTACGCAGGAACTCTTGACTGTTACCCAAGTCACCATAAAACACTCAATCCTAATGCATAACTGGCAGGTTCTTTCAACTGTAGAAATAATACCAGAAAGTGAAGATGAGAAAATGGTCTTACACTGATTATGATCACAAGACCGTAGAAATATGCAAATACCATCTCAAAGCTGATAAGATGCTTTGATAATAGTATAATTTGAAAATGTCTAGTTAAGATTACCTTTGTCAGGTAAACAGGGTGAATCCACTGGTTATGGTTTCCAAATATAACACTATATGTATATTTTTGTTATTTATATTTATGATTTATGAATATAATAATAGCTGAGAACTCATAGTA
>NW_006408567.1:274171-278043 GCF_000296735.1 Chrysochloris asiatica
CTATATATATATATATATATATATATATATATATATTGTTGTTGTTGTTTCTTTTCCCCATTCTTTCAGGATCCCTGGTGGAACAAAGGTTGTGTACTTAACTGCTAACCAAACAGCAGCTAAAATTCACCTTGTAGTTCTGAAGGAGGAAGACCTGGCAATCTTCTGCTGTGAAGATTACAGACAAGAACATTTTATATGTCAGCTCTACTCTGACACATGGGTTCACTACGAATTGAAAAACGATTCCACAGCACCTAACAAGGAGCTCTGGTAGTGTAGTGGATTCCAAGCTGAGCAGGTAACCACAGGTCAGTAGCTAGAATTGACCAGTTGTTCCAAGGGAGAAACGGGTAAGCTTTCTGTTCCCTTTAGAATTTATAGCCTTGGAAACCATATACAGGGCCACTATGAGTCAGAACTGACTTGGTGGCACACAACGTTGCTTCAATTCATTCATCTGAGAAAATCTATTTCTCAAATTAATTCAATTGTGCGTGCTTATCTGCCATGGTGGAAATATAAGCCCCAGTGTCATTTAGGTGTCCTGGTGTGGTGCTGTGAGTTAATGTGCTGGACAGCAAAGTTGGTTTGAATCACAAGGTTTGCAGTTCAAACTCACCAGCTGCGCCTTGGAAACCCTATACAGGGTCGGAACAAACCCAGTGACAATATCAACACAAGTGTTATTTAGGTATTGAACTGATAATTGCAAGGTAGGTGGCGCAAACTCACCAGTCACTCCATGGGAGAATTATGAGGCTGTCTGCCTCATCATAAAATCAAGATTTAAAGTGTTAGAAATCATATATAGGATAGCTAAGAGTCAGAATTTGCTGTATGACAGTGGGTGGGTTAGGGCCATCTGTGGTACTTTCAAAAATATTTTACAGTAGAAAACATTCACCATGCATTTACTACCCATTTAAACAAATACCAAAAAGAAAAAATATTGCCAATGAGTTGATTCAAACTCAGCAAATCTTTCAGACAGAGTAAAATTGCCCCATAGGATTTCCAAAGCTCTAAATCTTTACAGAATCTGACAGCCACAATTCCCTCCATCCTAGAGGTGCTGGTGGGTTCAAACCACCAACTTTTCATTTAGTAGAAGAACACTTATAAATAGAAGCCCAATTTTCAGTGCCTCAGTTTATTATCTCTTTTTTTCTTCCTAATGAACCTAATATTTGACAAGTAAATCAAAACGCATTCAGAAATTGACAAATATGGCTAAACTTCATGAGTTCTTGTTTTGTATCCTCTGTTCTGACAACCTATCAGCTCTTTCATTGCACATCCTGGCTACTGGTACCTGTTTACCAGGCTCTCCAAATATTAAGGCTTAAACCACTATCTAATAGATAATTCAATCTTATTGTCACGTAATATTTTTAGAGATTGTTACACATGACTATCTGTAATTGGATAATTAAAGAAGCCCAATTTTCCTTACAGCTATTATCAGAACAGCATAATTCTCCAATCATTTCATAGGTTTCAATTCACTCAGCATTGTAAATTCATGAAACACATAAGAAAATCTAGCTCTCTGGTTAATTCAACATTGGATGTTTATCTGTCATGATTGAAATATAAGCCATAGTGTCATTTCAAATGGATTCTATTTAAAGGGAACAATGTGAGGAGTAACATATCTTTTAACACTGACTACTGTGAATCCTCTATGTTAACTGACTGATCAGCTTGCAGCAGTGGGGAATCACATGAGTTCCTCTCAGGTGCAGCAAAACAAGCCAACTTGAGGCCAGAAAAAAAGCAAAATTGGCTCTTAATCTTCGCTTGGTGAATTTTATGACTATCTTTTTCCTTTCTTACTTTCATTTTTTAAAAATGAATTTCCTGAACAAATAAGTCCTGAGAATTAACTAAAGCTTTCCAAATAAATCAACTAAGTTAATAATTAAAAGAAGAAAAAAAAACAAAACTATGTCATTTTTACTTAATAGTCAAAGTAACTTATCCTTCTACACTCAAGTTTTCTATGTGTCAAAGCACTGTTGTTTATCTTTTTACGAGTTTGGTTTCTAAGCTTCTAGAAAGTACACATTCTAGGGCTTTGTAAACAGTCACATTTTCAGAAAACTTAATCTTTTTACTGTTTTGCTATATATCCAAACACATAAAATTATTATTTATTTCTGTGGTAAGAACACCTTAATGTTTAACCAAGGGACTCTTTAAAAAGTGTAAAAAAAACCTGGATTTGTTTTAATAAATTGATTTTTATTCAACCTACTTTTCCTTGAATCTTTGGCATGGCCACATTCCTTTAGAATTACTTAACCCAGCTGTGTGGTGGGTTAACCAAAGGGCAGCGTTACCTAATAGGAAAAATCCATTGTACATACACTAAGGTGTTAGACCTCTCAGCATTCTGAATTCAGGAAAATAAAGCAAATGAAAAAACTCATCCAAAGGAAGGAAACTTGACTTACACTATGTAACAAAGTAGCATTTAAGAGGCCTAAATGGAGGCATCTGGGTGTGTTACAAAAAAATTCAAAAGAAGCATAAGGAGAACTGGGTTCTAATCTTGGTTATTTGATTTGGCCAAGTCAGTTGACCTTACTGGACCTTAGAATCCCTTCTATAAAATGAGGAGTGTAATATTTGTCTTTCCTACACTACAGAGTTATTGTGAGGATAAAATAAGAAAACAGATGTGGTAGTTCCCCAGAGAAATATATAAAATAGTACAGATATTAATACTGATTTTCCTTGGCCGTTATGTGAGTCAAACTTGTTCAGACCCCATCTTATTATCCTTAAAAGGAAGTGTTTCTCTCTTTGAATTTTAGACATTCTCCAAGCAAATGGCTCATTTTTTAATATTTATCCATAAGATATAACCCATGATCTGATATATAACAGAAAAACCAAAAAGCAGTAATATTTACCAAAAACTTAGGGGAAAATACTCATTTTCTTTTCCTCTCTTATTTTTAGGCCTAACCATTTTTAATCTTTGCACAAATATGTGTTCTTGAAAGTTTGCTTACACAGTTTTATCTCCACACCAACACATCTACTACACAGGTCACATTTTTTCTTGTCTCTCAAAAAACTCAGATTTACTATTCTAGCCTCCATTTTAATGTTTTCCCTCCCATCAATATCTCCAAGCTCTACTACCCATTACGATACTTAACCAAAATGTCTTTGACACCATAAGGTTCATATGTTTAAACAGCTATTTAAAACATGAGCCCTTTAGTATATTACATTTTCAATAGTACAAATTGTAACAAGAAAAAAAAAATTACTTTTATCTAAATTAATTGTTTCATAAATTATGTAGAGGGTGATAAGTATTTATAAAAAAAGGACAAAATCACTTTTGTGGTTGAGACAGGCTTGATTGTCTAAGTATAGTGTTTAATTGTAAATGTTCCTGTTGAATAGTCTTTGGTTAATTTGACTGAGAGATCCTGACCTGATGTTTACAGAGATTGCCAGCAAGGATTAAACCAAGCAACTAGCTACTGTTTAAGACAATAATGGTAGCCTGAATAACATCAAAAAGTCAATAGGGAGAAATGTATGGAGAATAATACAATCTCAAGAGGAATATACAATACCAGATGCCATTCTTTTGATATGCTCTATATATCACATATGTATGTCACATATGTACATACATACAAAAACACTTCAGAATTCGTTTTGTTGTTGTTGTCAGGTGCCACTGAGTCGGAACCGACTAATAGCGACCCCATGCACAGCAGAACAAAACAATGTCTGATCCTGGGCCAACCTCATTACCGCTGCCACACTTGAGTCCATCAATGATGCCACCTGGCCAATCCATCTCGTTAGGGGTCTTCCCCTTTTTCTCTGACTCTCCACCT
>NW_006408567.1:278393-280063 GCF_000296735.1 Chrysochloris asiatica
TTGATTCAAGAAGAATGAAGTCCTTGACAACTTCAATCTCTTCTCCATTGATAAGAATGCTGTTTATTGACAAACTACTTCCAAATCGCTAGTCACTGAAAACTCTATGAATAGCAGAGAAACACTGTCAGATACAGGACCGGAAGGTGGGAAGGCACTCAGAATGCAACTGGGGAAAAAAAACGCCTCATCCAAGTAAAGAAAAGCTCAAAGAACCTTCATTTGCTAAAGGGCCACAACTCAAAATGAAGAAAAACAGCTGTAAACATCCATTGAAAATTGGAACATGGAATGTACAAAGTATGAAATTGGAACATGGAATGTACAAAGTATGAATCTGGAAAAATTGGAAGTTGTCAAAAGGATGAAATATCTAGGAATAAATATAACCAGAGAAATGAAGGATTTATACAAAGAAAACTACGAAACACTGCTATAAGAAACCAAAAGAGACCTACAAAAATGGAAGAATGTATCATGCTCTGAGGTAGGAAGACTTCACATTGTGAAAATGTCAATATTGCGCAAAGCAATTTGCACATATAATGTCATCCTAATCCAGATTCCAATGACATTCTTCAAAGAGATGGAAGAAACAATTACAAACTTTATATGCAAAGGAAGGAGACCCAGGATAAGCATTTATTTAGAAAAATAACAGGTTGGAAATGTCTCACTCCCTGACTTCAAAATTATTACATGGCTACAGAGGTCAAAACAGCTTGGTACTGGTACAATGAAAAATACATTGATCAATGGAACAGAATCAAGAATCCAGAAATTAACCCATCCACAGAAATAACTCATGACAAAGTACCTAAATATATCGCATGGGGAGGGGATAGTCTTTTCAACAGATGGTCCTGACAGAACTGGAAAGCAATATGCAAGAGATTGACCTTTACCTCATGCCTTATACAAAAACCAACTCAGCATGGATTAAAGACCTAAATGTCAATCCCAGAATTAAGAAAGCCATCAATAAAAAAGTAGGGACAAGTGTGAGGGCTCTAATTCAGGTCATACACAGACTAGCAAACATTTTGAAAACTACACAAACCAAAGTAGACAAAAATAGATGACTGGGACATACTAAAAATTAAAAACTTATGTGTATCAAAACACTTCACCAAAAGAGTAAAAAGGGAACCCACAGTGTGGGAAAAAAATATTTTGCAATGACACATCAGACCAGGGAGGACTCATTTCTAAAATATATAGGAAACTACAACATCACTACAAGAAAAAGACAAACAACTCAATTAAAAAATGGGTGCAGGACATGAACAAACACTTCACCAAGGAAGAGATCTGGGCAGCCAATAAACATATGAAGAAATGTTCACAATCACTAGCCATTAGAGAGATGCAAATCAAAACAAATGAGATATTTTCTCACACCAGCAATAACAATAAAAATAAAAAAGTAGAGGGCAATAAATGGTTGTGAGGATGTGGAGAGCCTGGGATACCCCTGCATTGCTGGTGAGATTGCAAAAATGGTCCAACCATTCTGGAAAGCAATATAGTGCTTCCTCAGAAGGTTGGAAACAGAAATATCCTATGATCCAGCAATTCCTCTACTTAGTATTTACTCTCAAGAAAAATGAGCCATAAAATGAGTAGATATATGCAAACCAATGACCATAGCAGCACTATTTACAATAGCA
>NW_006408567.1:280810-282548 GCF_000296735.1 Chrysochloris asiatica
ATAAGACCATAGGTGGAATTCTGAACCCCATCCAGAATCTTCTGAGGTGGAAAATTTCTACTTGAAAGGACAAGCAGGACCAGCCAGGAGTGGCTAGAAGAAGAGAAGATACTCCTTGAAAGAAAGACTAACAGGAAAACTACAAAATAATAATGGCTGTCTGATTGAATGCTACAAGAACAAGCAAGTTGTCCACCCAGAAGACATCAAGGTAAGTGGTCAGGTCCCCTCAAGGTAAACCCCCTTCCAAGACTAAGACTCAATGAGAATACATGAACACATGTGCTCTGACTGGTGTCCACGTTGGTCAAACACAAGGATAATTCAGGGAAATAACCATCATGAAGCAGCAAGCCAAACCCTACCACATTCAATAGACTCCTATGAACCTGGGTGGAGACCTGGTTGGCCAGCAGTGTGACAAGACCAGGGGACTCCTGGGCCCAGAGTCAGTGACATAATCACAGAGGACTAGAGTAGAGAGTGAAGCATCCAGATGCTAAGAAGTGAGGGCATAGGCACAAGAACAACCACACTTGCAGATAATACCCCCTTGACCAGGCTTCAATGACCATATGATCAGAACTCGACTAGAAGAAGAAAGAAGAGGAAAAAAATTGTAATCTGATAAAATTTGATGAACTTGACTTATACCTATGGATGCAGTAGCTCAAAAGAGGGAACAAATCTTCACAGCGAGGATCATTCCCACCCCCTTGATACACAGGGTCGACAGGGATGGGCAAATTGTACATTGGCTCAAGCTTTCAAGAGGGAGTGGAGGAAGGTAGAATCTCCACTAAGCAGTATCCAGTCTGTCTGGGCAGGGCTAATAAAAGGAGATGGGGATGGCACTCATGTGGTACAATAGTGCATTATTGCTACCAGGACTAACTCTGAGGGTTGGAAATGTGAAGGTAGACATTTTGTAGCAAACCGAAGAGAGTAGTTGACTTTGCGGTCCAGGAGCAGAGGTCCCTGGTACCATCAAGGAAGAAGAGGTGAGTGTGAGACCCTACCCAGAGAAGCAGTGACATCAGAGATGTAGGAAGAGATGATGACATGGGGAGATGGAATGGCTGGGGACTCTATAGTCAGAGAGGGAGAGACTGTGTGCTGATGACCATGGGGAAAGTTGGTTGGTTGATGATGCATGGAGGGAATTGTAACCATGGCAATTGCCGAGAGCCAGCCCCAACAAATTTATTCCAGAGTTTCCGAAGGCAGATGCAGACGTCGGTGGGAAAGAATTACACATAGTGGATAGATGGTGATGAATTCAAAATCTTCTTCTTACGTGCTTTATTATTCTTCTCTCATTCTTTACTGTCCTGCTCATTCTTTACCCTCCTACTCATTCTTTCCTCTCCTCCCCCCTCTCCTGCTTTTCCCTTCTTCTTCCCTCTCCTCTCCCTTCATTCTCCTCTTGCTTTTTTAATCTCCCTCCATTTCTTTACTCCCCTGTCTCCTACTTTGCCCTTCTTCTCCTTTTACCTTCTGCTCTTTCATTCTCCTTCTCTCCTCCTGCTTTATTCTTCTGCCATTCTTTTTCCTTCTCCTCTTATTCTATCTTACAACCCCCTTATATACCATTACAAAAAACATTGCTTTCATAGTAATCAATGTCCTCAAAATACAATCTATTCTGGGGCACATTCTTCATGGTTTACGATTCTTAGATTTACAACAGGGATGAGAAGTTACAGCAAATAAACATTACATCAACACATACGAGAGA
>NW_006408567.1:283028-301241 GCF_000296735.1 Chrysochloris asiatica
TTTTAATAAAAATATACTAAAGTGTGGGAGAGTCAAAATCTAAAGTAAAGAGATACTAATAAAATCATGAATAAATCAGAGAATGATTCAACAAGAGAAAAATTAACTAGGGGCCTGTGCATAGAATATTTCTTTGTGGCTCTGCCATCCAAAGAAAACACTTCATTGTTGCTCTGCTAAAACAATGAGTCCTTCATGCGCAGGGTCCCCGTCGTCTCATTTATTTCAATTCCTCAATTAATATGTCATTCCTTCATTTTTATGGCCCCCACCAGGCAATGAAACGGAAAAAAAAAATTGTTATCACAAATATTGTTGTTGTTGTTGTGAAGTGTCGTTGAGTTGGTTCGGACCCACAGCGACACCTTTATAGGGTTTCCAAGGCGTACCTGGTGAGCTTGAACTGCCAACCTTGCATTTCAAATGGTTTTGCAGTCTGGCGCATTAATCCAAGCACACTATGACTCCATATCACAAATATGTTATTGTTAAGTACCGTGGAGTCAGTTCTGACTCATAGTGACCCTATACAAGGTTTCCTAGACTGTAAGTCTTTTCAGGAGCAGAAAACCTCATTCTTCTCCCGCTGAACGTCTGGTAGTTTCGAACCGCCGATCTTGAGGTTAGCAGCCAAATTCGTAACCTAAGGACTAACAAATATATACAGGATAGATGTGTGTCTTTAATGTCTATCTGGTTATGAGAAAAGTCCTGGATTAAGCTGTTATTTGATATTTCTTTCTGATATTTCTTTGCTCTTTTCAATTTCACAAAGGGTTGTTGTTGTTTTAAAGTGCCATCAATTCAATTTGGACTCACAGCAACCCTATATAGGGTTTCCAAGGAGCGACTGGTGAGTTTGAAATGCTGACCTTGCAGTTCAAACCAAGTTTACAGTTCAGCACATTAATTTTCTGAGTGACACCAGGACTTCTAAAAAAGATTTGGAATTTTGGAAATTGTAATCCTAGGTTCCTTTGTAAAAGAAAAGACACCTGAGTTCTGTCAGTGAGAAAGACCTACAAACCAAAGGAAGAGAGAAGTTAATAAGCTTCTATTTCTCACACGGGCAGTATCTGGGGACTGTGTGCTCCACTATAAATGCCCATTCCAGCAGTGACATCAGGAGCTGCCCTTGCTCAGCAGCAGTGGTGGTGCAGTCTGCTTACGTAGCAGCAGTGTCTTTAAGTCAGTGGCAACAGTGTGCTCCTAGCCCTCATCTCCAGATGTACACCTTTCCAACACCTTTGAAAAATATTCTTTTGTCTGAAAATTTCAAAATGGTATCTCTTACTGTGACTAGTGCTGGAAGATAAGCCCCTCAAATAGAAAAGCACTCAAAATACAATTGGGGAAGTGCTGTCCCCATAAAATCAAGTTGACCTTAATGCTGTGAAAAGAATAAAGCTTCTGGGATCTTCATTTCCTCATGAGGTGCAACTCACAATGATATGAAATAGTTGCAAACATCCATTAACAATCAGAACCTGGAGTGTATGGAGTATGAGTCTAGGAAAATTGAAAGATATAAGAAATGAAATGGAACACATATAGCTAGATATCCTAGGTATTGTTAGTGTTGTTGTTAATACCATCGAGCCAGTTCCAACTCATCGTGATCCTTTGTAGGGTTTCCATGGAGCAGCTGATGGGTTTGAACTGCCAACTTTGAGGTTCAAAGTCCAGTACTGGTACTATCACACCACACCAGGACATCCATTAATAATAAAAATGTAAAATATATGAAATATGGATCTAGAAATATTGAAAAATATTAAAAAAAAGAAATTGAATACACACAGATTGATATCCTAGGCATTAGTGATATGAAATAGACTTGTATTTGTCATTTTAAATCCAATAAGCATATGCTACCCTGTGCTGAGAAAGTCCTATTGAAGAGGAATGACATGACTAAATGGGACAGAGGTAAATAGGGATGTATGCTCAACCTTGGAACAACAGGACTGTGTGATACAGGCATCTAGTTATAGTTTGAAGAGGGGAAATAATGTTAAAATACTTGACTGTCTTATGAATATTGGTTTCTCTTACCTACTATTATAAAATAGACACTTGAGTGGGATAGAAAGGAATATCGGGAAAGATGATTACAGAAAGCATGTAAGCCTATCTTCAGCTTATAACTGATTGTAATACCTAAAAGGGGTTCTAGAACTTGCCCAGTGAAATAGGCTTCTTGAGGAGCCTTTGTAGTGTATAGGACCTTCGGTAGAATCCTGAGCACCATCCGGAACCTTCTGAGGTGGAACGTCCCCACTTGAAAGGACAAGCAGACCAGCCTGGAACAGCTAGAGGAACAGAAGATACTTCTTTAAAGAAAGACCAGCAGGAAAATTCCAAAAAAAAAAAAAAAAAAGGTAGTCTGATTGGCTACTACAAGAACAAGCAAGTTGTTCACCGGCGAGCAATCAAGGGAAGTAATTAAGTCTCTTCAGGACAAACCCCTCCCTGAGACTGAAATGCAAAGGGAAGACATAAACAGGCATGTAAGATTGCTAGTGACCATGTTGGTCTACTGGTGTGTGGAAGAGGGGGAAAGGTAGCAATGAAGATATGGGCTGAGTTTGACCATATTCCACAGACATACATTGATCTGGAGATTATAGAAAGAAGAGGAAGGGCTGGATGGTCCAAAGTGTGGTAAGAACTGCAGATTCCTGAATCCATGGATGAAGACATAGCCACAGAAGGCTAGAGTTGAAAGTGAAGCATCCAGCTGATATGAAGTGAGGAGAGATGCACAAGAATGCCCAAACTTGACATAGCCTCGATGGCTTGATGATCAAACTCAAGTAGAGGAAAATAAAGAAATTTGATAAAGGAAACAAGTGTAAATTGCTACACTTTGATGAACTTGACCTATACTCATGGATGTAGTAGCTCAAAATAACGAGAGGGAAGGAGTCTTCACACCAAGTATCAATCCTATTCCCTCTGTATAGTTGATAGGGATGGACAACTTAGATATTGGCTACCTAACATTAGGGGGGTGTAAAGGCATGAAGTGACTAGCTTACAAGTGTTCAAGAAGGAGTTTAGTTTCAGAGTGTGTGGGGGAAGGTAGAATACCTACTGAATAGTTTTCATCTTGTATAGATAGGTCTGGTGAAAGGAGATGGGGATAATATTCCTATGATTCAATAGTTAATCATTGTTATCATGACTAATTGTGACTGTCACAACTTGAAAAGTAGAAGTTTTGTAATGAAAAGGGGAAGTAGTTAATCTTACATTCCAGGAACAGAGAACCCTAGGACCATCAAGGGAGAAGAGCATGAGCGGAATGTGGGAACCTATCCAAAGAAACAGCATCATTATAGATGGAGACAGAGATGAGGGCATGGAGAGAGACAGCAGCTGAGGACTCTAGACTCATGGAAAGATAGATGCTCCATGCTGGCAGCCAGGAGGCAGGCTTGCAGAATGTACCCTTGTTGTGTTTTTGTTTTTTAATGATTATATATCCCTGAGTGTTTTTGTGTACATTCCACCCTCAAAAAACAAACAAAAAGAAAAAAAAGAAAACAAAACCTGAGGAATAGAAGCAAATACAGTTGAATTATGAAGCATGGAGAAGATTGTAATCATTGCAATGAAACGAGTGTAAAACTGATGTTCTCCCACCGAATCACTCAATTAGCAATGCTGTTGTTGTTATGTGCCGCGGAGTCGGTTCCGACTCACAGTGACCCTGTACAGGGTTTCTGAGACTAAATCTTTACTGGAGCAGAAAGCCTCATCATTCTTCCATGGAACAGCTGGTAGTTTTGAACTGCTGACCTTGTGGTTCGCAGTCCTATTCGTAGCCACTACGCTACCAGAGCTCCTTCAATTAACAATAAAAACTTGGGGGAAAAAAAGAGGAACGCCATGATATTCATCCTGAAAAAGATTATTTTGAGAACTGTTTTGAAGTACAATGCTCTCTGTGAGATGATTATATCCATACAATTCAATTTAAATAAAACCAGTTAATTTGACTATTATTCAAATTTATGCTTCAACCACTAAATAAAATAATTAAGAATTTTACCAGATTCTTCAGTCTAAACTGGGTCAAAAATGCTTTCATTATGTATTAATAACTACTGGTGACTGGAATGTGGAAGGTGGAAACAAATATGCTGAGCAAGTAGCCCCCAGAAGCAACACTATATGAAGAAGAATGTGACGTTGGGATACAGTGGAGACTCAAACAACCTGTGATATGCAGATGGCAAAATCTTGCTTGCTGGCAGTGAAGAGGACTTGAAATATTTATTGATGATGGTCAATGACTGTAGCCTTCAGTATTGATTGCACCTAAGTGTAAAGAAAACAAATTTCTTACAACAAAACCAGTAAATGCCATCATGATAAAGGGAGAAAACATTGAAGTTGTCAACAATTTCATTTTACTTGAATTAATAATCTACATTCGTGGAAGCAGCAGTTAAGTCAATTTGCATTAGACAAATCTGTTGTAAAAGATCTCTTCAACGTAGTAAAGAGCAAAGATATTGCTTTGAAGACTAAAGTGGCTGTACCTGACTTAAGCCTCATATGCATGTGAAAGCTGTTTTATAGAATAAAGAAGACAGGAGAAGAATTGATGCCCTTGAAACATTTTATTGATAAAGAATATTGAAAATACCATGGACTGCCAGAAGAACAGACAGATCTGTTTTGAAACAGTAAAATGGGTTGCTCCTTAGAAGCAACAATGGCACAATTTCATCTCTTATATTTTGGAAATGTTGTCAGGAAGGAACATCATGCTTGGTGAAGTGGAAGTTCAGCAAAAAAAGTTGAAGACCTCCAACTAGATGGATTGATACAGTGACAGCAAAAATAATTTCATACATAACAACTGTGATGATGGCACAGAACATTCTGTTATAGATAGGGTTGCTGTGAGTCAGATTTGACTAGATAGCAACTAACAACAACCTAACTGGATACTGTTTTCTTAATTACATAGACACCAATAGGAAAAGAACAGAACTTTATATTCATTTGTATTCATTAGTTTTAAATGTGGAAGAAAACTTAGCTATAAAAAGTAGGCTTACTGGTCCAACAGAGACGGTGGAGACGGTGGAATCCCTGAGACTATGATCCTTATTCATCCTTCCAGCCTGGAAATGAGCTCACCCCATGACTCAACTTTCAGTCAAGCAATAGAAAGGGCTATAAGGGGAACAATTACACTCAGGAAGTAGGCACACTTTAGAATCATCAACCAATTAAGATCAAAAGGGCAGCATTTACCCACAAAGTTCAAAAGGATTAGGAAAGAAGGAGGAAGGCAATAGGAAAGACAGGGAAGAAGTGGGATAAGTGATATTACATTGTGGGGATTGCAATCAATGAGATGAAATAAAATGAACTGGTCTGTTCTGTAAACCTTCATTCACTCAATTCATAATTAAAACAATAATAAAATAATGCCTCTTGAAAAACAATGGCATTTTTAACTAAAGTGAATTTCAAAACAGACTCTTATTTTTCTAATAAATATATTTTATTTGGTGTAAGATAGAAATATTAAAGAATAATTGTTTCTTTTTCAACATGATCTAGCACAATGTGGCTCCTTAGAAATCCTATATAATGTTGATGTGAATTGGAACAAACTTGAAGACACAACAACAACAAAAGGAAGTAATCACTTCCCCTTTCCCCATTTGTCTTCTTGCTTGTTTTTTTTGTTTGTTTGTTTGTTTCTTGCACATCTTTTCTTGTTTTCTTTCGCTCTTATTTGTACATTAGCAAGTTGAATTCACTCCTAAACAGGAAATAAACTTTATGAACCTACTTCCAGCCAAACTTGTCACACTTTTCTCTGTTTCTGGTGTGTGCCAAAGTCTGAGAAGGAAAAACACTTTGCTCTTGAATTTGTATCTTCACAATCTATGTTTTGTTTACTTTCTAATCCCTTCCACAATGTTTATATCAAGTCAGGGGCTACAGGTTTTCTTTATATAACCAATTACTGTATCCAGACTGCTGATTGCAGAACCTAGAAATCTGTATTACTAATAAAGCCTCCAGGTGATTAAGATGATAACAGCTTAAGAAGCTAAATATAAATTTAGCCATTATGCCCCAACTACTGTTGTACCCCTGGATCACTAATAATTCTACTGGCAAAATCACAGGATTTATCCTTGTCTAATCTATGCCATTTCGTCATAGTTCTAGCTTCCTCGATCTCCAACTTCCTTCCTCCTTTTCTTGGTTTCTGACAATGTAATTTTATCTCCTTCTTCTCAAAGGTCATTGCTCATAAATTGCCCAAAATTCTATTATCTTTATATTAATAACTTCACACATTTTTCTTTGCAGTTTTCTGTCTTATACTAAGGTCTCTGGGTGGCACAGTTTGAGATTGGCTATTAAAATTCACCCAGTGACACCATGGAATAAAGTCTTAAAAATCTGATGCCATAAACATTACAGCCCATAGCAGTCCTGCTCTGTACAGCAAGGATATAACATGAATTGGAATTGACTTAATATCAATACTTTTGGAGTTTTATTGTTGAGTTGTGTTGTTAATGCTTTCCTGCTACTGCTTCAATAACCATTCCATATATATAAATACCTAAAGTTATATGGATTTTTACAACAACCAACAGCAAAGTTTGATCCTAACTTCAGATTTTTCATTTCCAGTATCCTGCTAGATTTTTTTTTTTTTTTCTCTAGAAGGATACACAGATGAGTCATTCATCAAATACTAGGGGTTACAGAACCAAGTACCAAATACAGTGCTAACCACAAGAACCATAAAACCAAGAGGCCCTAAGTAAATTTATCATCATCTTCTTTCCCAACTACAACAAAAGTCATACTTTTAAAAAGGTTTTTACATTACTGACCATTCACAGTTTAAATTGTCCTTCTCTTAATTTATCTTTCTCAATCCCCAGCACTGCCATCTTTCTACTTGCTTAACTACCAAATGTAAGGACCTCCAGTGATATGCTGGTAAATATTAGACAACCAGTTTCCAACAAAAAATAGCCCTAATTTGTAATGCTCACCATTTAAGTAATGTAAATACTCCCACCCTGGCGAACTGAAGTAACAATTTGATTTCACTAAACCAGACATTAGTAGGTAATAAATGAAATCTGCTCTTATGAGAAAACATACAGTGACTACACCACAAAATGGGGAAAATTTCATTTTCTCCTAAATTCATATTCCTTAAACAAATATTCACCACATCCATTGAATTCTCTCTTTGGATTATGTCTATATCATCTACATTCTTTATATTGTCACCATTACGGCTCTTCTGATCTTATGGTTCCTTTTCTATATTATACTTATCTACTAACTCTCAATGAATCCTCCATTGCAAATATCTTTTAAACAACATATAAGACAACTATACACATGGACTTCACTAGATGGAATGCACAGAAATCAAATTGTATACATCTGTAGATAGAGATCATAGAAACGCTCCATATCATCACCCAAAGCAAGGCCAGAAGCAGACTGTGGGACAGACCATCAATTGCACATATGCACATTGAAGCAGAAGCTGAAGCAATTTAAAACAAGTACATGAGAGTCAATAAAGTACCTTGAACATATCCTGCCTGAATGCAGAGTTCATAAAAAGAGCAGATTTGATGGATTAGACACTAATGACTGCAAACTAGAAGACCTGTGAGATGACAACAAGAACATCATACAGGAAGAAAGCAAAAGGTCATCAAGAAGACAAGAAAGAAGGAAAAGACCAACATATATGTCAGAAAAGACCCTGAAATTTACTCTGCAGAATAGAGATGTTAAAGCAATGGGAAGAAATGAGAAGATAAAAGAGCTAAATAAAACATTTTAAAGAACAGTTCGAGAAGACAAAATCAAATATTAGAATGAAATGTGCAAAGATATGGAGTTAGAAAACAAAAGAGAAGAACATGCACAGTATTTCTCAAACCTTGACTTGCAATATTGATGGATTCTATAGCATAAATATTGTATGATGCAGAAAGCATCAAAAGAAGATGGAAGGAATACACAGAGAAACAGTACCAGAAGTAAACTGTCAATGTTCAACTATTTCAAGAGGTAGCATATGATCAAAATCCAATGATACTGAAGAAATAAGTCCAAGGTGCATTGAAGGCATTGGCAAAGAAAACAGCTCCCAGAACTGATGGGATACAAATAGAACTCTTTCAACAAACTGCTGAAACACTGCCAGCATTCACTCATCTCAGCCAAGGAATTTGGCTTTCTGATGGAAAGAAATTCATATCTGTACTGATTCCAAAGAGAGGTGACCAAATGGAATGTGGAAATTATTATTATTAATATCACATGCAAATAATATTTTGCTAAAGATAATTCAAAAATGTCTGCAACATTATATTGACAGGTTGCTACCAAAATTTCAAGATGGTTTCAGACAAGGACATGAAAAGAGGAATACCATTACTGACATTAGATGGATATTGGCTGACAGCAGAGAA
This sequence comes from Chrysochloris asiatica, assembly GCF_000296735.1. Classification (NCBI taxonomy): domain Eukaryota; kingdom Metazoa; phylum Chordata; class Mammalia; order Afrosoricida; family Chrysochloridae; genus Chrysochloris; species Chrysochloris asiatica. The sequence continues at coordinate 291,530 of NW_006408567.1, forward strand.
TACATGAACGGTTTCTACCTATGTATGCTTTATTGGCTATGCAAAGGCTTTTGATTATATGGATCATGACAAGCTATGGCCAACATTGTGGAGAATTAATATTCCAGAACCCTTAATTGTACTCATGAAGAACCTGTAAATATTCCAAAAGGCACTTGTTGGAAAAGAACAAGGTAACACTGAATGGTTATAAATTAGGGAAGGTGTGTCCCGGGGTTGTATTCTTTCACCATACTTATTCAATCTGTATTCTGAGCAAATAATCAAAGAACCTGACTTATATGAAGGAAAACATGGCATCAGGTTTGAAGGAAGACTCGTTAACAACCTGCAATATGCAGATTATATAACCTTGCTTGCTGAAAGCAAATAGGACCTAAAATACTTACTGATGAATATCAGTGACCACAGTCTTCAGTATGGGCTGCACCTCAAAATAAAGAAAACAAAAATCCTCACTACTAGACCAATAAATAACATCAAGATAAATGGAGAAAATATGAAGCTATCAAAGATTTCATTTTGCTCAAACATCCATAAACATTCATGGAAGAAGCAGTGCTGAAATCATCCAACATATTGCATTAGGCAAATCTGTTGTACAAAACCTCTTTAAAATGTTGAAGAGCAAATATGTCAGATTGAGGAGTAAGGTGCACCTGACCCAACCCATGGTATTTTCAATAGCCTTATATGCATATGAAATTTGGTAATGGATAAGGAAGACAGTAGAAAAATGTACAGTGTGACTCTGCTCTTCATATGGTTTTCAGTGACTAAATATTCAGAAGTAGTGTGTCACTCCTTCTTCCATTTAATTACTCACCCCTAAGGAGCTCTGGTGGAGTCCTGGTGTGGCTCTGTGGGCTAATGCGTCAGACTGCAAAGTCATTTGAACCACAAGATCAGTGGTTCAAGCTCACCAGCTGCTCCTTGGAGACCCTCTACGGGGTCGCTATGGGTCGAAATCGACTCGACGGCACTTTGCAACAACAACAAGTAGCTCTGGTAGCATAGTGGTATGAATCGGGCAGCAGTTCCAAACTACTAGCTGTTCTGTGGGAGAATGATGAGGCTTTCTGGTCCCATAAAGATTTACAGCCTCGGAAACCCTGTGCAGGGTCGTTATGAGTCAGAACCGACTCCACAGCACTTAACCAACCAACCAACCAATGTGATGGTTGAAGTCCTGGTGTGGCACTGTGGGTTAAAGCGCTGGACACAAGGTCAGTTTGAACTGCAAGTTTAGTGGTTCAAGCTTACCAGCTGCTCCTTGGAAACCCTATACAAGGTTGCTGTGGGTTGGAACCGACTCAATAGTACTTAACAACAAATTGATGGTTGGAGTTGTAAGTGCTTTAGCAGGGTCAAACCAAATGATGTTCCCCAACCATGGCCTAATACAGTAAGTTGTTTGATACTTGTCTGATGCTTCCATGAGTGTTGATGGTGGTGGATGCAAAAAAAATGAAGTCTTTGACAACTTCAATCTTTTCTCCGTTTATCATGGTGTTATTTATTGATCAAATTGAGAATTTTTTTGTTTATTTTATATTGAGGTGCAATCATACTGAACACTATGGTCTTTGATCTTCATCAGTAACCATTTTAAATCCTTTTTGCTTTCAACAGCAAGGTTGTATCATCTGCATATCATAGGTTATTACTGAATCTTCCTCCAATCCTAATGCCATGTTCTTCTTGATATAATTCAGCTTTTTAGATTCTTTATTCAGCATATAGATTGAATAAGTATGTTGAAAGAATAAAACCCTGGTGCAAAACTTTCCTGATTTTAAAACATTCAGTGTCCCTTTATACTGTTCAAATGACTGCCTCTTTGTTTATGTATTGGTTCCTTATGAGCATAATTAAGTGTTCTGAATACCCACTCTTCTCAGCATTATTCATAATTGAGATGATGAATGAAACAGTCAAAAGTCTTTGCATTGTCCATAAAGCACAAGTAAACATCTTTCTCGTATTCTCTGTTTTCAGTCAAGATCTATTTGACGTCAGCAATGATGTCACTGATTCTATTTCCTATTCTAAATCTTGCTTGAATTTCTGGCAGTTCCTTGTAGATGTACTGTTGCAGCTCTCTTCAGCAAAATTTTACTTGCATGTGATATTGATATTATTCAATGATTTCCACATTCCATTGGATCACCTTTCTTTGAAATGGACACAAATATGGATTTCTTCCAATCTGTTGGCTAAGCAGCTATCTTCAAAATTTCTTGGCATAGATTAGTGAGTACCTCTAGTGCAGCACCAGCTTGTTACAAGATTTCAATTTGTATTATCTTAATTACAGGAATCTTGTTTTTCACATATGCCTTCAGTGCAGCTTGAACTTCTTCCTTCAGTACCATTGGTTCTTATTCGTATGCTAACTATTGAAATGGCTGAATATGAAACATTTCTTTTTGGTACAGTGACTCTGTATTCCTACCATCTTCTGCCTCATTCAATAGTTTTCACATTGTTATTGTTGTTGCTAAGTGCCACCAAGTCAGTTCCAACTTATATTGACCCTATATGGGGTTTCCAAGGTACAGTTGGTGGGCTTGAACTGTAGAACTTGTCGTGTGCAGCAGAGTTCTAGTCTTAGAATTCTTCAATATTGCAAGTTGAGATTATAAATTTTTTCTTCACTTCTTTCAGCTTGAGAAATGCTGATTATGTTCATCCCTTTTAATTTTCTTGAGTCAAGATCTGCACAATTCATTATAATTCTTAACCTTGTCTTCTTGAGCTTTCCTTTAAAAGTTTCTGTTCAGCTTTTTTAATTTCTCATTTCCTCAATTTGCTTACCATCTCTATGCTGGAAAGCAAGTTTCAGAGTCTCTTCTGACATCCATTTTGGCCTTTCCTCTTTCTTTCTTATCTTTTTAAAGACATTTTTTCTTTCTTCTTTTATAGTATTCTTGATTGTCAACATATAGCTCTTCCATTCTGGTCTTCAATAAAAAAATCCTTGTGAATTTTGATGTACTAATTTTAAATTAACGAAAGGAAAGTGATAGCAAAACCAAGAGCATTTTAAAGCAAATCTAATGCTTTGTAAAAACTATCCTGAGTATGATATGGAATTTCTATTTTATTTTCCCACTGGCATTGCATTGAAGAGAGAGTAAAGCTGATGTCACCCTTCCCTTTTTCTTTGGTATAAAAGCTAATATCAGCAGAAATATAACTTCTGGTCATAAAGTGTTTTATTAACATTTTTTCTTCATGTAGACATAAAATCATAAATATTTCTTTTAAATTGACGCATAATGCAAAACACTTTTAATCTCACTCCATAAGAAAAGTACTTGACTTCAGAAAAGTTGACATGTTCTTAAATACTAAGGCACACTAAGCCAAGGAGCTAATAAAAAAGAAACTAGGTGCCATTTTGAGACCCTGGCCAGTACAAAAGCTCAGCGTGCTCAGTAGCTAACCAAAATGTTGGAGGTTCAAGTTCAACTGTTGTTATTGTTGTTAAGCACTGACGAGTCAGTTCTGACACATAGTGACTCTGCATAGTGTACCCGCGGAAGTTGGTGGGTTTGAACTACTTACTTTGTGCTTATCAATTCAGTGCTGATCAAGAGATGTCTTAAAAGAAGGTCTTGTTAAAGATTTACTTCTGAAAAACAAGCTATTGAAAATCCACAGTATTACTCTGACTTGCATAAGGTTGCCATGACTTAAAATCAATCAGATTGTACCTGCTCACAAATGAAATGACCAGTCTTGGTTCTTAGCAACAAGGATGATAAGACTTTGGCTCACTTACTTTTGGATATATTATTTGAAAAGAAAAGTTTCTAGAAATGGACATCATCATTGGTAAAATAGAGGGTCAGGAAAATTAGGGAAATTCTCAATGAGATGGGTTGACATAATAATAACCATGACTATGGACTCAAACATAATAACAATCATGAAGATGGTACAAGACTGGACAACATTTTATTCTGTAATACAGAAGGTTACCAGGAGTTGGAGCCAAAAAGACTGCCACCAACAGCAACACAGTAAAATACTAGAAATGCAAAACTTTATAAAATGTTTGAAACAAATTGTGCCTCTTTCAAACATTTTTAAGAAATGTCTTTTTGTCCAAATACTACTTTTAGTTGTTATTCTCATTGATCACTTTCAGTTCCGTATAAGCTATGGGCTGTAAACATGGACCCCCTTCATATTTTTTAAAAATATTATGAATCTTATATTGGCATCACATTCCTAAACCATGCTTAAAGACCTAAAGTGGACTTATCATGGAAGATGATATCCAGACTACACTAAGCATAACAAATTTTAAAAGTAAAATATAAAAACAAAACATGCATATTTGTGAAGGGCAGAATCAATTTACATAGAAATAATATAGAACAATGTACACCAATAGTAACTACACTATATATACTTTTTTTGGATATTGTTGTCTATGTCATCTAAAGTCTGAGCCCCAGTATCTACACAAATTTGATGACTGATACCATCTGGATTTGCAAGATCAGAAATAGCAGTGATGCCTCCATTGCTGAGCTTCAACACTCCACCTGTTGTCTGCATAGCTTGCTGTATAATTTCAGAATCAGACTTTCATTTTAGTGGTGCAATTATGCCCTTAGGTTTCAAGGGAGAGCTGAGGTCTCCAGGAAGTTGGGATATTTTCTCCACAACTTTGGAATCAATTTCAATTCTGCTTTCCAAATCTCCATCTTCAAATGTTTCCTGTGTACTAAAATCAGAAAGCTCCATATTTTGGAATGGTTAGGTCAGAACCTGAGCCTCATTGCCTTCTGAACAACTGTGACAGAAGCAAATTCTCATGTACTGTCACAACTGTGGTTTCAACCTTTAAACACTCTACCTTCTTTGGCTTAATATGTTTTTTTTTTTTTTTTAATTCTTATTTATTTATTTATTTATTTATATTTTTATTTATTTTTTTATAATCTCAGGATTTGCCATTTTTTGCTGATGTCCTTGAGGTAATATTTCTTTAGATTCTGTGGTCACCCTCTTAATACAAACTCTATCTTCATGTATTTCTTTAAAGCCTGTGTCTTTTCTTAATTTTGTCAAAGGTTTCTTTATTTCCCTGCTATTGTATTCGTTTCTATAAGGATTAATATCTTCTCTTTGAGCCCCAGGTTCTTTTTGTTCTCCTTTCACCACAGAGTTTGGTGGGCCACAACTTTTCTCCTCATTACCTGACTTACAGAGTGCCATACCCCTCTGAGCTTTGGGTACATAAAGTGCCATGTCTGGCCTTCTGGCTCGAACTTGGCGTCTTTGTTTCTTGCTGTATGGCACCTCCTCAATCAAATCACTGATATTTATTTACCGAATAATAAAAACTCTACAACATGCAGATAGACTGTGTTTGAAGACAAACTGTACACAAGTCCTTTCTGATATCAGTCTCACCCCAGGAGCCGTCACTCTCAGCTTTCTTCGTCTCAGCGAAGCACAATATATACTTTTTATAGAAAACCTAAGGAGAATTGTGCTCTGAGATTCATTGGATTTATTTATAACAGTCTTTCAGATAAATCTGATAGATGGTGTTGTGCTGAATTTGCTATGTTGTTGTTAAGTGCTGTCGAGTCTATTCCAACACATAACACCCTGTATAGGGTTTCCAAGGAGCAGCTGGTGAGCTTGAACCACCAACCTTGCAGTTGAAATGACTTTGCAGTCTGACGCATTAGCCGACAGCGCCACACCAGTACTCCGAATTGTGCTATAGGCTTCATGTGTTTCCATCCTTTACTCAGGTATTGGTACCCTCTGAAAAGAACAGGTATGCTAGGAATTACTGGGCCTCAACATATTAAAGAAAAATTTGACTGACAATTCTCCATATCTATATAAAGTTTTATGAAATGCTTCCTAAATATATATTGCAAATAAAATAGAAATCTAAATTTTAGGAAATTCTACCATATTGTTTAAATCAAACTAACTCCCAGCCAATTCCTCTTATAAAGATTACTTTGCAAAAAAGATAATAAATTGAGAGTCATGAGAAGGGTAAATAACTCTACGTGTAGCCTGCTATCTGCATCATTTTTGCAGAATACCAAATAAGCTCATCTCCTTGCTTTTTCAGTACATAGTAGTTTGCTGGGATTTGATGGGACCATGTGACTAATTATTCTGATTGAAGTTTGAGCACAAGTGATCTATGATATTTGCAAAGCTGATATGACATTTATAGACTAGTGAGAATACAGAACTTTATTTCATTATTGCATGATCCCAGAAATGTTTGAAATAGTGGCATTAAGTAAGACAAAATCTTAAGTATTTTGTTCCATTAATATTTTGAGGTTATTTATTATAAAAGAATAATAATTTAAAAAAACCTAGACGTTAACCAAAGCAGAAATTGAAAGATGATTGATAACATTCATATTTATGTTGGTTTGTAGAAATATGGAAGTAAAAAATATGTGCATTCAATATTCATAGTAGAAACAGTACTAGTATTTATTCAATTTATAAATGAATATGAATGTTTTCCTAGTAAAATTCTGTCTTAGTTTAACAGTGAAACTTATTAATATTTGTCATATAAAGCAATAATATTAGATGTTTTTTGTTTGCTTATTTTTTGTCCTAATTTTGCCTAAATCATTCTTTTTTTTTTTTTTAGTGTTTTATTGTGAATTATGTGACAGCTTACATGGGAAAACATTAGCTTTACCTTCATCCTATCTTACATCGTTTCATTACCGTGGTTACAATAACCTCCATGCATCATCAACTAACCAAAGGATTTACCCTACAAGCCTGCCCCACAGCCGTCAGCACGCAGCCCCTCTCCCTCTCTGGGTCTAAAGTCCTCAGCTGCTCTATCTTTCCAAGTCATTGTCTCTGGCTCTGGCTCCATCTCTGGTGTCCTTGCTTCTAGGGTCTCGCTCTCTGTTCTTCTCCCTTGAAGGTCCCAGGGACCTGTGCTCCTAGACTGCAAAGTCAATTACTCCCCTCCTTTTGCAACAAAACGTCTAACTTTACATTTCCTTTCGAACCCTCACAATCAGTCCTGATAACAATTATTCACTATTGTATCACAAGAGAACTATCTGCATCTCCTTTCATCAGCCCTACCCAGACAGATTAGATACTACTCAGTGGAGATTCTACCTTCCTCTACACCCTCTGGATCTAGGTTTCCTCTTGAAAGCTTGTAAACTAGTCACTTCTTGCCTTTGTAGACCCTCACATTTTGGGAAGCCAATGTCCAAGTTGCACATCCCTGTCTACTCTGTGTGTGGAGGGAGTGGGAATGATCCTCACTATAAAGATTTGTTCCCTCTTTTGAGCTATTGCATCCATAAGTATAGGTCAAGTTCATCAAATTATATCAGATTATGCTTTTTTTCTCTTCTTTCTTCTAGTTGAGTTCTTATCATCCAGCTTAGTGTGTGTGTTCATATGCATATGCCCTCACTTCTTATCAGCTGGACGCTTCACTCTTCACTCTAGTCCTCTGTGGCTATGCCACTGACTCTGGGCCCAAGAGTCCCCAGGTCTTGCAACACGGTTGGCCGACCAGGTCTTCACCCAGGTTCACAGGAGTCTATTGAACATTGTAGGGCTTAGCTCGCAGCTTCATTGCCGCTTTACCCTCACTTCTAAACCATTCTTGTATTAAAAAAAAGTAGGTGGACATACCTATTCTAAGTATATATTTGAATGAAATAAAGCATTCAGGTAGTTAAAGGTATATTGTTGTTTTTATGTGTCATGGAGTTGGTTCCTACTCATAGCCACCCTGTACAGGGTTTCCGAGGCTGTAAATCTTTATGGGAGCAGACAGCCTCCTCTTTCTTGTATACTATTAAATCATATTATATGTTAACATAAACTGAAGCTTCCCTTTTAGAGTACTATTATTAACATTTTAGAGTAGCATTAATTATACCAGTTACCATAAAATTATCTCTTCAATGTGTGTGTTTTCATCAGTTCTAAGTCATATATGTAGTGACAAAAGGCAAAAGAAAACTGTAGAAGCAATCAAACCAACCAGCTGCTCCTCCAGAACCCTATAGTCTCTGCGAGTTTTAAGAATGTATTTTTGTTTTTTTGTTGTGTTCATATACACAGCAGAACATACACCAATCCAAATAATTTATACATGCATAAATTCAATTCATTGACAGATTCTGTAATTTTCAAAAAACTCTCACCTTGTTTTCGAATTACTCCCCCCACATTAACATAAACTTTATGTCCCCTAAATTTCCAGTCTAACTATTCAGTTTGTTAATTTAAATTTGATTTCACTTAGATAGTTCTTTAAAATATTGCTAAAGGCAAGTTTTTGATCTAGTTAAACTTAACTGTTGTTCAGTTTTCAGAAGACCTCAGGAGATATTCTCAGTTAAAAGTGTAAAGTTTCATATTATCTCAGGGTGATACTTTGAGGTTTTATCCATCCTCCATGACTTCAGAAATCCTGGATTTTATGAGACTATAAAATTCAGTCTTCATTTCTCCTTTTTTTGGAAGTAGAGGGCAGGTAAAGAAGTTAGGGTTAGGGCTATGACTAGGTCTAAAATAGGCATGTTGTTGTTAAGTGCAATCAAGAAATAGTTAATGTTCAACCATTTCAAGAGGTAGAGTATGAGCAATACCCAATGATACTGAAGGAAGAAGTCTGAGGTGCATTTAAGGCCTTGGCGAAGAACAAAGCCCTGGGAATTGATTGAATACAAATTAATATCTTTCAACAAATTGATGCAGCACTGGAGGTACTTACTCATCTATGTCAAGAAATTTGGAAGACAACTACCTGGCTAACTGAATGGATAAGATCCACATTTGTGGCCCTGCTAAGATAGGTGACCCAACACAATGTGGAAATCATTAGTTAATATCATTAATATCACATGCAAGGAAATTCTGGTAAATACAAAAACAGCTGCAATCATACATTGACAGAAAACATCCAGTGGTTCAAGCTTCTCATCATCAATTCTTGGTGCCTTTTTCTTTGCCAATGCCTTCAGTACATCTTGGACTTTTTCCTTCCATACCATTGGCTCCTCATCATATACTACCTTTTGAAATAGTTGAACATTGACCATTTATTTTTGTTACAGTGACTTTGTGTATTTCCCCCACCTTCTTTTTATGCTTTCTGCTTCATTTAGAACAGATTCTGAAACTTGCCCTCCAGCATAGTGATGTTAAAGGAAATGGAAGAAATGAGGAGGTAAAAGAGCTGAACAAAATTTCAAAGGGCAGATGAGAAGACAAAAATCAAACATTATAATAAAATTAGATTATTCTTCAGCAGATTAATACTGAGAGATTTATCTCATTAAATCTGACTTCCATTGATTCAGCTCTACTTCTTTGCCCTTCAATGTGTGATCTAATTCTGATTAATCTTGTGGTTGTTGTTGTTAAGTTCCATAGAGTCAGTTTCAACTCATAGTGACCCTGTATTGGATTTTCAAGGAGCGGCTGCTATGCTTGAACCGCCGACCTTGATGTTCAAACCAACCTTGCAGCACAGCTCATTAGCTCACCATGCCACACCAGAACTCCATATTAAATCTTTTGGCTTTCTAATTGCTGTTTATGTATGGTTCCCATTTTTTTTTTTTTTTTTTTTAAATTTTGTTCTTCTAGTGTTTTCCTGGATTCTACTGTTTGTTTGTTTTCCTGAGTTCTTCTTGCTTTCTCTTAA
>NW_006408567.1:307701-316495 GCF_000296735.1 Chrysochloris asiatica
AGCACCACACCAGGACTCCACAATAAGATGAAATATTTAAAATAAGCAATGGTGTGTGTGTGTGTGTGTGTGTGTGTGTGTGTGTGTGTGTGTGTATTTGAAAAGTAATGCAAGTTTAGAGAGAAAAGTAAGAGGATTCACACAAGGTAGCTAACTGGCAATATAGAAGGGTATATCACTCTGAGTCAAAAGCAACTCAATGACACTTAACAACAACAATGTGGGATGTATTGATGTGTAGGGAGAGAACAGGTTTAAAAAACGATTAAACTAATATGTATGTACATTTATATGCTATGTACCAAGAAGTGATTTTTTAAAGATAGAAATGTTTTTTATATCCATAGGTGAGAAAGGTACATAACAATTAGAAATAAATAGATAGAGTTTGATTTTTGTCTTAAAACACCCCAAAATCACTCCAATCCTACATATGTTTTTATGAGTAGTAGAACATTGAATAAAACAAAGTTCACCTGGATTATGAGTTTATATAAACCAATAGAGTAGATATGGTTTTGTTGGAGGAGAAGTGATGAACTTCAGCTTTATACATATTTCAGTTTTTATATTGTTTATAACACAAAACACACGTTGATTTGTGAAGTAAATAAAACATTTGAAATTGCTTACTTTTGAAAATTAGACTACATTCCTTAATATTGTATGCATGCAATACCTGGGTAATGAACTTCCTAATTACAGACAACTCCTACTTGCTCTTTAAACTGATTCTGTCATGGCTGACAAAGTAAAACCAGAACAAACCTGAATTTTTACAATTTGGTAGATTTGACAAGTTCTTTAAACCAAGAGAAATTAAGGGTTGAATGATGGAATGGGAGACTAGGAAGAGGCATAGTGAGCTCTTTCTGGAGTCTGACTGGATTATTGGCTGAACTGTAAGAGACCAACACACATTTAAAGCAGCTCAGTCAAGTGACATCTTGTGGGGGTGATAGTACTTCGAATTGCACTCAACATCCAAGGGCAAGGGATTTGGTTGCTATACAATGCATACACTGTCATTCTTCTGTAATATGGATATTAATTTTCTAGTAAGGCTGTGACCCATAACTTTTCTGATTCCAGGTGTCTTTCCAGTTTATCTTAACTTAAAAATTCAGGTCTGTTCGAGTGAGCGTCCATGGGCATGGTTGAATTGAGTAGTCAGTTTGAAGCCATGACAAATTTTTTAAGACCTTCTTTTAGTAAAGTATCTCATTCATAATCTGAGGACTTCATGTATTTCAAGCTTCATTTTCATCATATGCCATCCATATTATATAGTTGATAAAACTCTACTGAAGAAGAAGTTACATTTCAGTGACAAATGTATTTTTCAAACATATTAACAAGTGTTCTAGCAACACATTGTGGTTGTTGTTAAGTGTTGTCTAGTCTGTTACAACTCATAGTGACCCTGTAGGGTTTCCAAGTGGTGGGTTTTAAATGCCAACCTTGTGGTTAGCAGTCCAGTGCTTATCCTAAAGTGCCACACCAGGACTCCAGGAATATGTTACTGGTGTTATATAAAAATCAAAGAAGGTAGTTCAATATTTTAAAGAAATTATTGTTGAATATGCATTAATTTGGAGAGTACACAAAGGTATTCCTAAAAATCAACGATAGTGACTTTAAAATATAATAAGGGGGATTTTGCATTCTGAATTTGAAATATGGCAGGAAAACAGAAAAAAAAAAAAAAAATTGTGTGTCCTGTGTTGAGATCAGGGTTACAGGGTTTCAAAATATACAAATAAACAAACTAAATAATCTCTCACAACAGGTACTTGAATTCAGTCCCCATCAGCTTTCACCAAACATCCCATTCAAATAGTGACTTGTATAGGATGTGCTAAGGAAAGACTTCTTGAGCCATTCCTTCACTTGTCATGTCATGCTTATAATAATTTTTATTTTATCTTACTTTGAAATCAGTCACATTAATAAACCTTCATTTCAGTGGAATTTCTGTCATCAAAATAACTCCTATTTTAAACTTCTTTGAAAATGAAAAATATCAGTTATTCCCTTTTAAAATTTAAAATGTTTATAGGATAAACACCTACCTACACAAATGTCCATGACCTATGAATAAAGCATAATTGATAAACTCAATCCAACTTCTCTTGGTGAGAAAAGGTGGAAAGGGCCTAAAAAAAAAAAAAAAAGAAAAAGAAAAAGAGAACTGAAGATCGAATGCTAACAGTAAAATTTTCATATTTATGATTAAATTTTGAATTATGGGGTTGGCAAAGAATATTGAAACTACCATAGACTGCCAGAGAACAAAGAAATTGGTCTTGGAAGAAGTACAGCCAAAATATCCCTTAAAAGCAAGGACGGCAAGACTTTGTTTCATGTACTTCAGACATGTTTTCAGGAGGGGCCAGTCATTGAAAAAGGGCATCAGGCTTGCTAAAGTGGAGGGTTAGCAAAAAAGAGGAAGATCTCCAATGAGATGGATTGATACAGTGACTGCAACAATAGCTCAAACATGACAACAATTGTGAGTATGGTGCAGAACTGGCCAATGTTTCATTCTGTTATGTATGGGATTGCTGAGTCCGAGGTGATTTGACAGTTGACAGTACCTTACAATAGCATGGGTAAAGTTAACTCTAGAGTTATTAATGGTCTGGACATAGAATTCCATCTGAGAGGTAATCAAGAAGATACAAATTGAGGGAAAATGGTCATAAGATCTTACATTCCGGCATAGTTAAAATAAAAATCTGGTCTCCAAATCTGATTTCTCTGCAATATTCTATCTTCAGTTTGATTAAATGATACAATTTTTTTTTTCTGGGTACTTAATTTATCAATTGCATTACTTTGTAGATGCTAACTCCTATTTTATATTGGTTAAATAAATTAATAGATTTATTTCTTAAGTTTATAAGTTGATTTATATAATAGCTTCATTTCTTATTCAATTTCATATAAGAACTATTTTCCTGAAAATTAATATGAAGTAAAAATTCTTCTCTCCATTTTTTGAATGGGATATAATAATTGAGCCTCAGTCAGAAGCCTAGAACTAAAAATATGTGATTATAAGGTATGTCTTTTTTGTACTTTTAATTTCACACTAAAATAATGTGTGATGGTTTATTTGATATTTAAAATTTTCTGTTTCCTTTCCAAATCAGGTGTATTATTAGAAATAACTACTTTGGCAGTTTCTAATAGGAAGATACCTGTTCATTTATATTAGAACTTAACTCAGAATTTATGGCTAGCCATATTTCATATAGTGGTGTAGTGCCTTTCTTGAAACCAGAATAAGACATCTTCTAAATCAAACTCTGCATATAGTGTAGAAACCAATGTTTAATTTCTCTGTCACAAGTCCTAAAGGAAGGCTGGGGAACAGTCAAGTTGTTGTTCTTGACATCAGTGATTTTGGAAATTATAGCATATGAGAGAGAAATGGTCACAAATTGAAAACACAAAGTAGTTCACTCTTTTAAATAAAGTCACAGTATTGGGAAAAAAATCATGTTAATAACAAAGTAAACCTAAAGTTAGCATAATTTTTATACTTTGGTCTTGATAATGGTATTTATTATCTAAAGGAATGTTTTATACATAAATATCTTTTTAAAGAATACATAAAGTACTTTCTTAATTTATTTACCTATTTCCCAAAGAAAGTTAAAGGGTTCCTATGTCAAAATTTAGATCTGTGTGTACTATGTATTGGTGAATATGTAGTTTCAATGCTTACAATTTAATTGCAAAGACTACATGGGGAAAATCAGATCATAACTTGATATTAACAACAACAACAAAAAAACACATTCAGTTAAATCTATTTCAAATTGTTTTTTGGCTAATTTTAAATATTTTTTAAATGAAAGCTAAAATAAGGTTTTTACTGTTTAAGCTTACTGTTGGCCTAGAAACTGGGAAGTGCTAATGAAATATAAAAATCATGTCTTGTTCTGTAAAGTTAGCCTTGGCCTCACACCTGTGGTTTGCATAAGCAGTTGGAAGTGTACACTTTTTTTCCCCCAAAATCTGAGGTCACTCTTCAGCCTAACTAACTAAATTTAATGTAGAAACCTGTATTTAACTGCTAATGCCTAAATATACATCAGACTTTTCAGTCAGCTAGTACTAAATATTAACTTCCAAAAAAATTGACCTTAAAACAGTAGTTTGAAGCCAGAAAAAATTAAAAAAAATAAAAAGATTTTTCTTAAGATCTTTTAATTAATATCCAGTGATATCCTTGTTTGAGAGAGCCTAGATTTTGACAGCTCTTCAGTATGTCCCAATACAATGTATTATAATGATTTACAAAAATTCATTAATTTTGAGACTTAAATACTTTGAAACTTTATGATATCTTTTAATATGAACTATTATATCCAGAAAAGTTTTTCTAGAACCAAAAAGATAAAATTATTTTTCTGATTTATTCTAGTCCTATTACAAGTTGAATAAATAATCTTCTATTCAATGATGCAAGTTTAACAAAGCTTATTGAAATATAGTTGACTGTGCTAAATTTATACACTCCCAATTTGTGAACCTTTAGTTAACATTGGGCTCTAGAACAATACAGAACAATGTACGACTTGCCTCAAACAATTACTAAAACTATGATTTTCTCGGAACCAACTGAGATGGTAGAAATTTCCTGGGTGATCAATCACTGTCTTTATGTTCTTTGATGGGATTGGTCAATGTGGAATCACAAGATTGATAGTTTACTCAACAGAGTATTAGTTGTTGTTATTGTTAACTGCCAGGGAGTCAGTTCTGACTGATAGAGATCCTGTGTAGGGTTTTCGAGGAGTGGCTGGTCAGACAAATCAATAAAAATTATATGGTGAAAAGAGTCTTTATTTTCATTGAAGAATGCATTTGACGAAGCAAACAAAATGCTGATTAATTAACTATTAAAGAGAACAAAGTGTGTGAAATCTTTATACCTTCAACTTCAGAATTCTACCTACTGCCATATCTAAGACTTATCTCTCCCAGAGCTAAATTGGCTATTGCTGATGTCTCTTGTCTTCTCTTGTCAATTCTTCGTCTCAGTGAATCATTGGTTTTCAATCAATCATTAATCTTTCTTATCATTTTCACTCTTATAAAAACCCGGGAATGTAATAAATAGTTATTTAATAAATATTTATTGAAAAACCTACATTTCAAGTCCATTTCAGTAGAAATTTACATTGGACAAAATAACAAAATGAGATATTAAGATACTATGGAGGGTTACCATGATTTCAAATCAACCCAACAGCAAGTAGCAACAATGTTGTTGTTGTTAAGTGCCGTTGAATAGGTTCCAACCCATAGAGACTTTGTATAGGGTTTCCAAGCAGCAGCTGGTGAGATTGAACCACCAACCTTGAAGTTCAAACCAACATTGGAGTCCAGTGTATTAACCCAAGCACCACACCAGTAAATCTCTAGTAACTAAATCATACTCTTTTTAATGAATATATTGTAGCATTTGACACAAAGCAGAAAATTTGACAGTAAGCTGAAAGAACAAAAAGAACAACAACAACAAAAAAAACTTGGAAGGTCCTTTTCATAATTCTTGGAACACCCTTAAGTATATAAACTAAAATCAAATGGAGCTCAGATAAAATAAACAGCTGCATTGGCCGTGAAGTCTGACCTCTGGGAGCTAAGACCGAAATGTTCAGCTCAACTGAGATGACCCATGTAGAATGTTGACACATGTCACATTATCTTAACTTTGAAAATATTGTTTATATTAAAATTTTAAATGTAATGCCTCTTTACCAATTTATTGAAGGAAGTAAAAGTAATAAAAAAAAGTTCTAAAGATTTATTGTTGTTGTTGTTATGCGCTGTGGAGTCGGTTCCAACTCATTGCGACCCTGTACAGGGTTTCCGAGGCTGTAAATCTTTACGGGAGCAGAACGCCTCGTCTTTCTCCCGCAGAACAGCTGGAAGTTTCGAACTACTGAACTTAAGGTTCACAGCCTGATTCATAACCACTATGCTACCAAAGCTCCTTTAGATAATATCAAAAGAATAATTATGTAACATATCCTTCTGATAAATAAAAAAAAATCATAAAAGTAGCAAATATTTACTAGGTACTTATTATGTACTTGTATTATGAAAAATGTTATACATTTGAGCCATAGAAATTAAGTAAGACTTCTTAGATTAATATTTTCACAAGCAGCTTCATCATTTAAAATCTTGACTTAAATCTAACATAGAATATGCCAGATATATTGCAGATATTTATAATTTACATGACTGTACCCTGCAAATCTAATCTTATCCAGTGATTACAATTTTAACTGAAAAGATATTCAGAAATAGAACTTGCATTTGAAAGTACTTTTTTCTAAATGAAGAAACAATAGGATGTTTTATATATCTTGGAGCTAAATTCATAATTTTATAGTGTATGTCTATTATTTAAAAAATCTTATCTTTCATAGCTTTTCTCTTTAGGTTATTACATATCATTTCATGAAGAAAGATGATTGCACACTCATGCTATCCATGAGTGATTGTTGATTCTTCTTTTCTTTTTTTGTAATTTTTAATTAAGAAAAATACTTTTTAAATAGTGATAATGACTACTTGAGGCAGGTGCTTTAAAAAGAATGATAATAATTCAAGACTATATTTCAGGTCAATTCTATTTTAACATATTATTATTTGATTAGGAGATAGAAGTCAATAAAAAATTGATCAAATATAAACTCTTTTAATAAGTTAACTGTTAATTAGAGGTTAAAAAAATATTAATTTAACCCATATGTGTTATATTTCACCATTTACAAAAACATATGTTATTTGATTTTTTAGTTTAGTTTAGTTTTGTTTTGATATCAATGTGGAGATGATTTGCACATAAAAGCACAGGAAGACTTTGGCCTCTCTAAAGCGATTAAAGTAGGTTTGTTAATCCAAAATTAAAGAAATATATATTATAATTATGAAATGTGGATTGCTGACTATATCATTGTCTTTGTATTTGAATTCAGACTGTGCTTCCTTTAACAGAGAAGCCATAATTTCAATTTATATATCTACAGTATAGTTGTTCTTATATGTTTGAATCTTAATCTTCAATGTTGCTGTTGTTAAGTGTCATAGAGTCATTTCCAATCCATAGCGACCCAGTATAGAGTTTCTGAGGAGTAACTAGTGAGCTTGAACAGCCGACCTTATGGTTCAAACCAGCTTTGCAGTCCAGAACATTAACACACAGAAAAGTGTTTTTTTTTTTATCATGTTGGGTCTAATATATAAATATAGATTTGCATGAATTTCAACATCAAGGGGAATAGGTACTTGATAAATGGGTTACTTGATAATGTTGTTGTTGTTAAGTACTGTCAAGTTGGTTCTGACCCATAGAGACCCTGTATATGGTTTCTAAAGAATAGCTGGTGAGCTTGAACTGCCAATTTTGTGGTTCCAACTGATGTTGCAGTCCAGCACATTAACTCACCGCATACTAAATAATAATAGCTTCTATGACATGAACAGTAACAACTAGTGACAACAGTAACATTCAAAACAAAGTAACAGATGCAAAAAAGAAGTAATTGAAAATTTCTGGTTATTTTTTGAGGATGGGATATTTCATCATTAGAAAAGGCACATAATATTGCAACACTATATAACTTCAAACAATAACTTGCTGTTGTCATCAAATTGGTTCCGACTCATGTGACCCTATGCACAACAGAACAAAAAACTGCAGTCTTTCACTATTTCCACAATTGTTCACATGAGCTCATTGCTGCTGCCATTATGTCAATCCATTCATTGGGGGTCTTCTTTTTTGAATGTTACTGTTCTTAATGTATTTCTTTTAAAAACAAAGCTAGTGCCATCAAGTCAAATCATACTACTACTGACCCTATGCCCATTTTTAAAAAATGAAATATTTATGTATAGCAATACTAGGTGAATTGTCTTTAATTCAAAGTATTTTCAGAAATAAAAACTCTATTTTTATTTAAATTGTAAATGATCCTATTGAAAATTCCATTTTTTCATAGAGTAGGCCATTAACTTAATTATCTCCATTCACTAATTTTTATATTTTTTTCATAAGTTAATTTATTGTATAAACTTCTATTTTTAAAAATTCTAATATCAGAATGACAAATGTCACACACTCACTAAATGTTGGTCTATTTTCCTTTATTTGTGAAACTTAAATAGGTACAGTATTATGTTGTTGTCTTGAAAGCATCAAGTCATGTGAAGAAAAAATCCTAATGTAAAAAAATGTGGTCATTCAGATTAGATATTAGTACCAAATCAAGACAGTTCACTGACAGCTGAAACATGGGAGAGGATTTTGAAATACATAGATATTAAAGATATAGATATAAATTTTAAACCATTATGGAAAACTATAATTATAAATCACTAATTTTTTAGTCATTTGGGAGAGTTGTTTATTTTTTGTAAAGTGCAGTATAGTAGTACATGGATGATGGAAAATGAAAAACTCACATATTTCTGATGTACGAATTCTACTCCTTGAAATCTGTACATTGAACATAATCATTCAATGTGTACATTGTCTGTTTATTTCAGCATTTTTTACAGTGATGAAAAATTGGAAATGAAAGTAATATACATTAAAACAGAAACAGTAGACTAAATCATGGTATACCAATCTGTGGAATAATTTACAGTCAGTAAAATTAATTAGAATGATTCAGTTGTCTGGAAGTGATTTGCATTATTTAATATTGACAGAAAATTTATAAAATAGTATGTTGTTTTCGTTATTGTTGTTAAATGAGTG
>NW_006408567.1:316595-323158 GCF_000296735.1 Chrysochloris asiatica
TTAGCTCACCATGCCACACCAGAACTCCATATTAAATCTTTTGGCTTTCTAATTGCTGTTTATGTATGGTTCCCATTTTTTTTTTTTTTTTTTTTTTAAATTTTGTTCTTCTAGTGTTTTCCTGGATTCTACTGTTTGTTTGTTTTCCTGAGTTCTTCTTGCTTTCTCTTAATACGTTGAGGATACCTAAATATCTCTTATCCAGTAGTTCTAATACCATTTCTGGTATTATATTTTCTGACTTTGTATTTGGTCACTTGTTAAGACACTTTGTCTAGTGTATGTGCCTGTTTATGTGTGAACCCTAAATTGCCTATTTTCTCCCAGACATTGAGGTATCATTCTAGTTATATTTAATTGATAATTGAGTGTTGGTATGTTCTTAGATACTCACAACTTTTTTCCTGGTAGATGTGGTAGAGACTGGAAATGTGAAATGCAGTTCTCTATTTGCTCTTTGTGTAGTGTTGTTCAGCATGGGTTCATGTGCCCCCAGTAGCAGGAGTGGTACTCTTGGCTCTCGACTCCAGTCAGAGCTAAGGCTGCACAAGAGGAGGTGCCACTGGCTTGGTGAGAGCAGGTATTGGACATACTCCAGGCTACTGTAAGGTCATAAAACTAGAGAGAAGCACACCCCCATTCCCACCAATCTCCACCCACACCCTTTGTCTACATGTCATTGTATCAGCAGCCTCTTGCAAAATATCAAGATGGCCATGCTGCTCCACACCAGGTGACAACCCTCCGGTTTTATTTCACTCTAGCTGCTCCTGTTCAGTTTCTACTTCCAGATGGCCATTAATCCACCTCTCTGTCATATACTGAGAAGTTCAGGGTTGGAGAATCACCACCTGTGTCTGCTTTATATTTCTCCCATGTCTTTCTTGCAGAGTCAGCTCAATGTGTCTTCCTACCCCGCCATCTTCTTCCTGGAGTCCATTTTCTGCTTTTGATCAGTACTCTCCTTTATCATATTTAATCAAAATGTTCAGTCCTGATAGCTGGTTACTTATGGCATCATGGCCAAGGAGGCAGTTGTTTATGGAGGAGATTAGTCACACATTCCACCTCTTCCTTCTATTCCTGATTCTCCTTCCCCTGTTGCTTCAGGCATATAGGGGCCAATTGTTGTGCCATGGATAGCTGTTTGCAAGCTTTCTAGACCCCAGGCACTGTACAAGAAATTAGGAGGTAAAACAGAATCACCAAACACACTTTAGCCCAATGAACTGACATGCCTCTCAACCTATAAACCAAATCACATAAAATGTTCAATTGTACATAAGCAACCTCACTCAGTACACTCATGTTATTTATGTTATTTTAAGATCTAGCAGCTTCTCTGCTATGCCATGAGATATTCTATAACAATGAAAATACAAGTCTAATGCTTTATTCCTGTACTCTATTACTGTTGTTGGATTATAGTTCCATTTTGTCTGTTCAATTCAAAATTTATATAAAGAATACAAAACATGTTTCTTCTCTAGAATATTATAATTTATGTGTTTTATTTTGTGGAAGGCATGCCATATTACATCATCTTTCAAGGTCTTGAATTGAGGCAGAAGAAAGAAGCTATAATGGGCAACCATTTATGCTTCACGCTCTATTGGTACTTAAAATCTATGAGGGAAATAAACTGTTATCCATATAAATATGAATTTATAAAATAAGCACTTTTATACTGATTTTCTCATATATAATATTTTTTATTAATAAAATTTAAGAAAATAGATTATCCAAATATTTATTAACTTCTCTTTTAGGACACTGTTTTTACAGCCATTTGGACTTGAGACTTTTCCCCTTAGAGAAAATTTAAACATGTCAAATTTTATTTGCCTTAGACATAAAACATACAAAAGCATACTAAGCAAATGAGTCCCTTCTTCCATTAACTCTTTCTTAGACCTGTCATCTTATGTGATTAAATTTAATGAAAATATGTGTGTTATCAGGAGGCACAAATCTCTAGAGAAGGACACTAATGCTTGGTAAAGTGGAAGGTGAGAGAAAAAGAGGAAGATTCACAAGAAGAGAGGTTGGGACAGTGGCAGCAGCAGTTGATTTAAGTGAAACAATTGTGAAGATGATGCATAACCTGGCAGTGTTTTGTTCTGTTGTGCATAGAGTTGATATGGTTCAGAACCAGCTTGACAGCACCTAACAACAACAAAGAAAGCATATAGTAATTTTGTAAGTTCTCTAGTGCTGCAATAACAGAAATACTACAAGTGGGTGGCTTTAACAAACAGAAATATATTCTCTCACAGTTTAAGAGGTTAGGAGTTCGAATTCAGAACCCTTGCTCTGGAGAAAGGTCCTTGCCTTCTTTCAGCATTGGTAGGTCCAGTATTCCCTGGAGCTCTCCTTACCTCTTGATATCAATCTTTCCCTGGATCGAGGTGATTCACAGTGCGGGGAACCCAGGTCCAAAGGACACACTTTACTCCTGGTTCTATCTTAGTGGTAGTAGGTCCCTTTCAATCTTCTCAAGTCTCTCTCCTTTTATCTCATATAGGATAAAAGGTGTTGCATACCACACCCTTGGGAATCTCCCCTAAATCAAATCACATTATTAATGGGATTAAGGGTGTTGAATTTTACCCTTAATCCTCTTATTGGTTTATTATATCAAATAACCTCATGGGGAATACCTATAAATCAGATGCCAAACCACTAAGAATCCTGGTCCAGTCAAATTGGCACAAAACTTTAACTATCACAGTCAACCCTTTGTTAACTTGGCACATATACATACCTCCTTAAACTCTATACAAAATCTTAAATTAAAAACAATTATAAAGTCATATTTGTACCTAACATGATACAACAAACACGTGTACAACCAAAACCACACTAACCCAATTAGTCATCTAGGGAAATTGTACATCATATTACAGAATATGAAAAACTGATTGTGCTTCAAAATTTATATGCTTTAGCCTCCTATACCCGTGTGACCATCATTCTTATGACATTTCCTATAGATTTCAAATATTTATGTAAAAGATACAACTACTTGACACTTACACCTATAAACGAATATATTGTTGTTAAGTGCCGTTGAATAGGTTCCAACCCATAGAGACTTTGTATAGGGTTTCCAAGCAGCAGCTGGTGAGATTGAACCACCAACCTTGAAGTTCAAACCAACATTGGAGTCCAGTGTATTAACCCAAGCACCACACCAGTAAATCTCTAGTAACTAAATCATACTCTTTTTAATGAATATATTGTAGCATTTGACACAAAGCAGAAAATTTGACAGTAAGCTGAAAGAACAAAAAGAACAACAACAACAAAAAAAACTTGGAAGGTCCTTTTCATAATTCTTGGAACACCCTTAAGTATATAAACTAAAATCAAATGGAGCTCAGATAAAATAAACAGCTGCATTGGCCGTGAAGTCTGACCTCTGGGAGCTAAGACCGAAATGTTCAGCTCAACTGAGATGACCCATGTAGAATGTTGACACATGTCACATTATCTTAACTTTGAAAATATTGTTTATATTAAAATTTTAAATGTAATGCCTCTTTACCAATTTATTGAAGGAAGTAAAAGTAATAAAAAAAAGTTCTAAAGATTTATTGTTGTTGTTGTTATGCGCTGTGGAGTCGGTTCCAACTCATTGCGACCCTGTACAGGGTTTCCGAGGCTGTAAATCTTTACGGGAGCAGAACGCCTCGTCTTTCTCCCGCAGAACAGCTGGAAGTTTCGAACTACTGAACTTAAGGTTCACAGCCTGATTCATAACCACTATGCTACCAAAGCTCCTTTAGATAATATCAAAAGAATAATTATGTAACATATCCTTCTGATAAATAAAAAAAAATCATAAAAGTAGCAAATATTTACTAGGTACTTATTATGTACTTGTATTATGAAAAATGTTATACATTTGAGCCATAGAAATTAAGTAAGACTTCTTAGATTAATATTTTCACAAGCAGCTTCATCATTTAAAATCTTGACTTAAATCTAACATAGAATATGCCAGATATATTGCAGATATTTATAATTTACATGACTGTACCCTGCAAATCTAATCTTATCCAGTGATTACAATTTTAACTGAAAAGATATTCAGAAATAGAACTTGCATTTGAAAGTACTTTTTTCTAAATGAAGAAACAATAGGATGTTTTATATATCTTGGAGCTAAATTCATAATTTTATAGTGTATGTCTATTATTTAAAAAATCTTATCTTTCATAGCTTTTCTCTTTAGGTTATTACATATCATTTCATGAAGAAAGATGATTGCACACTCATGCTATCCATGAGTGATTGTTGATTCTTCTTTTCTTTTTTTGTAATTTTTAATTAAGAAAAATACTTTTTAAATAGTGATAATGACTACTTGAGGCAGGTGCTTTAAAAAGAATGATAATAATTCAAGACTATATTTCAGGTCAATTCTATTTTAACATATTATTATTTGATTAGGAGATAGAAGTCAATAAAAAATTGATCAAATATAAACTCTTTTAATAAGTTAACTGTTAATTAGAGGTTAAAAAAATATTAATTTAACCCATATGTGTTATATTTCACCATTTACAAAAACATATGTTATTTGATTTTTTAGTTTAGTTTAGTTTTGTTTTGATATCAATGTGGAGATGATTTGCACATAAAAGCACAGGAAGACTTTGGCCTCTCTAAAGCGATTAAAGTAGGTTTGTTAATCCAAAATTAAAGAAATATATATTATAATTATGAAATGTGGATTGCTGACTATATCATTGTCTTTGTATTTGAATTCAGACTGTGCTTCCTTTAACAGAGAAGCCATAATTTCAATTTATATATCTACAGTATAGTTGTTCTTATATGTTTGAATCTTAATCTTCAATGTTGCTGTTGTTAAGTGTCATAGAGTCATTTCCAATCCATAGCGACCCAGTATAGAGTTTCTGAGGAGTAACTAGTGAGCTTGAACAGCCGACCTTATGGTTCAAACCAGCTTTGCAGTCCAGAACATTAACACACAGAAAAGTGTTTTTTTTTTTATCATGTTGGGTCTAATATATAAATATAGATTTGCATGAATTTCAACATCAAGGGGAATAGGTACTTGATAAATGGGTTACTTGATAATGTTGTTGTTGTTAAGTACTGTCAAGTTGGTTCTGACCCATAGAGACCCTGTATATGGTTTCTAAAGAATAGCTGGTGAGCTTGAACTGCCAATTTTGTGGTTCCAACTGATGTTGCAGTCCAGCACATTAACTCACCGCATACTAAATAATAATAGCTTCTATGACATGAACAGTAACAACTAGTGACAACAGTAACATTCAAAACAAAGTAACAGATGCAAAAAAGAAGTAATTGAAAATTTCTGGTTATTTTTTGAGGATGGGATATTTCATCATTAGAAAAGGCACATAATATTGCAACACTATATAACTTCAAACAATAACTTGCTGTTGTCATCAAATTGGTTCCGACTCATGTGACCCTATGCACAACAGAACAAAAAACTGCAGTCTTTCACTATTTCCACAATTGTTCACATGAGCTCATTGCTGCTGCCATTATGTCAATCCATTCATTGGGGGTCTTCTTTTTTGAATGTTACTGTTCTTAATGTATTTCTTTTAAAAACAAAGCTAGTGCCATCAAGTCAAATCATACTACTACTGACCCTATGCCCATTTTTAAAAAATGAAATATTTATGTATAGCAATACTAGGTGAATTGTCTTTAATTCAAAGTATTTTCAGAAATAAAAACTCTATTTTTATTTAAATTGTAAATGATCCTATTGAAAATTCCATTTTTTCATAGAGTAGGCCATTAACTTAATTATCTCCATTCACTAATTTTTATATTTTTTTCATAAGTTAATTTATTGTATAAACTTCTATTTTTAAAAATTCTAATATCAGAATGACAAATGTCACACACTCACTAAATGTTGGTCTATTTTCCTTTATTTGTGAAACTTAAATAGGTACAGTATTATGTTGTTGTCTTGAAAGCATCAAGTCATGTGAAGAAAAAATCCTAATGTAAAAAAATGTGGTCATTCAGATTAGATATTAGTACCAAATCAAGACAGTTCACTGACAGCTGAAACATGGGAGAGGATTTTGAAATACATAGATATTAAAGATATAGATATAAATTTTAAACCATTATGGAAAACTATAATTATAAATCACTAATTTTTTAGTCATTTGGGAGAGTTGTTTATTTTTTGTAAAGTGCAGTATAGTAGTACATGGATGATGGAAAATGAAAAACTCACATATTTCTGATGTACGAATTCTACTCCTTGAAATCTGTACATTGAACATAATCATTCAATGTGTACATTGTCTGTTTATTTCAGCATTTTTTACAGTGATGAAAAATTGGAAATGAAAGTAATATACATTAAAACAGAAACAGTAGACTAAATCATGGTATACCAATCTGTGGAATAATTTACAGTCAGTAAAATTAATTAGAATGATTCAGTTGTCTGGAAGTGATTTGCATT
Source organism: Chrysochloris asiatica (assembly GCF_000296735.1). Classification (NCBI taxonomy): domain Eukaryota; kingdom Metazoa; phylum Chordata; class Mammalia; order Afrosoricida; family Chrysochloridae; genus Chrysochloris; species Chrysochloris asiatica. The sequence continues at coordinate 323,095 of NW_006408567.1, forward strand.
ATTTAATATTGACAGAAAATTTATAAAATAGTATGTTGTTTTCGTTATTGTTGTTAAATGAGTG
>NW_006408567.1:329183-334060 GCF_000296735.1 Chrysochloris asiatica
TGTACAGGGTTTCCGAGGGTGTAAATCTTTACGGGAGTAGAAAGCCTCATCTTTCTCCCGCGGAGCGGCTGGTAGTTTCGAACCGCTGACCATACGGTTCGCAGCCCGATTTGTAACCACTACGCTACCAGATAGAAAGGGAGAAATTACATTTATCCAAAAAAATTTCAGACTTGCAATGTTGTTGTTGTTAAGTGCCATTGAGTCAATTCCGACCCATTGCAACCCTGTATAGGGTTTCCAAGGAGCAGCTGGTGAGCTTGAACCACCGACCTTGGAATTCAAATGACTTTGCTGTCTGACGAATTAGCCCACAGCACCATACCAGGACTTGCAACAGGAGTTAATATTTTCTTTTTCAACTCTGTTTGTTTGTTTGTTTTTCCTTCCATCTATACTTGTAAACAAAAGTAATTACCAAGAATAGTACAGATTGAAATTTGACTTCATAAAAAATAGTATTTGAAGAGAAACATTTATAGAACTTTTTTTTTTTTTTAAAGTTAAATGGATGAGTATAACCTAACTAATTCTAGCTAGAAATGAATAGACATATACACTTTGAATATTGGTTACAAAAATCTCCACTTAACTGACATGACAAGAATTGCACTTCTAATTACTTCAATGATGGAGTGCCCATCTTTTAAAGATTACGATGGCAACTTCAAACTAACCTGGCATTGCTCCTCAAAATGTCCTTGGCTCTGAAATGTTTTACAATAAACATCTAAGCCAATGCAGGCAAAATCTTGGCTTTTATGAAAACTATTTGTGCCCACTTCAGGATACGTGTTATAATATGCAGGCACACAGAATTTTTTGTTAATATTTTAGCATATTTTTTCATGCTAACTTCAAATTATTAAGACTTCTTTTAGTCCTATAAAGTAAACTCTAATTTGTTTAAACATTTTTTGTACCTATGAAGTTTCTATGTCTTCATAGGCAAGGGAAGAGGAAAAAAAATTAACAAGAGAGAGATTTAGGTAAAAATCAAAAGCATTTATATCAAAATACCAAATGTTGGGGTATAATCTGTCTGTAATTTTTTGGGAAACAATCTCTATCTTCTAACAACATGTACATATTAAGTAATATTTTTATTCACATAGTGGGTTCCAGAAAGCTTTTCCTTCGTCGTAGAAGCAATACAAAAAGTTAAATGCTAAATGAATAAGTTTTTGACATTTCACTTTTGCTTCTTTGTTTCTTTATACCTGCTTGACTTCATTTAACTTGCTATGTCAAAAAGAAAATCTCCTTACTTGTGGAACTACTGAATACTTAATTTCTCTGTATATTAACTTACTAACACAGATCTGTGGTATATATTTTTAGAAAATTTAAAAAACATATCACAGTTGTCACCGTCTATTCACCACTGATACATAGTAACCCCATTCACTCACAAAAAAAAACATTACTCCATTCTGCATCATCTCCACGACCTGTTACAAATCATCCTGCTATGATATATAAAATTGTCATTGACTTATTTTCATCAAAATAAAATAAAATCACCAGACATTTTTTTCCCAATCTGTCTTAATCTGGATCCTCTGCTGAAACCTGCTCAACATCACTGCAACCACCAAGACTTCACTGAGAGACGGGTAGTAGTTGCACATGAGGTGAACTGGCTGAAAATCAACCCCTGATCTCCAGCATTATTGTAGTTAATTCCACTGAATCATGTTTGGCCCATAGCTGTCCTGTATAGGGTTTCTGAGGATCAGCTGGTGGGTTAAAATAGCCAGTCTTGCAGTTAGAAGTCCAGTGCTTATCCTACATTACCACACCAGAATTGTTGTTGTTAATTGCCATCTAATCGGTTCCTACTCATAGTGATGATGTATAGGGTTTCTGAGGAGTGGCTGGTGACTTTGAACCATCGACCTTGAGACTCAAGTCATCTTTTGTTCAATGCTTATCCTACAATACCAGATTAGTACGCCACACCAGCAAAAATGGCAAAAATTCTACCACTAAAGAAACAGTGTCTCATACCACCATTTGATGTCGTTTAAATCATTCGTGAATTATTAGATTATTTCTCAGTATCATTAAGTGAACATGAATAAATGACAGCAGGGTTTTATGGACAGGGTATATGGGCATAACAAATGTGCAGAATTGTGAGGGTTTAAAGGTCTACCTGTTGAAGACAGCTGAAGTTGCCTTTTGTTGTTGTTGTCAAGTGCCATCAAGTTGGTGCCAACTCACAGCGACCCATTATGGGCTTTTCGAGGAGCCACTGGTTAGTTTGATCTGCCAACCTTGAAGCTTAAACTAACCTTGCAATCTGTGCTTATCCTACAACACCACACCAGGACTCCAAGGTACTCTTAAATTGGGTAACCTCAACCTGTGCAGAAGAGAACAAAACACTGTCCAGTCCTGTACTATCCTCAAAATAACTGTCATGTTTGAAATCATTGCAGTTGCTATTCTGTCAATCCATCTCATTGTGGGTATTCCTCCTTTTTGCTAACCCTGTCATTATAAAGCACATGTCTGTCTCTAGGGACTGGTCCTGCTTGATAATATGACTAACAATGAGAGACACATTTTTTCCATTCTGGCTTCTAAAGAACATTCTGGCTCTACTTCTTCCAACATAGATTTGTTTGTTTTGGGAGTCCGTGATACTTTATTATTCTACTCCAATACCATAACTCAAATCCATTGATTCTTTATGATCTTCTATATTCATTGTCCATTTTTCACATGCATATGAGGCTATCAAAAATGCTGACTTGGATCAGGTACATATTAGTTCTCATACTGATATTTTTGCTCTTAAACACTTCAAAGAGGACTTGTGCAGCCGATTTGCCTAATGCAATATGTCATTTTATTGCTTCACTGCTGCTTCCATGAAAGCTGATTGTGGATCCAAGCAAAATGAAGTCTTTGATATTAATATTTTCCCCTTAATGTTATGTGTTGGTCCAGTTATGAGGAGTTTTGTTTTATTTACATTGAATACCATACATAATGAAGGCTGTAGTCTTTGACTTTCATCATTATTTCAACACCTCTTAGTCTAAGCACAGATTCCTCATAAGCACAATTGAGTGTTCCGGAAAACTCATTTTTTACAATGTTATCCATAGCTTGTCAGGATCCACACAGACACAAGTTTTTGCATAGTCGGTAAAGCACAGGTGAACATCTTTCTGGTATCCTCTACTTTCAGCCAAGAGCCATCCGACGTCATCAATAATATCCTTATTTCCACTTCCTCCTCAGAATCCAGCTTGAAGTTTGGGGTAGTTCCCTGACAATATACTGTTGCAACCATCTTTTAAAAATTTTTCTTCAGCAAAATTATACTTGCATATGATGTTAATGATATTTTTAGATGAATTCCATGGGGTCCCCTCTCTTTGGAATAGGCACAAATATGGATCTCTTCCACTCAGTTAGCCTGGTAGTTGTTTTCCAAATTTCTTGGCTTTAGTTACGTGAGTACCTCCAGTGCTGCATTAGTTTGATGAAAGATTTTGTCTGTATTCTGCCAATACCTGAAGTCCTGTTTTTCAACAAAGGCTTCAGTGCAGCTTGGACTTCTTCCTACAGTACCCCTGACTCTTGATCAGATACTACTCCTTGAAATGTCTGATCATCGACCATTTCTTTTTGGACATCTTCTTTTAGTGCTTCCTACACTATTAAACGGAGTCCTGGTGTGGTGCTGTGGGTTAATGAGCCAGACTGCAAAGCCGTTTGCACTGCAAGGTCAGCAGTTCAAGCTCACCAGCTGCTCCTAGGAAACACTATAAAGGGTCACTATGGGTCAGAATCGACTCGACGGCACTTAACAACACCAACAACACCATTAAACATTTTGCCTATTGTTACTTTTGTTAAGTGCCATCAAATCGATTCCAACCCACAGTGACCCTCTCTATAGGGTTCTGAGGAGTGGCTGGTGAGCTTGAACCGCTGACTTTGGGTTTCAACCTGACTTTGCAGTCCATCACAATAACTCACAGTGACACACCAGGACTCCATTTTGCCCATAGGATCCTTCAGGATTGCAACTCGAGGCACAATATACTTGCATATGGTATTAAAAATATTGTTTGATGAAATACATGGGGTACTGGAATTGGCACAAATGTATAGATCTATTTGTTTTAGCGTCTCTGTGTGCAAGAATATCAATGCCATCTATTTTTTTCTTTTCTTTCTTTTTTATTATTTTAACTACATTTTGCTTTCTTCATGGATGATGTTCTTGATTTCATATACCAACTCTTCTTGTCTTCATTCATTATTACCTAATGCATCAAATCTGTTCTTGAGATGGTCTCCAAATTCAGGTGGGATGTATTCAAAGTCATATTTTTTCTGTCATGGATATGTTTTCATTTTCTTCAGCCTAAGTCTGAACTTGTATATGAGTATAATGATCAGGGTTTTGTGTCAACTTGACTACAGCAGGATTTTCAATGGTTTAGCGGTTGGGATATGCTTATTCCCATGGTGATGAAAATGAACGCAAGCATAGTTAGCTCTATGATTAGCAGCTGTGAGTAGCCAATCTACTGAAGGGATGCTTCCTTTGGGGTTTGGCCTGCTCCTAAAAAAATGGACAATGGGGGAAGGGCTCTTTCTCTCTCTCTCTTCTACTGGGAATGTGGGATTCTACAACTGTACATATATATGATTCACAGGTTTTATTTCTCTAGAAAACCAGGCATAAGACAATGAGTAGTTGATGGTTTTCTTCACAATCTACCCCTGGGTTAATTTTGACTGATGACATTGGGCTTTTGCTGATGATATGGAGCTTTTCCACAGTCTCTCCCCATAGATGTAGTCAATCTAATTCCTTTGTATACCATCTGGTGAGGTACATGTGTATA
>NW_006408567.1:337140-344126 GCF_000296735.1 Chrysochloris asiatica
ATTCCTTTATATGTGGTTCAGAGTTCTGGGACCATCCCCTGAGCCTGCTTGGTCAGGTATTCTGTGTTGTTGTTGGCGGAGCTCTCTGCTATATGTTTACCCAATCCGCCATCTTATTTGTGCCCCTGTTTTGTTTTTAAGTATTAGCAATGACTATGTCATTGGTCCTGTAAAATTCTGATATGCAGTCTCCAACTTCACTTCTATCACCAAGGCCATATTTTCCAACTAGAAATACTTCCTCCTTGTTTCCAAACTTCATATTCAAATCACTAATAATATCATTGCATTTTGATTGCACATTTGCTCATTTTCAGACTTAAGAATTTTGCAGAATACTTCAATTTCATTATAATCAACTCAAGTGATTGGAGTATAAATTTGCATAACAGTGATCAAGATTTCAGGTATATGGATATTATTCTATCACAGGCAGCACTGTACTTCAAGAAGTTTCGTTAAGTGTTCTTTTTGACAATGAATGAGATACTATTCTTCCTGGGTTTATTATTCCCGCATAATAAACCATATGCTTGTTAGATTCAAAGTGGCCAATTCCAGTCCATTTCAGCTCAGTAATGTGTAAGAGTCCTTGTGTCATACCGTAGGATAAGTACTAGACTGCTAAAAATAATGTTGGTAGTTCAAAACTAACAGCTGCTCTTTAGAAACTCTATACAGGGTTTCTGCAAATTGGAACCGACTAGACAACACTTAACAACATCAACAATGTTTAATAAATTGATCTTTATACGCTCCATTTCACTTTTGACAATTTCCAATTTTCCTACATTCATACTTCAAACATTCTATGTTCAAACTGTAATGAATGTTTGTAGCTGTTTCTCCTCATTTTGAATTACACCCCATCAGCAAATGAAGGTCTCCAAAACTTTGATCCATTCATATCATTATGGTCAACTCTACTTTGAGAAGGTAGCGCTTCCTCAGACATATTTTGAGTATCTTCTAACATGAGTAATTCATATTCAGACACTATATCTGACAATGGTCCCCTGTTATTCATAAGGCTTTCAGTGGGTAAACTTTCATCAGTTATCAGCTTATCCTTCATTGTAGCCTTTCTTAGTCTGTGAACTCTACTGAAACTTGTCCATCATGGTGACCCTGTTCTTATTTAAAATATCAATGGCATAGCTTCAAGCATCTCAACAACACATAAGCCACTGCAATATTACAAATTGACAGTGGTGACTGACATAACCTAAAGCCCATCATTTACTTCTTCCCAGATTATAGGGTAAAAAGCTTTGAGGGTATAATAATAATCAACAATCCAAACTGTACACTAGAATACTGTTGGTGGTGGTGGAATAATGTAGGTTTTTTCTTTAAAAAGGCACCAAACCCCAGCTCCTTTGTTGCTGTTGTTAATTGACACTGAGTCAATTCCCACTGTCGAAATTGGGTATAGGGTTCTGAGGAGCAACTGGTGGGTTTGAACTCCCAACCTTGTGTTTTGCAGTACAGTGTATACCCTACAATATCACAACAGAATTCCTCAGGTCCTCTGCCACTCCCCTCATAATTCATGTCCTTGCCACATGTAAAGCATATGTTCCTCTTTATATCATGTATACATTTTATATTTGCTCCAAGTCCAAAATCCCATTTTCTGAATCATCTAAATCAAATATGAGTGACTTTCCAGGCACATTTCATTCTAGGTTAAAATTCTTTTTCATCTGTGAACCTATGAAATCCAATCCAAAAAGTATCTGTTTCCAAACTACAGTGGTGGAACAGGTACAAAGCAATCATTCCCATTACAATGGAAGGAATTAGAAAGTTAGGAGAGCATGCCCCAAGCACACCCAAAACCCAGCAAAAATAAATGTTAGGATTTATAACATATGTCATAAAATGGAGAATAATAATATAAGATCACAAAATGGAGAACAATCACACAATACTGAAAACCATTTCCATATTGACACATATTTGGGAAGTGGAGCAGGGTGGGAAGTGTTCATAATGTAATCATGACAATACCTTAACCAGTAAAACAAATTGCTGTTCAGATGACTCCTTCTCAAAGCACATGAGCAACTTATTTATGTCACACTACAACTCTCATAGCAATTCCATCCAATATAAGCGCCATGTATATAAGAGTACAGTTGTGTTCCAAAGAGGTCTCATTGGTTGATTTTTTAAAAAAGTAGATCACTAGGTCTTTCTTCCAATGCACATCTGAGTTAACTTTAGCTTCCAACCTTTCTGTTGTATTCAAGCATGTCAAGTGTTTATTCCACCCAGGAATTCTGAAGCATACCTTACAATGGTATTAAAAATGGACCTGGTAAGATCAAGCTACGGTGTTCTGGTGTGGAACTGTAGAATAAGCATTGAACTGGGAACCACAGGTTGGAGGTTCAAACCCAACAGTTCCTCCTCGGAAACCCTATATAAGGTTGCTATTAGTTGGAAGTGACTCTACAACACTTAACAGCAATAACACAAAAGATCACACTAAACAGTCCTGGTGAATCAGTGATTAAAGCCCTTGACTGTGAATCACAAGGTCAGCAGTTTGAAAACCACCAGTCACTCCATAAAAGAAAGACGTGGCAGTCTGTATCTGTAAAGATTTAAAGGCTTGCAAGCCCTAAGTATCAGTTCTACTTGGTTCTATAGAGTCATTGTAAGTCAGAATCAACTCAATAGCAGTGGGCTTCATGGTTTTGGAGGATAATCCTTCTCAAACTTTAATGTGCATACTAACCATCTTGAAATCTTGTTTAAATGCAGATTCTTATTAAATAAGTATAGGGTATTACCTGAAATTACTTCCAGATGGTATCACTGCTGTCAGTTCACAAACCACACTTCCAGTAGCAAGGTGCAGAGAAGAATAGATCTGGAAACTTAAAGTATGTTGCTTTTGAGTCAATTCTAGCTGATAGTACCACTCTAGAATAGAGTAGAACTGTCCCATAGGACAATTTATCACTAACATTTTAAGTAACTTATCTGAAATCTAGGCCACAGTCTCTTTAGCTATCTTGATTCTGTTTCATGATAACAAAACTTCTAAGTAAAATTTAATCAGTGGCAACATTAAGACCCCAACAATTTAGTTGCTTTTTCCAAAATTTAGAAATGTCAAATGACAATGGTTATTTTAGGACATGAGGAGTGTAATTCAGTTAATATATCAGCTGAATGAAGTCCCTCTATGGTACCAACAGTTTGCACTCAACTGGTAAGGAAAAGTTTGGCAATGAAGATCCAGTGTCTCAATGGGAGAAATGTCTGGTGATCTGTTTCTGGGAAGACTGTGGTTCAAAAAACAAAACAAAAACAAAAACTATGAAGTATTGCCATGAATTGAATTTAACATGCAATCACCATGAATTTGGATTGATTTGATGGCAATTTTCTTGATTTGTTTGTTTTTAATCAGGAAAATTAGGACAGAATTTCTCCTTAATTCACATGCCTTTTAATAGTGAATTGATGTTGATCTTCTTGTTAATATAATAATACCATTAACAAATGTATCAACGAATCTACACATTCCTGCTAAGAATTCAGTATAGTCTTAGCACCTGAATGTGATACAAAAGAAGCAGAAGGAACATAAGGTATGGATTCTGTCCCAGAAGTTTATAAATCAGTTGAAAAAACAAGAGAAGAAAATAAGAAACATTATCACAAAGTGGAAGATAATTACATGGTATAAATTTTAAGTGCTGTCTTCATTCACAGGCTACATAAGACAAGGAAGGTTTCTGTAGTAAAGCCAGGTTTCAGGAAATCACTAAGCTAATATTTGGATTTCAGAGTTGGGAAATATTACTTGGGAATTACAGAAAACACAAAAATAGTTACTACCCCACAATTTACAAAGAAAAAGAAAGAAAATCAAATGTAAAATCATATTTGTCTCATAAGTCTCTAGCAGTTGTCATTTATCTCCTTCTAAGGTAACATGGGATTTCATAGATATTATACTTCAATAGCACTTCATCAAAATTTCATTTTCAGTAAATCTAATTTTCTCATCCTTATAAAAGTTGCCCACAGTCCTGAGAAAACAAGAAACTGGCTTCTACATGACATTGGTCTTGCTCCCAATTATTTTTAAAAACTTGATCTTTCTTCAGAGAAAGAGTGAGTTTAACTGTCATGGCAACATGTGAAATAGCTTGAGCTTGAATCTTTTTCCTTATTAGAAGTCTGTGAATCACGACCATATTGTTCAGCTTTTAAACTTAGTTTAAATTGGATAGTCTCATATGGATTTACATGATTTATAGTTTTGCTTTTACATATTCTATTATTATTAGTGTGGGAGAGTAATTTACTGTGCAATTTTGCTGCCAAAGTCTAAGAAAATGGATACTTGTGCATATTTCTCCTCTATTTTAAAATGATAGTGTTTTGTTTTTAACCAAAGTTAGGGTGTACTTTTAACACAGATTTAACTTCTTTTTACTTGGTGATTTTGATGCATTAAAAACATAAACTTGGATAATGACTAATGATAAAGACTAATGATAATGAAAAATAATTAATAAGTATCAAGATTAACTAATTGCCCATTCCAAAGAAAGATGCCCCAAAACATGTGGAAATCATTGAGAAATATCATTAATATTACATGCAAATAAAATTTTGCTGAAGATAATTTAATAACAATTTCAGAAGTATATTGACAAGGAGCTGCTAGAAATTTAAGTCAGATTCAAAAGAGGACATGGAGCAAGGGATATCATTATTTGTGTCAGATGGATATTAATGAAAAACAGGAATGCCAGAAAGATGTTTGTTGTTGCTGTTAAGTGCTGTTGAGTTGCTTCCAACTCATGGACTATACAAAGGCATTTGACTGTGTGGACCATAACAAATTATAGATAACATTAAGAAGAATAGGAATTCCATAACACTTTATTCTGCTCATGCAGAACCTGTATATAGACCAAAAGTAATTCATTTGAACAGAATTCAATCTGTATGCTAAGCAAATGACCTGAGAAGCTGGACTATATGAATAACATGGCATTAAGACTGAAGGAAGATTCATTAACAGCATGCAACATACAAATGACACAAAATTGCTTACTTAAAGCAAAGAAGATTTGAAGCAGTTGCTGATTAAGATCAAAGATTACTCCTTTCATATGGATTACAACTCAATGTAAAGCAAACACATACCCTTACAATTGGACCAACAGACACTTTTGAAGTTGTCAAGGGTATCATTTTACTTGGATTCACAGTCACTGCTCATAGAAGCAGAAGTGAAAAAAATCAAATGTCATATTGCATTGGGCAAGTCTGCTGCAAAAGACTTCTTTAAACGAAGATGTCACTTTGGTGACTAAAGTATGTTTCTTACCCAGACCATGGTATTTTCAATCACCTTATAAGAAAGTGAAAGACAGACAATGAGTAAGGAAGACCAGAAAAGAAGTTAATTGCAGATGGCATGATCTTATACTTAGGAAATCCAAGGTACTTCATAAAAACAATGCTAGAATTAAAAGAACTGTAAAAAATATGGCAGCAAACATTCCTCCTACAACACGCTCTATTCAACTGGGATCAATAATTCATTGTAATAGCTGCACAGAACTCAGACACCATACTCACAGTTATGGTGTGTATTAGGGAAGTTAACATTCAGGATCAAAAAATGCTCTGTGCATAATTCTTCCAGTCAGGACAGTCTTTCCTCAGTTGTACCCACAGGCAGGCCTCTCTCTGCCTGGGTAACATTATATAGATAGTCTAGAGCTGCTGATAAATGCACTCAGGACACACCACTCCACCATAAGGCTCAGTCTGAAGGCACTCAACTTTAGTTCCATGGGTCAGCAAACTTAGCTCTCTAAATAAAGTGCCTGTAGGCAAGAAACTCTGTAAGCTAGACTTCTGCCCAAAGTTACTCAGCATTACTTGCTCTGTGGGGAGCCCTCCGCTTGATCTCATGCTCTGGTTCTTGCTTCTGTTGCTACTGCTGATCCTCTATTGTGAGAGTTTTCAACCCCTGGGTACAGGAGTTTCAATTCCCAGAGATCTCAGGAGTCAAAGGAGTTGTTCCACTCCTGACTCTTCTTCTTTGATGGTAATGAGATGTTACCTTCTGCTCCTGAGATGCTCATCTTATAACCATGCTAGAGTTTCAAATTTTTACAATTACAAAATGACTCTGTAACAATTAACTTTGGGAGGTATGGCTTGATGGAAATAGGGTAGAGGTGCAGTATAGCTCTCCATTAGCAATAACACAGAATACCAGATGAAGTCGTTTCAGGGAAGACTTCCAAAATTCTGAACCACATAGGTAGGAATATTTAAAAAGTTTGAAAGCATACAACTAGTGGAACTTGTAGTTGAAGGAAGAAATCTCATATTTTAAAATCTGCTGGGCTCAGTGACATGGAGCCAACAACTTGGGTGACACAAAATGGCAAGAGCAAGCTGGAGAGCAAGCAGACCCCCTGCCAGGAATTAACAACCGGGGCAACCTCTGAGCAAAGGTGACAATATTCTCTGTTACAGTTTTTTTTGTTTTGTTTTGTTTTTGTATCTGTTCATTGGCTTCTAGCTGTCTGCACACCTCCATTCTGGCAACTAAAGGGGGTGCCTGAAAATGAGTGGACACACCCAACCCCCAACACTGGAAGGTTCAAACACCAAACATGTGCACAGATCTTCTCAGCATTTAGAGAGACTTGTTTTCTCGCTTGTTGAGTGTCTTAGATTTGGTTCTGGCTCTTAGATACACTGCACAGGATTTCTGAGGCTCTGAACCTTTGAGGGAGCAGAGGGCCTTGTCTTTCTTCCATGGAACAGCTGGTGGTTTCAAGCTGGCATTGGGTTTGGTAGCCCGAATTGTAACCACTACATTACAAGCAGGCAGCTCAAAATGGCCACAGCTGGCCATGAATGATTTATTAATAGGAAAAGGGCAAGAACAAGGAGTGTGAAGAGGGAGAGAGTTAAAAAAAAAAAAA
>NW_006408567.1:347824-351572 GCF_000296735.1 Chrysochloris asiatica
AGAACAATAAGAATCACACAAATCCACAGAAGAGATAATTGTGGAGCTTCTGGAAGAAAAATTTCTAACATTCTGAAAAGTGAACATAAACATTCAAGAAGCTCAATGAATCCCAGGAAAGGTAGACCCCAAAAGAACATCACAGAGACATATCATAATCAAACTCTCCAAAATCAAAGCTAAGGAGACAATCCTGAAAGCACCTAGGGAAAAGAGAAGCATTACATACAAAGGCAATCAAGTCAGACTAAGCTCAGATCTCTCAGGAGACACCATGTAGGCAAGAAGGCAATTGGGAGACATATATAAAACCCTGAAAGAAAAAAAAAGCTGCCAACCAAAAATCCTTTATCCAGCAAACCTATTAATCAAATATGATAGTGCAATCAAAATATTACAGATAAACAGAAGTTAAGGAATTTTGCCAAAGCCAACCCTGCACTACAAAACATCCTAAAGGGAGTTCTGTGGACTGAGAACGAATGAAAGCAGACAACAACTAGAGATTGACATATGTGGCAGCACCTCCCAGAACTAAATTGACAGATGGAATAGTTGAGAACAGAAGAAAACTAAAAGAACTTACACAGAAAAGCTGGGAGTTCAGTCTATAATCAAAACAATTACAATGTGAAAGAAGGTAAACACGTAGTACAGGGATCCAGATAATAAGAAGGTCAGGTAGATTACACGATAAAATAGACTGCCCTAAATGGAGGGGAAAATTAAAGGAATATAAGATAACCTCAAAAAAACTAACACTTCACAATATACCAAGAAAATGAAAATCCAAGAAGAACATAGAAACATTAAAACTAAAAGGAAACTCACAAGAAAGAAGACAAAAACCAAGAACTCAGCACAGGAAGACACACAGAACAAAGAAAGCAGCAACACCACAAAAAAACAAACAAACATAATAGCAGCAATTAATCCATACCTATTGATAATTACACTGAAAGTAAATAGATTAAATGCACCAGTCAAGTGACAGAGGGTGGAAGAAGGAATAAGAAAACAAGAACTTTCAATATACTGTCTGCAAGGACATGTCTCACACACAGAAACAAAAACAGATTAAAAGTCAAAGGATAGAAACAAATTTATCAAGATAATTGCAATCATAAATGAACAGGAGTGATAGTACTAATCTCTGATAAAATAAACTTTAAGGCAAAAACCAGCATAATAGATAAAGATGGACATTATATCATGATTAAAGGGACAATTAAACAAGATGACATAACCATAATAAATATTTATGTTCCCAATGAAAGAGCTCTGAAATATATAAAGCAAACTCTAATAGATTATAAGAAATATATGAATCTACAATAATAGTGGGCAATATTAATATACCACTTTTAAAAATGGATAGAACAACCAGAAAGAAATTTGACAGGGACACAGAAGACCTAAACAACACAATCAGCCAGAATTCAGCTCAGAAGCAGCACATTCTTTTCCAGTGCACATGGAACATTCACCAGAATAAACCTGTAAAACAGCCCTCCATTAATTTACAAATATCAAAATACTACAAAGAATCTTCTCAGATCACAATGCTATCAAATTATAAATCAATAATAGGAGGACCAATGAAATGAAGTCAAATAAATGGAAACTGAATTACACTCTGCTGAAAAATGACTGGGTAGTAGAAGAAATAAAACATGAGCTCTCAAAGTTCCTAGAAACAAATGAGAATGAAAACACAATATACCAAAATCTCTAGAACAAAGCCAGAGCAACACTGAGAGAAAAATTTATTGCAATAAATGCACACATCCAAAAAGAAGAAAGAACCAAAATTAACACATTAACACAGCATCTCAAACAATTTGAAAAAGACCAACAGAAGGAAACTACAGCCACCAAAAACAATAATAAAGATAAGAGCAGAAATAAATGAGATAGAAAACTGAACAACTATAGAAAGAATCAATAGGACAAGAAGCTGGTCCTTTGACAGGATGAATAAAATTAACAAACTACTGGCAAACCTAACAAAAGAAAAGAGGGAGAAGGCACACATAATACTCATTAGAAACCACACAGGTGATGTCAAAATGGAAAAAAAAGGAAATCAAAAGGATAATAACAGAATACTATGAAAAGTTGTACTCCAACAAATTTGAAAACTTAGAAGGGATGGATACATTTGTAGAAAAACATGACCTACCAAAACTTACACAGAGTGAAGTAGAAAACCTGAATAGACCCATAACAAAAGAAGAAATTGATCAGGTCACCAAAAAACTCTCAACTAAAAGAAGTCCAGGCTCAGACAGCTTCACTAGTGAGTTCTAACAAACACTCAGGGAAGAGCTGTCACCAATTCTACTCAAATTAGAATATGCAGGAGGATGGAAAACTTTCTAATGTATTTTATGAAGCAAGCATAACCCTCATACAAAAACCAGAGGAGGTTGTCACTAAGAAATAAAATTTTAGACCAATATCCCTCATGAACACAGATGCAAAAATTCTCAACAAAATCCAAGTCAAAAGAATCCAGAAGCACATCAAAATGATAATACATCATGATCAAGTGGCATTCACATCAGGGAAGAAAGGATAGTTCAACATTAGAAAAACAATCAAGATAATTCTTCATATAATTAAGAACAAAGAAAACAAACACATGTTCATAACAAATAATGCAGAAAAGGAATTTGAAAAAGCAAGCATCCATTCTTGATAAAAACACTCAACAAAGTAGGAATTGAAGGGGAATTCCTCAACATAATTAAGAGCATATATACAAAACCAAGAGCCTGCATTACTCTCAATGGAGAGAAACTGAAAGCCTTCCATCTGCCAACAGGAACCAGACAAGGATGCCCTTTGTTACCACTCCTATTCAATATTGTACTGGAAGTCTTAGTAAGAGCTATATGGCAAGACAGGTAAATTAAAAGCATCCAAATTGGCAAAGAGGAGTAAAACTCTCTCTATTTGCAGAAGACATGATCCTATACAAAGAAAACCCCAAAGACCCAGTAAAAAAGCTACTAGACCTCATTGGAAGATTCAGCAAAGTGGCAAGATATAAGATCAACATACAAAAATCATTTGGATTCCTCTGTACCAATAATGGCAGTACTGAAAAAGATATTAGGAAAGCAATACCATTTACAATAGCTGCCCAAAGGATGAAATATCTAGGAATAACTGTAATCAGAGAGACAAAGGACCTATACAACGAAAAATACAAATCACAACTACAAAAAAACAAAAGAGACTTACAAAATTGGAAGAATATACTATGTCCTAGATAGGAAGACTTAACATTGTGAAAATGTCAATACTGCCCAAAGCAAATTACTCATATAATGCAATCCCAATCCCAGATTCCAATGACATTGTTCAAAGAGATGGAATAAACAATTACAAACTTTATATGAAAGGGAAGAGACCCAGGATAAATAAAACACTGCTTAAGAAGAAGAAGGTTGGAAATCTCTCACTCCCCAATTTTAAAATTTATTGGATGGCTATATTAGGCAAATCTGCTGCACAAGAACTTTTTAAAGTGTTGAAGAGCAAAGATGTCAGCTTGAGGACTAAGGTGTGTCTGATCCTAGTCATGGTATTTTCAATAGCCTCATATGCATGCAAAATCTGGACAGTAAATAAGGAAGACCATAGAATAATTGATGCTTTTGAGTTATGGTGTTGGAGGAGAATATTGAAAGTGCCATGGGCTGCCAAAAGAACCAATAGATCCATTTTGGAAGAAGTGCAG
>NW_006408567.1:356752-357355 GCF_000296735.1 Chrysochloris asiatica
AACAACAACAACAACAGTGGTTAAAACAGCTTGGTACTGGTACAATGAAAGATACATTGATCAATGGAACAGAATTGAGAATTCAGGAATAAACCCATCCACATACAGCAAACTGATTTTCAACAAAGTACCTAAATATATTGCATAGGAGATAGTCTCTTAACAGATGGTGCTGGCAACTGGAAAGCGATATGCAAACTATTGAAACAAGACCTTCACCTCACGCCTTATACAAAAATCAATTCAGCATGGATTAAAGACCTAAATGTGAATCCCAGAATTATGAAGGCCATCAATGAAAAAATAGGGACAAATGTGAGGGCACTAATTTGGAGTATACAGAGACTACCAAACATTTTGAAAATTATGCAAACAAAAGTAGACAAAATAGATGATTGGGACATACTAAAAATTAAAAACATGTGCATCAAAAGACTTCACTAAAATAGTGAAAAGGGAACCCAAAGAATGGGAAAAAATCTTTTGCAATGGCACATCAGACAAGGGAATAATTTCTAAAATATTTAGGAAACTATACAAGTTGTACAAGAAAAGCAAATAATCCAATTAAAAAATGGACATATACCCTTTACCAACGAGGAG
>NW_006408567.1:357455-366108 GCF_000296735.1 Chrysochloris asiatica
TAACAAAAAGATGGAGACAGCCTAAGTGCCCATCAATTGAATAATGGATAAATAAATTGTGGTACATACACACTATGGAATATTATTTTACCTTGAAGAACAACAAGAAGCTGTAAGCTACCACATAACATGGAGGAACCTTGAGGACATTATGTTGAGTGAAATTTGTCAGTCATAAAAAATACTGCATAGGACCACTATTGTAAAACACTAAGAAAAAGAACCCATCATAAAGGGGGAGGGGGGTTCTTTGTTAGTTAAGGTGATGTGCGGGTTGGGGTGTGCAGAAGTAGGGGAAGGTGAAGCACAGGGTAGGAGATAGATACAGGATAGTTTGGGTGCTAGAGAGAGGGGCAATACGCAAGAAGGAGGATGGGAAATGGAAGAACAAGGCCGATGGGAAAACAATTATGCATTGTATGGGCTAAGTGGGACAGAGGTAAATATGATGTGTGCACAACCTTGGAACAATAGGGCTCTGGGATACAGGGATTGAGAAATGTTTGGAATGGGCAAAAAGGGGGAAATAATGTTAAGATACTTGGCTGTCTTTTGAACCTTGGTTTCCCTGGCATATCATTATAAAATAGACACTTGAGGGGGATAGAAAGGAATAACTAGAAATATCATTTAAAGCTTTTAAGTCTGGCTTTCTGCCTATAACTGATTGGAATATCTAAAATAGGGCTACAATGTATCCAGTGAAGGAGGATTCCTTTGGAGCCTTTGCATTACATAAGACCATAGGTGGAATCCTAAACAACATCTAGAATCTTCAAATGTGGTAAATTTCCACTTGAAAGGACAAACAGAAGATACTTCTTGAAAGAAAGACCAACAGGAAAAATACAAACCAATAGCGGAAGTCCTACTATCTACTACAAGGACAAGCAAGTTGCTTGCCCTGGAGACAACAAGGTAAATGGTTGGGTCCCCTCAGGGCAAACTCCCTGCCAGGACTGTGACTCAATGAGACTACATGAGAAGACATGTGCTCTGTTGGTTACCGATAAGGGGAAGCGAGGGGAAAACAGCAATGAAGCTGTGAACTCAGCTTCACATTCACCCTACTACATTCAATAGACTCCTGTGAACCCAGATGCAGAGCTAGTTGGCCAGCAGTATAGCAAGACCTGGGGACTCCTGGGCCCAGAGTCAGTGACATGGCCACAGAGGACTAGAGTGGATAGTGAAGCGTCCAGCTGATAAGAAGAGAGGGCATATGCCTAAGAGCACCCACACTTGGCTGGATGATAAGAACTCAACTAGAAGAAAGAAAAAAAGCATAATCTGATACAATTTGATGAACTTGACCTACACTTATGGATGCAATAGCTCAAAAGAGGGAACAAATCTTTACAGTGAGGATCATTCCCACTCCCTCCATACACAGAGTAGACAGGGATGGGCAACTTGGACATTGGCTACCCAAATTGGGAGGTGGAGGCCCGAGAAAGGCAAGAAGTGACTGGCTTTCAAGCTTTCGAAAGGGAGTCTAGATCCAGAAAGCACAGAGGAAGGTAGAATCTCCACAGAGTGGTATCCAACCTGTCTGGGTAGAGCTGATGAAAGGAAATGGGGATAGCACTCATGTGGCACAATAGTGAATAATTGCTATCATAACTGACTGTGAGGGTAGGAAATGTGAAGAAAGACATTTTGTAGCAAAAGAAGGGGAGTGACTGACTATGCAGTCCAGGAGTGGAAGTCCCTAGGACCATCAAGGGAAAAGAGCGAAGTGCAGGACCCTACCCAGAGACACAGTGATGCCAGAGATGGAGTCAGAGACAATGAGTTAGAGAGATAGAGCATCTGGGGACACTAGACCCAGAGAGGGAAAAGATCTGTGTGCTGATGAACAGCTGGCAGGCTTGCAGGGTATACCCTTTGGTTGGTTGATGATGCATGGAGGGGACTGTAACCATGGTAATGAAAGATACATGACAGGGTGAATGTAAAGCTCATGTTCTCCCATGTAAACTATCACATAATTCATAATAAAACATTAAAATAAGAATGAACTCCATTAATTTCACAACTAAATCATGTCATCTTATCAGTAATTTTTTCCTATATTTACTTACCTAGACTTCTTGTTGTTGTTAATGTTCTCAAGTCAATTCTGACTCACAGCAACCCTGAATAGGGTTTCTGAGGAGCAGCTGGTGGTTTTGAATCGCCAACTTCATGGCTCAGAGTCCAGTGTTTATCTTAAAATACCACATCAGGAGTCCAAACTTAGCAGGGCAAAAGCACTGATTGGTGAGATTTACAAAGACTATGGGTAGAAGAATTATATGAAGTAATTCACTACATTACAGAAGGATCAGCAAAGTGGCAATTTATATCATTTCGTCATTATATCATATTGTCATTCAAAAATCAGTTGATTCCCTCTACAATATCATAGCAAACTGAAAATAAAATCAGGAAGGAATTACTATTTACAGTAGCTCGCAAAAGGAAATAATGTCTAGAAACAAATCTAACTAGAGATATAAAATACATATATAGAGAAAATAGCAAACCACCTTTGAAAGAGAACTCTATAAATCAAAAAATACATCATGCTCATGGATACATAGAGTAAACGCTATGAGCATGTCAATAACAGCCAAAGCACTCTATAGTTAAAAATAACAGTAATGCAATTGCTATCTAAATTCCAATAGCATTCTTTAATGAAATGAAAAATCTAATCTCCAAGTTTATATGGAAAGGAAAGAGGTCCTTGATAGTAAAATTATTAATGAAGAAGAACAACGTAAGAGATTTCATATTTACGACATCATAAACAACTTTACAGTCACAGTAATCAAAACTACCTGGTACTGATACAATACCAGATGTGCAGACCAATAGAACATAACTGATACGTTAGAAATAAAATCATTCATCTATACACAGCTGATCTTTAATAAAGGATCAATACATATTAAATGAATGCAAAACCTATGTGTCCATTTGCAGAAAACCAAATCTGTACTCATACTTACCACTATACACAAAAACTAACTCGAAACTGATCAAAATTTAAGTCTTAATCCAAACTATCAAATTCACAAAAGAAAAAATAGGAATAAAGTAAATTGCTCTAATCCATGGCATAAACAGAATTGTTGTTGTTAGGTGCCATTGAGTCGGTATCAACTCATAGCAACATTATGCCCAGCAGAAGGAAACGCTGTCCTAACTAGGGACAATTTCACTATTGTTGCCACGCTTGAGCCTATTGATACTTCCACTTTGCCAATCCATCTCATTGGGGTCTCCCTCTTTTTCTCTGACATTCCACCTTACCAAACATGATATCCTTCTCCAGCAACTGGTCCCTCCTGACAGTATGTCTGAAGTATGAGACATGAAGTTTGGCCATCCAGGCCTCCAAGGAGCACTCTGGCTGTACTTCTTCTAACACAGATCTGTTGGTTCTATGGGCAACCCATGACACTTTCAATATTCTCCTCCAACACTGTAATACAAATGCATAAATTCTTCTATTGCCTTCCTTATTCACTGTACAGCTTTTACTTGCATATGAGGTTCTTGAAAATACCATGGCTTGGGTCAGGCACACCTTGGTCTTCAAGCTGACATCTTTGCTATTCAACACTTTAAAAAGGTCTTTGTACAGCAGATTTGCCTAATGCAATATGTCACGTGATTTCTTGACTGCTGCTTATGTGAGTGTTGATAGTTGATCCAAGAAGAATAAAGTCCTTGATGACTTCAATCTTTTTCCATTGATAAGAATGTTGTTTTTTGTTCCAGTGGTGAGGAATTTGTTTTCTTTACATTGAGATGCAATCTATAGCAAAGGCTGTGGTCTTTGATATTCATCAGTAAATGTTTTAAGTCCTCTTCCTTTCAGCAAGAAAGGTTGTATCATCTGCATTTCACATGTTGTTAATGAGTCTTCCTCCAATCCTGATGCCACTCTTTCTTCATATAACCCAGCTTCTCAGATTATTTACTCAGCATACAGGTTAAATAAGTATGGTGAAAGAATACAACCCTGTCACACACCTTTCTTAATTTTAAACCACTCAGTGTCCCCATGTTCTGTTCAAACACCTGACTCTTGGTCCAAGTACATTTTACTCAAGAGCACAATTAAGTGTTCAGGAATATGCATACTTCACAATGTTGTCCATAGCTTGTCATGATCCACACAATTGAAAGCCTTTGCGTAGTCAATAAAGCACAGGCAAACATCTTTCTGATTTTCTCTGCTTTCAGCCAAGATCCATTGGACATCAGCAATGATATCCCTTATTCCACCGCCTCTTCTGAATCCAGCTTGAGTCTCTGGAAGTTCTCTGTCAATGTATGATTGTAGCCATAATTCTTCAATATTGCAAATCAAGGATTGCATTTTTTCTGTAGCTCTTGCAATTTGGGAAATACTGCGTTCTTTTCTTTTGGTTTTCTAACTCCAGGTATTAGCACATTTCATTATCATGCTTGATTTTGTCTTTTGAGCTTCCCTTGGAAATTTTCTCTTCAGCTCTTTTACTTCCTCATTTCTCCCATTTGCTATAGTGTCTCTACTCTGGACAGCAAGTTTTAGAGTGCCTACGGACAAAAATTTTGGTCTTCCCTTTCTTGTCTCCTTAATTACCTTTTGCTACAAAACAAACAATAACAACTGTGAGGAATATGCTCCTTAGAACGAGTAACCATATGGGACCAAAAAGGCAACATTTTCTCAAAACCAAAGATGAGAAGGCAGGACAGAGTAGGAAAATCCGATGAATGGAAACAAGAATTCTAAGGTGGAAATTAGGAGAGCCCTTACATATTATGGTGATTATAACCAACGTCACAGAACAATTTTGTGTATGAATTATTGAATTGAAAATTCATTTTGTGTGTAAACTTTCTTTTAAAGAGCAATAGAAGGTTAAAGAAAGAATGAAAAAGAAATCCCTATGAATCACAATAGTCTCTGTCCATTTGTAGGTGGAGTTGCCATGAATGGCCTACTTGATGGCAATATAACAATAAAAAATAATAGACAAATGGAACAAAATTCCAAACTAATACTGTTTTTGACTGTTTCCTCATCTAAAAATATATGTATTATAATTTTATTGATTGATTTCATATTTGTTTTCAACTTTGTTTCTACTTAACAATTGCAATGAAATCAAGAGAGAGTTACAATTATTTCTAATACTATTGGTTATGGAGACACACCCCTTATCCTGGGTCCATTCTATATCCAATGAAATATAATAACTGTGAGTTGATTTTGATTAAGTAACTGTGCATGAATTCAAGGATGGGAGCAGGGTATGGTGTTTCTCTTATTTTCTTTTCTATTGTACATTGAAACAAAAACATCAATTTTTTTGGCATACTATGGGGCTTCAAACATTTGTGAAAAATTTGAATTAGAAGGTAAAGGAATTTTTCCATGAATTTTTGAAGCCCCCTTGTATGTCAGGCATAGATTCTTTGGCTTGTATTCATAACTGTTGTTGTTGTTAGGTGCCATTGAGTTGATTCCAACTCAAAGTTACCCCATGCACAACAGAATGACACACTGCCAGGTCCTGTGTAATCCTCACAATTGTTGTTGTGCTTAAGTCCATTGTTTCTGCCACTGTGACAATCCATTTCATTGGAGTTTTCCACTTCTTGCTGACCTTCCACTTTACCAAGCATAGTGTCCTTCTCCAAGGTGGCTCCTGATAATATGTCTGAAGCATTCACTATAGGCATGGGCAAAAGTTTTTTCTTATGAAAATAAAAATCAATAATAGCATTATTAATTGAAAGTCATATATTTTACAGGATAAGCTCTTATTAAAGGTTGGGGAAAATGGTGACTACTAGTGTCAGTGGCCAATTTTTATTCATTCCAACCCACTGTATTTGTTTGGATACCAGAAAATTATGGTGTGTGTGTGATTTGAATTAGGATTAAAAAAAAAAATTAAATGTTAGGGGCCATTTTTCTGAAAAGACTGTGCTGTAAAAGAACATTGGAAAGCACCCCTTTAACTAAGTCAGTAAAATTAGCTGACTCATAGAATTTCATGTGAGTTCTCTGACCTTGGGTTATAAACACAGAGCCAAAAAACATAAACAGGCAGCTAAGGATAGGAACTGATCTTTATGATAATGAGTGAGTGGGCTTTAGTGCTGGAAAGAGAGCTAAAGCTAAGGCCATCTAAAGTGAGTTTTTGAACATTCATTTCATCATAACTATTCAATCTGTATGCTGAGCAAATAATTTGAGAAGCTGTCCTGTATGATAAAGAACACTGCATTAGAATTGGAGGAAAGCTCATTAACAACCTGCTGTATGCAGATGACATGCTCTTGCTTTCTGAAAGTGAAGAGGACTAGAAGCACTTACTGATGAAGATCAAAGAATGCAGCCTCTCATATGGTTTAAAACTCAGTGTACAGAAAAAAAAAACCCAAAAACGAAAGAAAAAAAAAAAACAAGAAAAAGGGAAAAAAAAATAAAAATGGCAAAAAATTTCATTTTACGTGGATAATCATTGTTCAAGAAAGCTACAGCCATACATTTAAAGAACTTATGTCTTTGTGCATATCCACTGCGAAAGACCACTTTACAGTGTTAAAGAGCAAAGGTGTTACTTTGTTCACTTTATATGCATGTGAAGGCTGAACAATGAACAAGAAAAAACAGAAAAATTGATGCATGTTGCTGAAGAATATTGAAAGTACAATGGACTGCCAGAAAAAAATGAACAAATCTGTCTTCGAAGTACTGTCAGAATACTACTTAGAAGCAAGAGTGATGAGACTTCGTCTTATATAGTTTGGACAAGTTAGTGGGACTATTCCCTGAAGAAGGACATCATACTTGGTAGAGTAGAGAGTCAGAGAAAAAGAGGAAGACCCTAAATAAGATGGACAGATATCCTGGGTACACAATGGGCTCAGCAATAGCAATAATTGTGAGGATGATGCAGCAATAGGCAGTGTTTCATTCTGTTATCTATAGGATCCGAACCAACTAGTTGGTGCCTAACAACAAAAATTTTCTAGATGCTTGCCTAAAAAAATAAAAGAAGTCCCTTCAGTATTATAATTGGAAACATGCCATGATATATCAGTCTTCCTAATTCAAATTTTTTTTTCTTTAAAACAAAACTAACAAAACAGAATCTTCAGTTTTCTAAAGGCTGGTTATATCATCCTTAATGATGCTGGATAACCAGACCACATTTTTACTCATAATCACAGTTTGTGTTATTTCTATATTACTATGTACATAGTGACCACATTTCATCAACCTGCACTTCTGCTCCAGGTTGCAGAGTTAATTCATTTTCAATTTATACTGCTGACTTTTGTTCTTATTTTGTTCTAATCTAGTAAAGTAGCTACTATTATCTTGGAAATTAATTCTAAGCTCACAGATCTTTAATACCCATTGTTGTTGCTGCTGTTAAGTGCCCTTTGTCAGTTCTGATGCAAAATGACCCTGTATAGGGTTTCAAAGGAGCAGCTGGTGAATTTTAACCTCTGAAAGAAAAAAAGGGCAGAAGGTAACTTATTAAAATTTTGCAACCTGCAATTTACTAATTCATTCTCTTGTTATACGCTTATGCTATATAAGTATATGCAATATTGAAGTATTCTGTGGGCAAAAAAAAAAAGAAGTCTTGGTATGGCACTATGGGTTAGTGCACTGGACTGCAAAGTCAGTTTGAACTACAAGGTTGGTAGTTCAACTCACCAGCTGTTCCTTGGAAATGGGTCACTATGGGTTAGTACGTACTCTATATGGCTCTTAACAACAACAACAATAGGCAAAATAGTGAATGACTCAGAAAACATCAACAAAGGTGGAAGGACTATACAGAGTCAATGTTCCAAAAAGAAATAGTCAATGTCCAAACATTTCAAGAGGTAACATGTCATCAAGAGTCAATGAAATTGAAGGAAGAAGTCCAGACTGCATTGAAGGCATTGTTAAAGAACAAGGCTTTGGGAATTGATGGAATACAAACAGAAATTATTCAATAAACTGATGAAGGGCTTGAGGCTGAGGCTGGCCAAGAGGTGGGCCATGGGCTAGAGAGGAGCTCAAGATGAAAAAGTGAGGCTGACTTCCAAAGATGCCAGTGGGCCAGAGCAAAGAGCAGAGACAGAGCCTGCCTGTTAGTGAAAGAGACAGTGAGTGCAGGGGCCCCATGCAACTGCAGAGGTGGCAGCAGAGTGTTGCCAACCCATCTAAAGGAAGCTAGGGTTGGAGCCCTGCTGTGGCTCTGTAGCTAAACTCTAGACTGCTAACTGCAAGGATGGCAGTTCAAACCCATCAGCCATTCCTTGGAAACCTTATACAGACTTGCTGTGATTCAGGGACATGGGGTTGGTTCCAAGGAGTGGCTGGTGGGTTTGAACTGCCAAACTTGCAGTGCTGGGCTTTATTCCCTAAGTGCCTTGCTGGGAGTTCTGGAACACTTCGCTATGTGCATGAAGAACCTGCACAGAGACCAAAATTCAGGAAGGGTGTGCACCAGTGGTGGTCTGCTCACTATCCTTACTCAGTCTGTATGCTGAGCAAAACCGGAGAGAATGCATTGTCAAAAGAATGACGGTGCACCAGGACCAGAGGAAGACTCAACAACCTGCAATATACAGATGATACAACCTGGCTTTCTGA
>NW_006408567.1:373009-380601 GCF_000296735.1 Chrysochloris asiatica
TAGGGTTTCCAAGGAGCAGCTGGTGAGCTTGAACCACCAACCTTGCAGTTCAAACAGCTTTGCAGTCTGGCGCATTAACTCATAGTGCCGCACTCCAGAACTGTCATTAGAGAGATGCAAATCAAAACAACAATGAGATATCGTCTCACACCAGCAATAACAGTAAAAACCAAAAAAGTAGATGACAAAAAATGCTGGTGAGTATGTGGAGAGACTGGGATGCTCCTGCACTGCAGGTGGGATTGCAAAATAGTCCAACCACTTTGGAAAGCATTATGACTCTTCCTAAAAAGGTTGGAGGAGTCCTGGTGTGGTAGCTGTGGATTAATGCGCCAGACTGCAAAGCCGTTTGAACTGCAAGGTGGATGATTCAAACTCACCAGCTGGTCCCTGGAAACCCTATACAGGGTTGCTATGGGTCGGAACTTACTCTATGGCACTTAAAAACAATCAACAACAAAAAGGTTGGAAATAGAAATACCTTATGATGCAGCAATTACTCTACTTGGTATTTACCCACAAGAAATTAGAGTAATAACATGAGTAGATATATGCACACCAATGTTCAAAGCAGCATTATTTACAATAGCAAAAAGATGGAGACAGCATAAGTGCCCATCAACTGAAGAATGGATAAACAAACTGTGGTACATACACACAATGGAATATTATGCTACGTTGAAGAACAACAAGTAATCTGTAAGCCACCACATAACATGGTTGAACCTAAAGGACATTATGTTGAGAGAAATGAGTCAGTTACAAAAGGAGAAATACTATATAGGACCACTATTGTAAAAGACTAAGAAAAATAATCCATACTAAAAGGGGGGGAGGTGGATTATTTGCTGGTTACTGGGATGTGGGGGTGGTGAGGTGAGGGGAAGGAGGGGAAGGTGGAGCACAGAGTAGGAAATAGACACAGGATAGTTTGGGCTCTGGGGAGCGGGTCAATACAGAAAAAGGGGAGGGGAATGGAAGAGCAAGGCAGATAGAATGGTTAGGTAGGTTTACATGGGCTAAGTGGTAAAGAGGTAAATGATGATGTATGCACAACCTGGAAACAACAGGGCTCTGGGACACAGGGACTGAGGCATGGTTTGAATCAGTAAAAGGGAGGAAATAATGTTCAGATGCTTGACTGTCTTTTGCTTTCCCTTGCATACCATTGTAAAATAGACACTTGAGGATGAGAGAAAGGAATAGCCTGAAATATCACCATAGAAAGCTTGTAAGTCCACCTTCTGCCTATAACTGATTAGAATACCTAAAATGGGGTTACAACTTGCCCAGTGAAGGAGGCTTCCTGTGGAGCCTTTCAATTGCATAAGACCATAGGTGGAATCTTGAACTCCATCCAGAATCTTCTGAGGTGGTAAATCTCCCCTTCAAAGGATAAGCAGACTGGCCTGGAGCTGTTAGAATAGAAGATACTTCTTGAAAGAGAGACCGACAGAAAAACTACAAAAACAATAATAGCAGCCCAAATGACTACTACAAGAACAAGCAAGTTGCTCTCCCAGGACACATCAAGGCAAGTGGCCAGGTCCCCTTAGGGCAGACCCCCTTCTAAGACTAAGACTCAAGGGGAATACAGAAACAGACATGCACTCTGACTGGTGACCATGTTGGTCACCAATAAGGGGAAGTGAGGGAAAAACAATAATGAAGCTATGAGCTAAGTCAGACCACGTTCAATAAACTCCTGTGAACCCGGGTGGAGACCTGGTTGGCCAGCAGTATGGCAAGACCTGGGGACTCTTGGGCCCAGAGACAGTGACATAGCCACAGAGGACTAGAGTGGAGAGTGAAGCATACAGCTGATGAGAAGTAAGGGGATACGCACAAGAACACCCACATTTGCAGATAATACAAACTTGACTAGGCTTCAATGGCTGAATGATCAGAACTCAACTAGAAGAAGAAAGAAGAGGGGGAAAAGAGCAATTTATACAATTTGATGAACTTGACCTACACCTATGGATGCAGTAGCTCAAAAGAGGGAACAAATCTTTACAGCAAGAATTATTCCCACCACCTTGATACACAAGGTAGACAGGGATGGGTAGACACTGGCTACCCAAAATGGAGGGGCTACAAAGACAAGAAGTGACTGGCTTACAAGTTTTTAAGAGGTAGCCTAGATCCAATGGGCATGGAGGAAGGTAGAATCACCAGGGAGTAGTGTCCAATCTGTCTGGGTGGGGCTGGTGTAAAGAGATGGGGATAGCACTCATGTCTCATAATAGTGAATAATTGCCATCAGGACTAACTGTGAGGATTGGAAATGTGAGGTACACATTTTGTAGCAAAAGGAGGGGAGTGTTTAACTTTGCAGTCCATGAGCGGAGGTCACTGGGACCATCAAGGGAGAAGAGTGCTATGCAGGACCCTACCCAGAGAAGCAGTGATGCCTGAGATAGAGGCAGAGAGGATGACGTGGAGATATGGAGCGGCTGGGGACTCTATACCCAGAGAGGGAGAGGGGCTGTGTGCTGACAACCAAGGGGCAGGTTTGCAGGGTATACCCTTTGGTTGTTTGATGATCCATGGAGGGGATTGTACTCATGGCAATAAAACAATATACGATAAAATGAATGTAAAGCTAATGTTCTCCCATGTAAACTATCACATAATTCACAATAAAAATTTAAAAAAACCAGAGGGAATAGAAGCAACATAATTATTGAATTATGATGCATAGAGGAGATTGGAATCATTGTCAGAGGTTTGTCAATTTTATTAATCTTTTCATAGAACCAGCTTCTTGTCTTATTGATTTTTTTCTATTGTTTTTCTGTTTTTTATCTTATTTATTTCTGTGTAATCTTTATTATTTATTTTCTTCTGGTGGCTGTAGCTTTACTTTGCTATTCATTTTCTAATTGTTGGAGATGTTGTGCTAGTGTGTTGATTTTGGTTCTTTCTTCTTTTTGTATGTGTGCTTTTCTTTCAATAAATTGGCTTCTCAGCACTGGTTTTGCTATGTCCCAAAGGTTTTGGTATGTTGTGTTTTCATTCTCATTCATTTCTATGAATTTTTAAATTTTACTTTTTATTTGTTCTGCTACCCAGTAGTTTTTAATCAGAGTATTATTCAAATTCCATGTATGTGATTTTGTTTCCTTGATCTTCCTATTTTTGCTTTCTAATTTTATTGTATTTTGGTCTGAGAAGATGTTTTGTAATATTTTTATGCTTTTAAATTTGTGGAGATTTGCTTTGTGGCCTACCTCGTGGTCTGTTTTGGGGAATGTTCTTTGTGCACTGGAAAATAATGTGTATTGTGCTGCTGTTGGGTTGAATGTTCTGTACAGATCTATGAAGTCAAGTTGGTTGATTGTGTTTTTCTGTTCCTTTGTGTCTCTGCTGAGATTCTTTCTGATTGTTCTGTCCTTTTTTGTACATAGTGTATTAAAATCTCCCACTTATATTGTAGAGTTGTCTATCTGTTTCTTCAATTGTATTAGGGTTTGCTGTATGTAATTTGGGGCTCATTTGTCAGGAGCATAGATGTTTATTATGGTTATGGTCTCTTGTTCAATTGACCCTTTGTTGTTGTTGTAGTTAGGTGCCATCGAGTTGGTACGGATTCATAGTGACCTTATGCACAGGAGAATGAAAAACTGCCTGATCTTGGAAGAACCTCACTATTGTTGACCCTTTAGCTATGAGATAATGACCTTCTTTGTCTCTTATGCTGGTCTTTATTATTTTGTCTGAGATTAATAAAGCCACTCCTGCCCTTTGAAAAAAATTATAATTAGCTTGGTGTACATTTTTCCATCCTTTAATTTTTTTTATCTGTGTTTGTCTTTGTATGTTAGATGAGTTTCTTGGAGACAGTGTATTTTAAGATGTTGCTTTCTTATCCATTCTGCAACTCTCTGTCTCATGACTGGCGCATTCAATCCATTGACACTTAGTGTAATTATCAATGGGTATGGATTAAATGATAACGTTATGCTGTTTGTTTTCAGTGGTGCTGCTTGTTTCTTTCATCCATATGCCTTCCTGTGCTAAGTTCATTTTTTTTGTGTTTTTTCCTTGTCAATTTGTTCAGAGTCTTAGTATCTCCTTACTGTTTGGGGACATTTCTTTTCTTGATTTGATGTGGAGATGTATCCTATTTCTTTAAGGTTTCCATATACTTATTACATTCTACCTCTTTTGATAACAGATTGTTTTATTCTGAGATCTACCTGACCTCCTCACTTCCTGGATCTCTGTCACTATGCTTTTCCCTTCTTTCACTTTCTAGCTGTCATTTTCATGGACTGACCTCCCAAATCCCCTAATTTCAATTGTATAGTTTTGTTCTGCCCTGGACTCTTCCATCTTTGGACTGAGGTTCCTATAGTGTTGCCACATATGGAACTTTCTCATTGTTGTCTAGTCTTGTTTATTCTCAGTCCAAAGAACTCCCTTTAGTATGTTTTGGAGCACTGGTTTGGCCTTTACTAAGTCCCTTAATTTCTGTTTATGGTGGAATGTTTTAATTTCACTATCATTTTGGTGTGAAATCTTTGCTGGGTATATGATTATTGATTGACAGTTTTTAATTTCAGAGTTTTGTATATGTCTCCACCTTGTCTTCTTAACATGGTTTCTGCTGAGTAATCAGAGTTAAATCTTATTTGCTTTACTTTATATGTAACCTTCCTTTTTACCTAGCTGCTTTCAGGATTCTCTCCTTGTCATTGGTTTTGGAAAGTGTGATAATGATATGTCTTGATGATTTTCTTTTGGGATCTATCCTTCCTGGATTTTATTTCAGCTTCTTTAATGCTTATCTTCTTGTCCTTCAAAATGTTAGAGAAATTCTCTTCTACAACTCTTCAACTATCTCTTCTACATAGTTATTTTTTGTCCCTTCCATTCTGGAAGTCCAATCAGACTCAAGTTATAAGTCTTCATAATGTCCCCCATGAACCTTAGACTTTCTTCGGATATCTTTACTCTTTTATCTGCTTGTTCTTTCATCTTCACAGTATTTAAAGATTTGCCTTCAAGATCACTAATTCTAGCTTCCATCCCTTCAATTCTACTCCTTTGCCCTTTCGAATGTGTTGTCCACTTCTGATATTTTGGCATTAATCATCTCAATCACTTTTTGCAGGTTATGTATTGATTTCAATGCTGTGTTGATTTTGCGAGTCTGTTCCTGTAGCACTTTTCTGACTATTTTGTTATTTTCCTCAGATTTTCTGTTGGAAATTGGATGCACCTCAATATCATTCCCCTAAATTCCCCTTCAGATGATTGCATAGCCTCTTCACACTCTAATACCATTCCTAGCAATTCCTCTTGGTCATTTTTATGAGCTACTCTATGTTGCTTCTGCACACAAACAGAAATTTTTGCTGGTTTTATGCTTCATGGTTCTTTTGTATTTGTGTAAATTAGATGAATGTATGATGGTGTATTCTAAAGCACACTCCATATTGTCTCCTGCTGTATGTGATCAAGAGATGAACTTCTTTGTTCACTGTTTTTGTGGATCCCTTTAGAATACTTTTAAGAGGTACAGGCTGTGCACACTGTTCTGATATATAGCAGCTGGCATTGGCTCTTTCCTTTTTGTTTGCATTTTACAAATGTAGCTTGGATATGTGGACAGAGTTGTTGTCTCTTTTTAGGTGAGGAACAGATACGAACTTCCACAAAACTAGGAGGAAGGCCAAATTCAGGATTAAATCCCAAAGTCAAACATCATAAAAACACCACCAAAAATATTTACAAAAAGTTATGAGACCCAATAAATGAAAAAAGTAGTAACCTAAAATAAAATCATAAATCAAAAAAAAAGAAATAAAAGAAAAACACCAGGAAAATAGAAGCAATTGTTTGGCACCACCTAGTGGACTGGAAAAAAAAAAAAGGATTCTACTTTGCAAAGCCAACTGAGACTACAAGACGTTTCCTGTTTGTGTCCTGGATAAATCCTTCCTCTAGGCAACTCAGGAGGTCAATGTTAATCATTTCTGTGCATCACAAACCTTGTGAGTGCAATGCTGAACTTTCCCTAGGGGGTGAACTCCAACCTGCTTGGAGACTGGTCAGAGAGGGCATGACAAGCAAAAGTGAAATAAAAGATTGAAGGAAAGAAAAAAACAAGAAATAATACCTTTGCACCTCTATTTCTGTAAATCACTGGGTGGTTTCTGCACTGGGAGCTAACTCATTGCTGTCCCCAACCTCTGTCTTCCTCAAAGGCTGTGTCCCACTGGTCATCCTGGTTCAGAAATCACTCTCTTTATTGCTGCTACTTCAAATCTCTCTTCCAGTAAGCAACCAAATCACTGCTCTCTTACTTTATAAAATTTTCAGTTCCAGTACAGTCTCACAAATTTCACCAGTTTTCCATGTCTTTGCTAATCATGCTCTGTACAGCCTATTTGTTTATTCCACCACCAAACCAGAAGTTCCCTGCAAACACCTTTTTAAACAACATAAAAGATGACTATACACAATGATTTCACGAGATGGAATCTCATGAGATTCCAAATCAAATAGATTATGTCTGTGGAAAGAGATGGTGGAAAAGCCACATATTATCAGTCAAAATAAAGTCAGCATAAGACTACGGGACAAACTATTAATTGCTCATATGCAAGTTCAGGCTGAAGCTAAAGAAAATTAAAACAAGTCCATGAGAGTCAAATATAACCATGAACATATACCATCTGCATTTAGAGATCATCTGAAGGACAGCTCTGATACATTGGGCACTAATGATCAAACACCAGATGAACTGAAGGATGACATTAAGAGCATCATAGAGGAGGAAAGCAAAATGTCATTAAGTAGACAAGAAAGAAGGAAAATACCAGAATGGATGTTAGAAAAGACACTGAAATTTGCTTTCCAGTGTAGAGATAATAAATCAAATGAAAAAAATGAGGAGGTATAAGAGTTTAACAGAAAATTTCAAAGGTCAGGTCAAGAACACAATGTCAAATATTATAATAAAATGTGCAAAGACCTGTGGTTAGAAAATCAAAAGAGCAAAAAAAAGTTGAGGGAACTGAAGAAAAACTTCAAGCCTTGATTTGCAATATTGATGGATTCTATGGGGAAATATTGAATGATGCAGAAAGCATCAAAAGAAGATGAAAGGAATACACAGAGTCACTGTACCAAAAATAAATGATCGATGTTTAACAATTTCAAGAGGTAGAAAATGATCAAGAGCCAATGATGCAGTAGAAAGAATTACAATGAGCACTGAGGTCATTGGCATGGAATACAACATGGGGAATTGATGGAATACAAATTGAAATATTTCAACCAAATGATGCGGCACTGGAGGCACTCACTCATTGATGCCAAGAAAATTGGAAGACAACTACCTGGCCATATGACCAGAAGATATCCAAATTTGTATCCAGTCTAAAGACAGATGGCCCAACAGAATACAGAAAACATTGGACACTCAACATAGATTAAAGATCTAAATGTGAATCCTAAAATTATGAAGATCATCAATGAAAATTGCTAATTCAGGGAATATTCAGACTGCCACACATTTTGAAAAATACACAAACAAAAATAGACAAAATAGACAAGTGGGACATACTAAAAATTAAAAA
>NW_006408567.1:380701-382321 GCF_000296735.1 Chrysochloris asiatica
GGAGAGAATGCATTGTCAAAAGAATGACGGTGCACCAGGACCAGAGGAAGACTCAACAACCTGCAATATACAGATGATACAACCTGGCTTTCTGAAAGTGAAGAGGACTTAAAATACTCACTGGATGATCAGACACCACAGCCTTCAGTATGGATTGCACCTCATTGTTAAGAAGACAGAAATTCTCATAACTGGACAGGTAAACAACATGATAAACAGAAGAGCTTGAATTTGTCAAAGATTTCATTCTTCTTAGATCAATCATCAACACTCATGGAAGCAGTTACGAAATCAAACGACATATTGAATTAGGTAAATCAGCTCCACAAGACATTTTAAAGTGTTGAAGAGCAAAGATGTCACCTTGAGAACTAATGTGCAGCTGACTCAAGCCATGGTATTTTCAGTAGTCTCATATGCATGTGAGAGTTGGACCATAAATAAGGAAAATTAGACAAGAATTGATGCATTTGAATTATAGTCTTGGAACAGAGTATTAAAATCATCATAGATAGGGGTGGACAATTTAGACATTGGCTACCTGACATGGGGGACTGTAAAGTCACAAAATGACTGTCTTACAAGTTTTCAGGAGGGAGTTTAGTTTAAGAGTGTGCAGAGGAAGGTAGAATCCTTACTGAATAGTTTTCATCTTGTCTAGATGGTTCTGGTGAAAGGAGGTGGGGATAAGATTTTTATGATTCAAGAGTGAATAATTGTCACCATGAATAACTGCGACTGTCACAACTGTAAAGGTAGAAGTTTTATAACAAAAAAGAGGGAGTAGTTCATCTTACAGTCCAGGAACAGCAGACCCTAGGAACATCAAAGGTGAAGAGCCTGAGGAGAATGTGGGACCCAATCCAGAGGAGCAGCAACACAAGAGATAGAGGCAGAGATGAGGGCACGAAGAGAAGGAGCAGCTGAGCACTCCAGAATCATGGAAAGAGAGGGACTAAGTCCTGGCGGCCAAGAAGCAGGCTTGTAGACTATGCCCTTTGGTTATTTAAAGATTATATATTCCTGAGTATTTTTGTGTACAGACCCCCCAAAAAACAAACAAACAAAAAACCAAAGAAACCAGAGAGAGTGTGATGGCGGATAGGGTAGAGGTGCAGTGAAGATCTCCATCAGCAATAACACAGAATACCAGACGAAGCAGGTTCAGGGGAGAGCTCCAAACCTCTGAACAACATATGTAGGAATATTTTAAAACTTTGAAGGCTTATAGCTAGTGAAACTTGTAGCAGAAGCAAGAAATCTTGTGCTTTCAAATCTGCCAGACACAGCTTCTCAGAACCCACAACTTGAGCGAGACCAAATGGCAAGACCAAGTGGGGGAGCAAGTAGACCCACCATGGACTAACAATACCTGTGGGAACCTTGGAGACAAAGGTGGACAATAATTTTTGTTTTGTTTTGTTCTGATTTTTTTGTTATCTGTTCATTGGCCTCTCATTGTCTGCATACCTCCATTCTGGTGACTAGAGGGGGTGCCTGAGCAAGTGAACACCTTCTACCCTCATCACTGGAGGGTTCTTCTACCACCCATGCACACAGATTCTCTCAGCATTTAAAGGGTCAGTCCCCACATTAAACCAACTGGCAGCACAAAATGGC
>NW_006408567.1:384535-386728 GCF_000296735.1 Chrysochloris asiatica
AAAAAGATGGAGTCAGCCAAAGTGCCCATCAACTGAAGAATGGATAAACAAGCTGTGGTACATACATACAATGGAGTATTGTGCTACCTTGAAAAATAACAAGGAAGCTGAATGCCAATTCCTAACATGGATGAACCTTAAGGACATTATGTTGAGTGAAATTAGTCAATCACAAAAGGAAAAATACTGCATAGGACCACTAATGTAAAAGACTAAGAAAAAGAACCCATATAAATCCACTAAAGTGGATTCTTAGTGGGTTGCTAGGATGTAGGGGTAGGGATAGGGGTGGGAGGGGAAGGTGGAGCACAGGGCAAGGACTAGACACAAGATAATTTGGGTATTGGGTAGGGAGGCAATATACAAGTAGGGAAAGAGGAATCGAAGAACAAAGCAGATTGGAGAACAATTAGACAGGTATGAATGGGCTAAATGGGACAGAGGTAAAAAATGATATAGGCACAGCTTTGGAACAACAGGGCTCTGGAATACAGAGACTGAGACATGGATGGAATGGGGAAAAGGGGGTAATAATGTTAAGATGTTTGGCTGTCTTTTGAATCATGGTTTTCCTTGCAATATATTATAAAACAGACACTGGAGGGGGAGAGAAAGGAATAACCATGGAAATCATGTAAGCCCATCTTCTGCCTATAACTGATTGGAATACCTAAAATGGGGCTACAATGTGTCCAGTGAAGGAGGTTTACTGAGGAGCCTCTTCATTACATGGGAGTATAGGTGGAAGCCCAAACCACATCCAGACCTTCAGAGACGGCAAATTTTCCACTTGAAAGTACAAGCAGACCAACCGGCAGCAGCTAGTAAACCAGAAGACACTTCTTGAAAGAAGGACCTACAGGAAAAATACAAAACAATAAGGGCAGTCCGACTGTTACCACAAGAACATACAGGTGGCTTGCTCAGGAGACATCAAGGCAAGTGGTCGGATCCTCTCAGTGCAAATTCTCTTCCAAGACTAAGATGCAAGGGAAATATACACTTTGATTGACAACCTCGCACGTCACCCAGAAGGGGAAGTGACCGAAGAACATCAATGATGTTCTACATCTAAGCCCTACACTGTTCAGCAAACTACTGTGAACCCAGGTGGAGACCTGGTCGGCCAGTAGCGAGGCAACATCTGGGGACTCATGGGCTCAGAGTCAATGACACAGCCACAGAGGTCTAGAGTGGAGAGCAGGGTGGCCAGCCGATAAAAAGAGGCCGGACAGACACAAGAACACCCACACTTGCAGATGATACCCATTTGACCTGACTTCAATGACTGGATAAACAGAGCTCAACCCAAAGAAGAAAGAATAGGAAAAAATCGTCATCTGATACAATTCAATAAACATGACCTACACCTATGAATGCAGTAGCTCAAAAGAGGAAACAAATCCCTGCTGTAAGAATTATTCCCACCCCTCCACACAAAGGGTAGACAGGGATAGTCAACTTGGACATTGGCTACCCAAAATGGGGGGAGGGATACAAAAGGAAGAAGTGACTGGCTTACAAGCTTTCAAGAAGGAACCTAGATCCAAAGGGCATGGAGGAAGGTAGAGTCTCCAGCCTGTCCAGAAAGGGCTGATGAAATGAAATACAGATGGGTCTCTTGTGATGCAATGGAGAATAATTGTTATCAAGACTGATTGTGAGGGTTGGAAATCTAAAGGTGGACATTTTGTAGCAAGGAGGGGAGTGAATAACTTCTCAGTCTAGGAGCGGAGGACCCTGGGACCATCAATGGAGATGAGCGGACAGCGGGATCCTACCCAGAGAAGTGGTGAGGCCTGAGATGGAGGCAGAGATGGTGTGGCTGGGGACTCGAGATCAGGAGATGTGGCTGACGCCATCATGCAAATGGCGGATGCCATTCTGCCAAGGAGCAGAACTGCAAGAAGCCTTATGCATGACAAGTTCATTGTTTAGCAGAGCAACAATGAATGCCCCCCTTGGTTAGCAAAGCTACAAGGGATGGTTCATGCAGGGACCCCACAGTTTCTAGCTTTTCCTTGGAATAATAGTTTATTTCTGATTTCCCTATAAGAAGTTTTAGAAAATCTTACATAATCATTAGATACTCTAAACAAACCTCACGTTATAATAGTTGCCTTTCACATTAACATTAACTTTCACACCATATTCAATCTTATGTAGTTATAAAAATTAATTTTTACACTAACA
>NW_006408567.1:387989-395569 GCF_000296735.1 Chrysochloris asiatica
ATTGGACAACATGATTAGTGTCACATGCAAGCAAAATTTTTGATAAAGATAGTACAAAAAATGGCTGCAACCATACATTGACATGAACCTCTGGAAGGTCAAGCCAGTTTCAGAAGAGGACATAGCACAAGAGATATCATTGCTGCCATCAGTGGATTTTGTCTAAAAGCAGAGAACACCAGAAAGGTGTTTACTTGTGCTTTATTGACTATGCAAAGACTTTTGATTGTGTGAATCATAACAAGATATGGACAACATTGTGGAGAATAAGTTATTCCAGAACACCTGATTGTGCTCATGAGGAACCTGTATATAGATCAAGGGACAGTTGTTAGAACAGAACAAGGGAAGACTGAATGGTTTAAAATGAGGAAATATGTGTGCCAGGATTATATTCTTTCTTTCCCCATGTTTATTTAACCTGTATTCTGAGTAAATTATCTGTGTAGCTACATTATGTGAAGAAAAATGTGGCTTCAGGAATGGAGGAAGACTTATTAACAACCTGAAATATGCACATGATACAGTCTTGCTTGCTGAAATTGAAGAGGATTTAAACTACTTACTGGTGAATATTAAAAAATGGGCATTTGGTATTAGTTACACCTCAGTGTAAAGCAAACAAAAATCTTCACCACTGGACCAATAAACAACATACATATAAATTGAGACAAGATTGAAAGTTGTCAAAGACTTCATTTTGCTCAGATCAACTATTTATATGCATGGACGCAGCAATCAAGAAATCAAACAATGTATTGCATTAGACCAGTCTGCTGAAGAAGGCCTCTTTAAATTGTTAAAGGGAAAATATGTCTGTTTAATACTATAGTGCGACAGAGTATTTTAACAACCTCGTATGCATGTGAAACTTGGACAGTGAATTAGGAAGACCATAGAAGAATTGATGCATTTGAGTTATGGTATTGGAGTGGAATATTAAAAGTATTATGGGCTGCCAAAAGAGCAAGCCGATCTGTGTTGGAATAGGACATACAGCCAGTGTGCTCCTTGGAAGCCAGGATGGCAAGACTTCATCTCTCATACTTCAGACATATTATCAAGAGGGTCCAGTCCCTGAAGAAGGATTTCATGTTTCATAAAGTGGAGGGTTATAGAAAAAGAGGAAGACTCCCAACAACATAGATTTACATAGTGGCGACAGCAATGTCGCTACTCAAAAGTAGCAATGATTGTGAGGTTAGTGTGGGATCTGGTGCTGTTTCTTTCTATTGTGCCTAGAGTTGCTTTAAGTTGGTTTTTCTTTTAAATATAAAGATTGCCTCAATTCACATTAATTTTAGAGTTTTATTTCTCCAATGTATACTTTTAATCCAAGCTCTAATTTTTTCTCCAGATACTTACCTTTCTTTTCTTCTACTTAATTTTTTTCCTTTGCAACATGTTGGTTAAATTATGACTTAAAGTTTTCTAAAACCTTCATAAACAAGGGCTATGTATTATTCATTGCCTGTAGGCTTTTTTTTTTTTTTCTATGTATGTCTTTTCCCTCTTGAAGTATAATTGTAATAGTTCAAAAGGAGTGAATGAAGAATGTAAATAGTTGAAACAAAGGGACTGTGGAGTCCTTACTACACTCAGTTGACATTGTGCCTGTCTTTTGGATTTTAAAACAGAATCTCTAATTAATATTCTCAAAGTGCCTCACACAGAAAGATTTAAGAAAATCATCAATTAAGTCATCCTTGGCCTAGAAACTACAATGTGGAGATGTGTTCTCAGAAATATCAAAATTATCTATATTACTTCAGGTTTTCTATAATTTTTTTTTTTAATTTTCTGGATAAAGTTGTGGATTTTGACTAATGATAATGGTAATAATGATGATAGAATATGAATTGAGTGCTTATTATGTCTCAATATTATTTATTCACTTACAATTATCTATCTCATATGTTGCTCAAACAAAGCTCTGAGGTTAATTTTATTGTTTACACATCATCAATTCAAAACTAAGATTTAATACGTTCTGGCAACATTTTGTAGACCTACTCTGGTAGCATAGTGGTTACGAATCGGGCTGCGAACCTTAAGGTCAGCGGTTGGAAACTAGCAGTTGCTCCGCGGGAGAATGATGAGGCTTTCTACTCCCATAAAGATTTACACCCTCGGAACCGACTCGATGGCACTTAACAACAACAACGACAGTTCATGAAAGAGTGAGTCAAGATATGATTGTAGCCGTTTGGACTCTAGAGCCTCTCTTTCTATACCAAAGGAGGAAAGATCTAGTCTTATTTTTTTAATTGCTATTCTTCTTTAATCCTTTGCCATAGTGTCACATGTGAGGAAAGGGATAAGGACACAATTGTCAGTGTCTTTTTGTAGCAATGGGAGAAGAATCAAGTTCTTATATGAACATAGGACTGCAGATGCCAAGTCAGGAGACAGCCCTTGTTCAGTCTGTATGGCCACCATTTGCATCCTACAACAGCAAGATGCATCCTTCTTCACTGGGAAAAGGGCAGTCATCCATATAAACAGTAAGGATATTTCAGAGTTCTGGTGTGGCACTAGATGATAAGCATTGGAATGGTAACCATTCTGTATATGGTTCCCAATGAGTGACTGATAGGTTGGTAGTTCTAACCTATCATTCACTCATTGGGAACCATATACAGAGTCACTATGAGTTGGAGCCAAGTCGACAGCACTTAACAACAAGAGAGTTTTAAAGAAGCATTGATGATATTGTGTGATTAGACTGTTAACCATACCTGGTGGCACATATAGTTAAGTGTTTCATTGCTAATCTAAAGATTGGTGGTTCAAACCTACCCAAAGGCTCTATGGGAGAAAGTCATGAAGATTTGCCCCTATAAAAGATAACATCCTATAAAATGCTGTGGGACATTTGTACTCTGTCCAGTGGGGTCACTATAAGTCAAACTCAACTCATTGGCACCTACAACAACATCAGTGGAATTGCTACCATTATTCTGACTAAATATCTCTTAGCCATTATCATATCTGAATCTTGGTGTGGTACTGTAGAATAAGTATTGGACCTGTTACCACAGGGTCAGCAGTTCAAATTTACCAGCCACTCTCAGAAACCCTATATGTTATCACTATAAGTCAGAACCAACTCGGTGGCACACACCATTATATTATCTAGAAGATCTTTGGTGGTACAGTGAGTAAATGTTACACTGCTAATCTAAAGGTTGACCGTTCAAACAAATAAGCAGCCCCATAGGAGAAAGACATGTCAATCTGCTTCCTTAAAGATTACAGACTTGGAAATCCTCTGAGATTGTTCTACTCTTTCTACAGATTTGCTATGTATTAGAATTAAGTTGGTGTTAATGAGTTTGTTTCTGGTTTTATTACTTTATCTAAGGAAGCCTAGTGGTGCAATGATTAATTGCTTTGCTGGAAAATTGATCCCACATTAGTGACTCCTCAGGAGAATGATCTGTTAATCTGCTTCCTTAAAGATTATAGTTTAAGAAATCCTATTTGACAGTTCTACTTGTTATTTGAGCCAAAATTCACACACACACACACCACAAAAATGATTTTCTCTTCTCTTTCTAGGAATGTATTTCAAAGAATTTTTGATTGACTAATTTGGGAGACAAGAGGGGAGAAGATGTATTAATTTATTTATGGTTTTAGTAAGCAATGTTCTGAAGCTTTAAAAGAACTCAATTATATGTCCTTTCTATATAATCTTTGCTTACTATAAATTTTCTCTTTTTTGTTTCATATTAATTGCAGACCTGGTGTGATGCTTTAGGATCAGCACTGGACTTCAAACCACAAGGCCAGCAGTTCAAACTCACCAGCTGCACCTTGGAAACACTATACAGGGTCGCTATGAATTGTACAAAAGCATTTAGCAACAATAACAACAATTGCAGTCAATAATCTTTCCTGACATGTTTAAGGATGGCTTCAGAGGATATAGCTGATCTTTTCTTTGCTTTGTGCTTTGACTCTGATGTTCAATGCAGAATTCCCAAATTAGAGCCCAACAGAAGACAGAGTGGGTTTAGTAATATCCTCATTATTTTTAAGTGGCATCGAGTCAGCTGGATGGGTTTCCAAGGAGCTGCTGGTGAGCTTGAACCAAAGACCTTGTGCTTCAAACTGATTTTGCAGTCCAACACATTAACCCACAGTGCCACACCAGGACTCCACATGCTTATTATCCTTGTTTATTTGAAGAACTTTCTGTGTATATTCAAAATTATGGACTCAAAGACTAGAGGTAAACTACATATGCCATATGCTAGCATGTTGGTCCCCCAAAGGAATGCCCTCTTAGAGTCAAAGTGGTACAAGACCTCATACCAGACCTGCCAAGCCAGAGACCTATAGATAGTGTGATTAGCATCTTTTTTTAAGTATCTTCTTTCTACCAATTCACTATAAACTAGATGGTTCTCCTTACAGCTGGACAAAAGTGTGAGTGTGTTATCTAATATTTGTTTCTTCATAGAAGTTATGCAGAAAATCTTAGGCTATAATGGGTTCTATGTGTCTGTTTCTTTCTTTCTTTTAACAGTCAGAATGTATATTTAACAACTCAAACCTCTCCCAAGGACAGATTTTAAAAACAGAAATTTTCTTTGCATTCTGATTTTGTAAATGTGTTCCTCAGACCCCCACTTCATTTTGAATCCTTAAACTTTGTCAACAAAGCTCAAGAAGAAAAGGTACTGTCTTATGGGAAATGTGGGATTATTTGGGGGAAATGGAAACCTTTGCTGGTGATGTGTTTAACATGGGATCTAAAGCATAACAATACTGCTACCATTTTTAATATATTTTTATGCATTTCTAATCTTTTGTATCCCTTTCTGAAACCCTGCAGAGAAGAACCTTTGCCCATATTCCCTGGCCATAGAAGCAACTGATAGGAGGATTGATACCCCACCAAGTGAGTTATTAAAAAAGACCTCTTCATTTTATTTCATGCAGGGTAAAAGAGTGTAGTGCATAAGCTTTGCCTCCCCAGCAACTCTTTCCCCAGAGAGATTTTTGAGACTTCTTCTCTATCTTTCTCATAATCTTGCCCCTTGTCAGTACAGGTGATTTCATTCAGAAATACTGAAGACTTTCATAATATCAGGATTCAGTCAGTTTCAAAATAGTCCCTATGAACTTTGGGGCATTAAAATAGTGGTTGAGCACAGCCTTGGAAAAAAAGGCTCTTATAGGGAGTCCTGTTGTGGCAATGTAGGATAAGTGTTTGGCCACAAGTTCAGTTTGAACCTCAAGTTTGGCAATTCAAATTCACCAGCCCCTCCTCTGAAACCCTATGCAGGGTCTCTATGAGTAGGAACTTGATAACACATAACAACAGTAGGGTAACAGCCATCCAGCAAAATCAATTATTCAGATCCTAAAATTTCCCAGAGATTGTTTCATGAGGTTGGGGCAGTAGGGTAAGCACTGGATTGCAAGGTTGGCTTGAACCACAAGATTGGCAGTTAAAATTCATCAGTTGCTCCTCAGAATCCTTATACGGGGTACTTGCTATGAGCCAGAAATGACCCAAGAGCACTTAACAACAACATCAACAAAATCCCTCTGTTGTGTCAAGTATGAGGACACAAAAGTAAAGACTCTGATGTATTGACCTATCGGAGTTTTAGTTTTAAGCATCTACAAGAAATTTAGATTTTGCAATTTTCGTTTTCTCATTTCAGAGTTAGGCCACTTCATTTACTTCCAGAGAGATAACTTTTAAAGTGGCAACAGAATAACATCTATACCAATTTGCTGTATAACCAGAAAGCCCTGTTCATTTAAGCAACTTTGCTGTGTCTAGCTCAGCTTCCTGTAAAGATGGATCAATTTGTGCTAACATACAGTCCCTTACTAAAGGCCATGGAGTATGTTTACACATATGGTCTCATTTTTATGATATTTTAAACTTTATTTATTTTATATACCCTATAATGGAGATAATCAATCTAGACTCCTAAACATCAGGAATGCCTAGAATTCTGATGGGTTCCCATATGGTGGTATTGAGGCATGAAAAGATAGCCTCCCTGAGGAGGCACACTTATAGAAATAGACTAAACATGTTTAACAGAGAATTTTTCAATTAATATAATTTATGAACACTATCTGATTTAATTAAGAGTCAACATAAAGGCAATCTGGGGAAATTATTCTTTCATATTTACTGTGGCACCCAGAACTATACAATGTACAGAGTAATTATATATAATATATATGAATATATTAATCAAACCTCATATAAATTCATGCAGAGAAAAAGAATTAGAAACTGTTTATAAACTTAAATAATACCTTAGCCAGGCCACAGTGTAAGAACAATACACAGTATACTTGGCTGACAATAACTGAAGGATCATTTCAAATTTTGCTTAGAAAACTCACGTTTTTTAATATGGTATATGAAATTAATTAAGATCCATAAATTTTAAGTATTGTTCTATATCAAATTAAGGATAATTTCTATGGATTTCCCACCCTAAGCATAGCCATTCCTAAAGAAAATTGTTTCATTTCCTTTTGACTTAACTAAGATCTAGGTTTTAGGGGCCTACTCAAAGACAGGATTAGTTTTCTAAAATAATTGGGATATTGTGAATAGTTGAATGGATGATACAATTTTAGGTGAGGAGGCTTTAAAAATATGTCTCTGATTTGCAGAGGTTTCGTAACTTCTGTATATTAACTTATAAGTTTTTAGAAACCAGTTTATGTATAAATTTCTTAGACTGCCTCCCAGATTATCTAAATATAAAGTCAACACTCCTGACCTTATATTCAAGAC
Organism: Chrysochloris asiatica; assembly: GCF_000296735.1. Classification (NCBI taxonomy): domain Eukaryota; kingdom Metazoa; phylum Chordata; class Mammalia; order Afrosoricida; family Chrysochloridae; genus Chrysochloris; species Chrysochloris asiatica. Next base: position 394,774 of record NW_006408567.1, read on the forward strand.
CCGTCTTATGACTCTAGATCTAATTGTTACAGCAGTTTTAGATTTGAGAGTGTGTCTGCAGCTCCTGATCCGTCATCGAAGAAACTGAGGCCACTCAGAAAGGTGAAGTAGAGTTTCAAATTTTATTAAGCTTCTGGCTCAGAGGAGCTAATTTCTCCAGATTCTAAGCTCCAAATATAGAGAAATGTAGTCTTATGTGGGATCAAAATAGGGGAGGGGTTAGGTTGTAGATCTGTTTGAAGACAGGGAAACAGAGGATTGATCCCACTCAGTAACCTGATTAACATTTTAGCACATCTTCTAGGTGAAAATGGCAGTGAATGTTTGTACCTTTTCCTGTTCATAATAACTCTAGAATCCTGATGTGGAACTGTAGGATAAGCATTGAGTTGCTAATTGCAAGGTCAGCAATTCAAACCCACCAGACACTCTCAGAAATCCTACACAGAATCACTATGAGTAAGAACTGACTAAACAGTGCACAAAAACACAATTGCTCATGTTCCCACTATACAATATACTCAAGTTCCCACAACACACACTCATACACATAAGGATTTTTTTCCAAATATATTACACTTGTCCATTCCTTTGTGTTTTTCATCCATTTGCTTACTTGCTGAGAATACATTTGCAAGACATTAGGGCTATTGAGCTCAACAAAATAGCCTTGGTTCTTACATTCTTCACTTATTAACATAGTTAGTTTACAAACACCTAATGCTGTCCATAGCTTGTCATGATCCACACAATTGAAAGCTTTTGTGTAGTCTATAAAGCACAGGTAAACATCTTT
>NW_006408567.1:395994-400304 GCF_000296735.1 Chrysochloris asiatica
TTTCTACTCCCGTAAGGATTTACACCCTCGGAAACCCTGTACAGGGTCGCTATGGGTCGGAACCGACTCGACGGCACTTAACAACAACAACAAACATAGATTTATAATTATTGCTTTATGTAGTATTTTTTTGTAATAGGATAGTAGAAGAAGAACAACAACAAAATACACACAGAAATATATTTATGCTGTCATTTATCTTTATTTTTCCATGGAGTTTCAAGACACTAGTTTACTTTCAGTTTAGACTTAAGAACTCCTTTTAGTATTACTTGAATTGCAGTTTTCCTAGCAATGGGTTAAGGAATTTATATCTGATCATGTCATCTTTTTTTTTTTTTTTTTTTTAAGTAGTTTTGATGCTGGTGTACTGTGAAGTCAGTTCTGTCTCATAGCAACCCTGCATAGGGTTTCTGAGACTGTCGATCTTTTTCTTTTGATTTTTAAAATTTATTTATTTATTTTATTTTATTTTGGGGGGGAAGATTACAAAGTGAATTTGTGCATTTATTGGAAGTTTGGGCTCAACAATTGTTATTGTGTCTTTTAATTTTGGATTTTGTACTATCCTGGGATATTCACAGCTTCTCAAAGGCATTTGGGTATAATAGATTGGTCTTCTTGCTAATTATTGTAGAAGGAATCTGAACTACTCTTCAAGATCTCTTGTTGTTAAGTGCCATTGAATCGATTCCAACCCATAGTGACCCTGAATAGGGTTTCCGAGGCTGTAAATCTTTATGGGAGCAGAAAGCCTCATCTTTCTCTTTTGGAACAGGTGGTAGTTTTGAACTGTTGACCTTGAGGTTCATAGCCCGATTCGTAACCACTGTGCTACCAGAGCTCCTTGTATAATGGATAGAGGCTGGAAAAGTTTTTAGGTTGTTGGTAGTGAAAGCCTAGATTGCCTTGAAGATATTACTGGTGGAATTATGGACATTAAGACAATTCTGATGACAGGATAGAAAAAATGAGAGTGATTTAGGGAAAGCTTCTATTATGGGCAAAGTTGTGCTAGAAATGTAAATGCTGTATATATTTCTGGTGGGAACTTAAAAGAAAATGATAAACCTATTATAGGATACTAAGGAAAAAATGCTTCTTGTTATTAAAAGCTATAAAGCTTGACCAATTTATGTTGGAATGTTATATGAAAAGTTGAAAATTTATATGATGAACTTGGATATTTATCAGGAGATTTCTAATAAAATCTTGAAGGTGTTGCATGGTTCATCGCTGTTGCTAATTGTAAAATACAGTAAGAAAGAGAGATTGAGTCAAGAACTTTGGAGAAAGAAAAGAGAGCTTGAAGATTTAGAAAATAATATTGTAAAAATTATGAAACTATGCTCTTGTGACTAGAAAAGCATTTGTTAAAATAATGGGCCTAAGAATTAGTTATAAACTATCTCAGTGAAGAATTTCAATTAAATGTGTTTTTTCCTGTGTTTTTGCCTTATATTTGCATCCTTGTTTATTTGCAGGTCTCCTAATTTTTTGTTTGTTTCATGCTGGATATTTTAAATAAGATAATGGGACAACTCTAGAAATTTTATTCTTTCTTATTTTTGCTGTTTGTTGCTACTGTGTGGTTTTTTGTTTGTTTGTTTTTTTAGTTAAATACTTTCCTGGACTCATTCTCTAAAATCGTTGTGTATGGATGCAGACATCTCTGCTCAATTAATTTAATGTTGTTGTTGCAGTGCTGTTGAGTTGGTTCCAACTCATAGTGACCCTGTATAGGGTTTCCTAGGAGCAGCTTGTGAGTTTGAACTGCTGAATTGCATTTCAAACCAACCTGTGGTTCAATTTTTATTCTACATAGTAGCTAATAATTTGACAGGACTCCTGACACTGTAGGATAAGCACTGGGCTGCAAACCACATGGTCTGCAGTTCAAATCCACCAGCTGCTCCTCGGAAACCTAAACAAGGTCACTATGATTTAGAATCCTCTTGAAGGCACTTAACAACAACAACAATGATTTGACAGAGATTTCATTAAATGCTTGTAATCATTAATTCTGTCAGTCATTGGCAAGAGAAGTTGAGACACACTTGTAACAGACATCCAGGTAACTGATAAGTCTGCTTTAGTCTTTACTTTTTGAATTTTTAGAGTCTCAAGGACATTCAGAGGTCCTGATTTAGCATTGTAAGATAAACACTGGACTGCAAGGTTGGTTTGAACCCACCAACCACTCCTCAGAAACCCCATATAGTGTCATTATGAGTCAGTCAGAACCAACTCAGACAGCATTTAACAATAACAACAACAAGGACATTCAAGTGTGTGAGCTTAGTACTGTCTCGCATCTTACTTGCGCACAATCCTGGGCAAAGACACAAGTACGTATAAGTGATCTTTTAGAATCACCAAAACATTCCAGAGTATTTCAAACCTTCATGGACAAGCTTTTGGTTAACATATTATTTGCCCTAACTGTCATTTACTGCATCAGGCAACAGCTAAGCTAAATGGTTGTTGCTTAATGATTTTGACAAACACCCCATAAAAAAGATTTTTCTCAGGGCATATACAAAATAGGTCAAATAAAAATAATCTTTAAAGTGGGGTTATCCAGGAAACCTCTAGATAGGTTAAATAATAACAGTTCCCTGAAGTGAGCCAGGTGGCTGTCAGGATAATGGGTTTCATCATGATTGAGAGCTATTGGATTTCAAGACTTCTGCAGAGTTGGAGGAAAGGATATGAGAGTAGTACAAATTTACTAAGAGTCAACTGTTTTTCTTGAATAAACATGTACCAGATTGCTACAAGTTTTGGTTAATATCCAGAGTTCTAAAAATGTTCATTATAGTTACTTTTGCCAGTTATCTCACTGTTTTTTTGTTTTTGTTTTTGTTTTAATAATAGAGTCTCATGTTAATTCCTGAATTTTACAGTTTGGCATTTATATCACCAGTATGTATATAAATGGCGTAAAGCAAGTACATTGGTATTTTTAATATAAAATACATATCAGTTTTATAGAAAAAAACTATACATCACATCTATACAACCAATCTTTTCCAAACAACAGCTAAAATTAAAATAAACTAAAAAATACCCAAACAAAGTTACCAACTTCAGTTTAAGCTATTCCAGGAAAAGTGGATCCATAGCACATTGTTGTTGTTGTTAAGTGTTGCTGAGTCTGTTCTGACCCACAGTGACCCTGTGTTGGGTTTCCAAGGAGCAGCTGGTGAGCTTGAACTGCCGACCTTGCAGTCCAAAAGGCATTGTAGTCTGGTGCATGAACCCACAGCACCACACCAGGACTATTCCATAATATATAAACAAGGGTAATATAAAGACTGTAGCTAGAATTATTGTTCTTAGCTATTTCCCCCCAATGCACCAAACTGTGGTTTGGGGACATTTTTTCTCACTCCACTATTATTGTGGAGCATATAAGTTTCACAGGTCTTTTCTCCACCATTTTTATTGACATACTCCTCTATCCTGTATGCTACTATAGAAATTAAAACCATCGGCTTTAAAAATAATGAAAATCCAATAAATTGAAAACAAAAAGTTTATTTTAAGCAATTATTCTATATTAATACAGGCAGGCCATATACATTTGAAAAAGAAAAAAAAAATGACTTAAAGTAGGTGAGTTATGATGACACTAACAAAGAGAAGAAATAAAAACCAGATCAATCATTGGTTAATACTAACATGTGTGAACCCTGCCTTCCCCATTGTACTGAGATCCTCAGATAGCAGATTACTAAATGGTCTCCAGCCAGGCAGCTAAGTATATGGCTTCTAAGGTTCAAATTTACCAGCTGCTCCTCTGAACCCCCATAGAGGATCACTAAGACTAAAAACCAACTGGATGGCACTTTACAACTACATACACCTATAGCCATGGAAACTTTTGTCATTTAAATTAAGAAAGCCTAGAGTCTTTAAAGCTCAACTAAGCAGATTGTTGTTGTTGTTAAGTGCCTTTGAGTTAATTCTGACTCATAGTGACTGTTCAGGGTTTCCCAGGAACAGCTGGCAGGTTTCAACAACCAACCTTGTGGTTTGCAGTCCAGTGCTTATTCTACAGTGCCATACTGGAGTCCTGGTGCAACACTGTGGGTTAATTCATGAGACTGCAAAGCCAAGTGAACTGTGAGGTCAGCAGTTTAAACTCATCAATTGTTTCTCAGAAACCCTATACAGAGTCACTAAGGTTTGGAATTGACTTTACAGCACTTAACAACAACAATAACAAGAGGCTTTAAAAATAAATCACAAGGTAATGACTTCTGAAGAGTTGTGGAATGATTTCAAGAACATCATACAGGAAGAAA
>NW_006408567.1:401329-402485 GCF_000296735.1 Chrysochloris asiatica
GTTGCATTTTTCACCATACTTATTCAACCTGTATGCTGAGCAAATAATCTGAGAAGCTGGGTTATGTGAAGAAAAACATGGCATCAGGATTGGAGGCAGACTCATTAACAACCTGTGATATGCAGATGGAACAACCTTGCTTGCTGAAAGTGAAGACAACTTAAAATATTTACTGATGAGGATCAAAGAGCACAGCCTTTGGTATGGATTGCATCTCAATGTAAACAAAGCAAAAATCCTCACCACTGGACCAATAAACAACATTCTTATCAACTGAGAAAAGATTGAAGTTGTCAAGCACTTCATTCTTCTGGAATCCACTATCAACACACATGGAAGCAGCAGTCAAGAAATCAAATGATGTATTGCATTAGGCAAATGTACTGCACAAGACCTTTTCAAAGTGTTGAAGAACAAAGATGTCAGCTTGAGGACTAAGGTGCGCCTGACCCAAGTCATAGTATTTTCAATAACCTCATATGCATGCCAAAGCTGAAAAGTGAATAAGGAAGACCATAGAATAATTGATGCTTTTGAGTTACAGTGTTGAAGGAGAATATTGAAAGTGCCATGGGCTGCCCATAGAACCAACAGATTTTGGAAGAAGTGCAGCCAGAGTACTTCTTGGAGGCCAAGATGGCCAAACTTCATCTCTCACACTTTGGACATATTGTCAGAAGGGACCAGTCTCTGGAGAAGGATATCATGCTTGGTCAGGAGAGAAAGAGAGGAAGACCCCCATCAAGATAGCTTGGCAAAGTGACAGCATCAATGGGCTCAAGAGTGGCAACAACTGTGATTTCGGCCCAGAATTGGGCAGTGTTTCATTCTGTTGTGCATAGGGTCGCTATGAGTTGCTACTGACTTGATGGCACCTAACACCAACAACAATGGTTGATGATCATGAACATTTTTTCATATGTTTGTTGACTGCCTTAATCTCTTCATTGGTGAACTGTGGATGAATATCTGGCTCATATGCTATGTCTATTTCCAACATTCTGAGGAAGCGCCATACTTTTTTCCGGAGAGGTTGGATCAACTTGCGTTTCCACCAGTAATGTAAGACTGTCCCATTCTCTCCACATCCTCGCCAGCATTTATTGACCTCTGCTTTTTTGAACTTCGCTGTTATTACTGGTGTGAAATGATATCT
>NW_006408567.1:404680-416627 GCF_000296735.1 Chrysochloris asiatica
CTGGTATTTAAAATACTGGTGGCATAGCTTTCAGAATCACAGCAACTCACAAGCCACCACAGTATGACAAACTGACAGAAGAGTGGTGACAGTTTGGTTTTAAGTGGTAACTGTTACTTTAAATTTCAAGGAGATCTGTGCTCATGCATAGTAGAACTCTCCAGGGGTGGGGGTAGGGTGTCTATTCACTCAGGCATCCCCTCTAGTCACCAGAATGGAGGTGTACAGACATCAAGAGATCAGTGAACAGATACCAAAAAAAAAAAAAGAATGTCCACATCTGTATCTCCATGGTTCTGTCAGGCATTCGTGCAGTTCTGATCTTTTCCCCACTTAGTCTCTCTCAAGATGGTGGCTCTGGGAGCTGCTGAATATCTAGAATTAGAAAACAATGGGTTTCTTGATTTTGCTACAGATTTCCTTAGATGTAAGCCTTCCAAGCTTCTAAATACTCCTTTAAATGTGGTTCAGAGTTCTAGCACCATCCTCTGAGCCTACTTGGTCCAGTATTCTTTGCTGTTAGGGATGGAGAGCTCACTCCTTATCTACCCAATCAGCCATCTTTAATACTCTAGCCTTAGCAAGTCTGTAATCAAAGCAGTAATCTCCTTTCACCCACAAGCCATCCCATCTTGTTTCAAATTAACATATGAGAGAATTTCTGAGTGGACTCAGACAATTCTAATATTCTCATTTAGCATTTCCAATAAAAATTGGCCTAAGGATGAATTTACATGCCTTCCATTTTACAATATCAGGTAGAGGGCGTGTTCTCGAATTAGACAAAATATTCATATTAATAATACTTTCTGGTAAGGGAAATGCAACTCCTCCACATAAGATAAGTTTAATCTTCCAATTCTCATTCAAGCTTTCATCTTAGTTCTATCAATGATTGCATCCTCATATCTTCTGAGTCTAACCTTTGTTGTTGTTGTTAAGTGCCTTAGAGTGTATTCCAATTCATAGTGACCCTGTATAGGGTCTACAAGAAGTAGTTGTTGAGCTTGACCCACCGGCTTTGCAATTCAAATGACTTTGTAGTATGACACATTAGCCCACAATGCCACACCAGGATTCTAAGTCTAACCTTGTTGTTTTTGTTGTTAAGTGCCATTGAGTCAGTTCCCACCCATAGCGACACTGTATAAAGTGTCCTAGGAGTAACTGGTAAACTTGAACCACTGACCTTGCAGTTTAACCATCTTTGCAGTCTGACACATTAACACACAGTATCACACCAGGACTCGGAGTCTAACCTTAGGTCCTTTTATTATTTTAGACTGGTTTTGTGATTACAGTACATTGGACTCATGTATCCTGGAGCCCCAGGAAATTATTTTCCCTACCACAATCTATTTTATCCACACAGGTGCATTTGGCCTCAGCATAGATTGGACCAGAATTCGCTGACTTCATTATAAATCCTGATTTTTATCAGCTAGCTGAGACTTTGCTCCAAATGGTGCCAGGTGGAAATTCCCATGATTAAATTCCTCCTGGCTAGAATGATTAGAGCAGAATTGTTTGGTCCATTTTAATATCAAGAGATCAAGAGATATTTTTCTTGGGCCACTCAACCTCCTGTAATGTTGTATTAGAATATTGGTATCAACACCATCAATGTCTATTATATTCATTCCATTTCTCAGTAACCATCCAAAAATTTCTATCTTACTGGGGTCAATTCTGTCCCAATTGCCTCTTCCCATTCTCCTATGAATTATCCATATGTTTCTTGCACTTATAAAACCCATGTAGAGAATTTCTGTCACCAGATCAAATACAACTTCTCATATTGTTGCGTGGTTTCACAGTGTAAGATTACATGTGGTTTCCACAGAAGGTGCTCCCTTTATTATCATATCTTCCATGACATGTGTAAGGGACATACTAATTGGATGAATATCATGGTCACCAAAAAGGTTTTCATCAGAGGCACATTAGCTGCTTCCTTTGGAGTGTTCCACTGAATATTTAAAGTGGAAGAGGAACAGTTAACTTTCTCAGGGTAAACAGATATTACTGCAAATTTTATCTTGTCCACCATGATGGCTGTCCCCTCTGGATTAACTCTACATGTGGTTGGAACTAGTATTACCATTTGTGACCATTCCACAGTGAGTTGTAGATCTTGCATCAACCCAAACAAGCTTTTTCCTTCTTTAGCATTCAAAACTAAAGACATTGCACCTAACTTAGTTGTTCTCACAAACCATTTTAACAAGGGTTCTGCAGGGAGTCTGATACCTACTACAAACGGAAGCAATTTTTTACCTAGTTGTTGTTGTTAGGTGCTGTTTCATTGGTTTTGACTTATATCTACCCTATGCACAACAGAACAAAGCACTGCCCAGTCCAGTGTCATCTCACGATTGTTATGCTTGTGTCCATTGCTGCTGCCACTGTGCCAATCCATCTCATTGGGGTCTTCCTCTTTTTCACTGACCAACCACTCCACCAAGAATAATGTCTTTCTTGAGGGACTGGCCACTCTTGATAAAATGTCTCAAGTTTGAGAGGTAAAGATGCACCTGGCTTCTAAGTAGAATTCTGGCTGTTTTTCTTCCAATCCAGATTTCTGGCAGTCCATAGTGCTCATTATTCTTCTCCAACACCATAACTCAAATGCATCAATTCTCTTCTGGTTTCATTATCCATTATCCAATTTTCACATACATATGAGGCTATTGAAAATACCTTGTTTTGAGTCAGTTGTACCTTAGTCCTCCAACTGAAATTATTGCTCTTAAATACTTTAAAAGATCTTGTGCAGCAGATTTGCTCAATGTAACATGTTAGATTTTTTACTGCTGCTTTGATGACTGTTGATTGTAGATCCAAGCAACATGAAGTCTTTGACAACTTTAATAATTTCTCCATTTATCATGATGTTATATCATGTTAGGCTATGGTGTTTGATCTATATCAGTAAGATTTCAGCAAGCAAGGTTGTATCATCTGTATATCACCAGTTATTAACGACTCTTACTGCAATCCTGATGCCACATTCTTCTTCATATAACCCAGCTACATGGGTTCTTTACTCAGCATACAAATTGAATTGTTGTTATTGTTGTTAAGTGCTGTCAAGTGAGTTCCGACCTATAGCGACCACATACAGGGTTCTGAGGAACAGATTGGTGAGCCTTAATCCACCTTACAGTTCAAACCAACTTTTCAGTCTAGCACATTAACCCACAGCACCACACCAGGACTCCACAATTATGTATGGTAAAATAACACAAACCTTGCATACACCTTTCCTAATTTTAAATCATTCACTATTCCCTAGTTCTTTTTCAACGACTTCTATTGGTTTATGTTCAGAGACCTCATGAGCATAGTCAAGTGTTCTGGAAAGCCAATCATTGCTATTTTATCTGTTGCTTGTCATGATACATACAGTTGAAAGCCTTTGTATAGTCAATAAAGCACAAGTAAACATCTTTCTGGTATTCTATGTTATCAACCAAGACCAACCTGATGTCAACAATGATATTCCTAGTTCCACGTCCTCTAGTGAATCTGATTTAAATTTCTTGAAGTTCCCTATTGATGTATTGCTACAGTCATTTAAAAAATATCTTCCACAAAATTTTACTTACTATGATATTAATATTATTGTTCTAAGATTTTCACATTCTGTTAGATCACTTCTCTTTAAAATGAACAAAAATATAGATCTCTTCCAATCATTTAGCCAGGTAAATGTCTTCAAAATTTCTTGGCATAGTTAAGTGAGCATCTCTAGCACTTAATCAGTTTGTTGAAAGATTTCAATTTGTAATCCATCAATTCCTGGAGCCTTGCTTTTCACCAGTATCTTCAGTGAAGGTTGGATATCTCCCTTCAACACTATCAACTCTTGATTATATACTACTTCTTGAAATGGTTGAACACTGACCCTTTCTTTTTGTTACAATGATTCTGTGTATACCTTCCATCATCCTTTGGTGTTTTCTGTATCTTTCAGTATTTTTCCCATGTTGTTTGGTGTTGTAGAGTCTGTTCTGATCCATAGTAACCCTATGTACAATAAAACAAAATTCCACCCTGTCCTACACCAGCCTAACAATTGCTGCTATGCTTGTCCCCAATGTTGCTGCCACTGTGCAAATTTATCTCACTAGGGGATTCCCTCATTTCACTGAACCATCACTTTACCAAACATGATGTCCATCTCCAGGGACTGGTCCCTTTTGAAAATATGCCCAAAGTATGAGAGATGAAGTCTGATCATCTTCAAAGGAGCATTTTGGTTGTACTTATTCCAGCACAGATTTATTTGTTCTTGTGGAAATCCATGGTACCTTTAATATTCCTATCTAACACTGTAATTCAAATGCATCAGTTTTTCTATGGTCTTCCTTACTCATTGTCCAGCTTTCACATGCATACGAGACTGTTAAAAATACCATGGCTTGGGTCAGGCCATGTCTTCAAACTGACATGTTTGCTCTTCAACACTTTAAAGAGGCCTTGTGCAGCAGATTTGCCTAATGCAATACGTTATTTGATTTCTTGACTACTACTCCCATGACTGTTGATGTTGTTGTTGTTGTTAGGTGCCATCGAGTCGGTACCAACCCATAGTGACTTTATGCACAGCAGAACAGAACACTGCCCGATCCTGGGCCAACTTCATTATTGTTGACATGCTTGAGTCCATTGATGCTGCCACTTGGCTAATCCATCTTATTGGAGGTCTTCCTCTTTTTCTCTGACCTTCTGCCTTACCAAACATGATATCCTTCTCCAGTGACTGCTCCCTCCTGACAATATGTCCAAAGTATGAGAGATGAAGTTTGGCCTTCTTGGCCTCTAAGGAGCACTCTGGCTGCACTTCTTCCAAAACGGATCTATTGGTTCTTTTGGCAGCCCATGGCCTTTCAATATTTTCTTCCAACAACATAATGCAAAGGTATCAATCCTTCTACAGTCTTCCTTAATCACTATTCAGATTTTGCATGCATATGAGGTTATTGAAAACACCATAGTTTGGGTCAGGTGCACCTTAGTCTTCACACTGACACCTCTGCTCTTCAACACTTTAAAAAGGTCTTGTACAGCAGATTTGCCCAACAGAATATGATGTTGGATCTCTTGACTGCTGCTTCCATGAGTGTTGATGGTTGATCCAAGAAAAATGAAGTCTTTGACAACTTCATTCTTTTCTCCATTGAAAAGAATGTTGTTTATTGGTTCAGTGGTGAGGATTTTTGTTTTCTTTACATTGAGATGTAATCCATACTGAAGGCTGTGCTCTTTGATCTTCTTCAGTAAATGTTTTAACTCCTCTTCACTTTCAGCAAACAAGATTGTATCATCTGCATATCGCAGGTTGTTAATGAGTCTTCCTCCAATCCTGATGCCACGTTTTTCTTCATTGAACCTAGCTTCTCAGATTATTTGCTCAGCATACAGGTTGAATAAGTACAGTGAAAGGATACAACCTTGTTGCACACCTTTCTTAATTTTAAAACGTTCAGAGTCCCCATGTTCTGTTCGAACAACTGTCTCTTGGTCCATGTAGAGATACCTCATGAACACAATAAAGTGTTATGGAATACTCATACTTCGCAATGTTATCCATAGCTTGTTATGATCCACACAATTGAAAGCCTTTGTGTAGTCAATAAAGCACAGGTAAACCTCTTTCTGATATTCTCTGCTTTCAGTGTTGATGATAGATACATGCAAAATGGAGTCTTTGATAACTTTTTTTTTCTCTATTTATCATGATGTAATTGCTCCAGTGGTGAGTATTTCTGTTTTCTTTACATTGAAGTGCAACCAATACCAAAGGCTGTGGTCTTTGATCTTCATCAGTCAGTAGTCTAAGTCCTTTTTGCTTTCAGAATGCAAAGGTGTATCATCTGCATATTGCATGTTTAATGAGCTCCTCCAATTCTGATGTCAATTTCTTCTTCATATAATCCAGATTCTTGGATTATTTGCTCAATATAGAGATCGGGTAAGTATGGTGAAAGAATACAACCCTGGCACACACATTTCCTGATTTTAAACTATACAGTTTTCCTTTGTTCTCTCCGAACAACTGTCTCTTGGACTATGTACAGCTTCCTCATGAGCACAAGTAAGTGTTCAGGAATACTCATTCTCTGCAATGTTGTTCATACATGTTGTAATGCCCATAAAACCTTTGCATAGTAAATAAAGCACAGATAAACATTTTGTGCTAGTCTCTGCTTTCAGCCACATCAGAGCCATGTGACATCAACATTGATATCCTTACTCCATGTTCTCGTCTGAATCTGTCTTGACCTTTCACAATTCCCTGTCAATGTACTGTTTGCAACTGTTTTTTAATTATCCTCAGCATAATTCTACTTGAATGTGATATTAATGATATTGTCCAATATTTATACAATCCACTGGGTCCCTCCTCTGGAATAGGCACAAATATGTATCTCTTCCAATCAGATGGACTGTTTTCCAAATTTACTGGCATAGATCAATGAGTGCCTTCAGCGCTGCATCATTTTGTTGAAAGATTTCTGTTAGTATCCCAACAAGTCACCTATCCCTGGTTTTGCCAATCCTTCTTTAAAACTTGGGCTTATTCCTTTAGTAACATTGACTCTTGATCATATGCTATCTCTTGAAATGGTTGAACATTAATCATTTCTTTTTGGTGTAGTGATTGTGTGTATTCCTTTAATCACTTTTGTTGTTTTCTAGATCATTCAATTTACCCAAAGTATCCTTCAGTATTTCAAGTTGAAGATTGTATATTTCCTTCAATTCTTTCAGCTTGAGAAATGCTGAGTGAGTTCTTCTCATTTGGTTTTCTGACTTCCAAAATTTGTACATGTCATTAAATATTGCAAATTTCATTAAAATATTTAACTTTGCCTTCTCCAGCTGAGTTTTGAATTGGTTCTGACTCATAGTGATCCTGTATACAGTTTCTGAGGAGTAGCTGGTGAGTTTGAACTGCTGACTTGTAATTCAAACTCATTTTATTTCTGTCACCTTCTCAATTTTGAGATATACAAGGTTTTGACTTATCTAATTCTATATTAACAAATCACACCTTTAAAAATGTAGTGACTTAACTATCACAATACTTCATTTCTTTGAGTATCGACTGGACTCAACTGGGTGTGTTTTTGTTTTGTTTTGTTTTGTTTTGTTTTTTTGTTTTTACCTAAGGTCTCTCCTAAAATTGTGTCAGATGGTGATAGGAGTTGGAATTGAACTGGACTGGACATGCAAGTCCAGTGAAGATTTTTTCATGTACACTTATGACACCTCAGCTAGGATGGCTGACAGACATGATGACATCTAAACATATCTAGCTTGGGCTCCCTTCAATTTGAGAACTCATATTACTTGAACTTTTTAAATAACATTCCCCCCACCCCCCCAGAGTACATATTCCAAGAGAGCAAAGGAAGAATTATGCCACATTTACTGTTTCCATAGGCCAACTCCAATTCATTGTGAATTGTAAATCCTGGAAGACATGGCCCATTGGGGGACCCTATGGAGATTAGCTATCGTAATGTGCTACAATGTTAAGCATACCGACTGAAGAGCTAACCAATCACTTTCCTTACTTATAAGCAAGATTTGGTGTCCTGGTGTAGTGCTGTAGGATAAGCATTGGACTGCTAACTGCAAAGTCAGTAGTCCAAACCCACCAATAGCACCTTGGAAACGTTACACATGGTATCTATGAGTCAGAATTGATTTAACAGTACTTAATAACAACAACAAAGCAAGATTTGATTTATTAATTAGATGACTTTGACGGTTACTTAGCTTTTCTTGTCTTCAATTTCCATACCTATTGAAAACATTGTATTAACTATCTACTAGGTCTTACGTATTTTAAACATGTATAAACTATCTCATATTTTAAAAGACTGTAATATTAGGAGTCCTGGTGTGGCACTGTGGGCTAATGCATCAGACTGCAAGGTCATTTGGACTGCACTGTCAGTGGGTCAAGCTCACCAGCTGCTCCTTGGAAACCCTATACAGGGTCGCAATGGATAAGAATAAACTTGACAGCATTTAACAACAATATGCAATATTAGCTTCTTATTTTGAAAGACAATGATTTTACACTAATGATATCTTTATATTAAGATATATTAAGATGTTATGGCTGGCAGTTCAAATCCAACAACTGCTCCTTGAAAACCCTATATAGGGCTGCTCTGAGTAGGAACTGGCTTGATGGTACTTAACAACAACAACTTCCAGACCAAATTACCTCCCTCACCTCCACCACTATTGTATTTCATGATTAAGTATGTTGTTGTTGTTGTTGTTGTGAAGTACTGTCGAGTTGGTTCTGACCCATAGCGACCCTGTGTAGGGTTTCCGAGGAGCAGCTGGTAAGCTCCAATAGCTGACCTTGCAGTTCAAATGGCTTTGCAGTCTGGCACATTAACCCACAGTGCCACACCAGGACTCCATATGATTAAGTATAGAAGCAGATTAAGAATGCAACTAATTCTCCAAAGTCATCTCCAAGTAGCCATTTTACCCCATTATCTAGGCCAGAAGTATCTCAAACCTGGTAAAATCAGGATCTAAAGGATAAGCACTCAACAGAAAAGTTGGTTTGAACAGCAAGGTTGGCAGTTCAAACTCACCATCTGCTCCTCTGAAAACCTACATGGGGTCACTATGGGTGGTAATCTACTCAATGGCACTTAACAACAACAACAAGGACTACCCTGGAGTCCTGTTGTGGTACTGTGGGATAACGCCCTGGACCTCAAAGTTGGTTTTAAGTGAAAGGTCTGTGGTTCAAATTCACCAACCACTTCTCAGAACTATATAGGGCTGCTATGAGTTGGAGTCGACTTGATGGCATTTAACAGCAAGTACTTTCCTAGATGATATGTCTTCATGGATTCAACAAATCACCTAAAATTATCTCATTGAGAATTAATCCGTCAGTCCCTTTATGTGTCAGGAGTTTAAGGTAGGTTAAGTTTCTGTAACTGTTTAGCAGCCAGCACAAACACAGGAGTTGCTTTTTATCCAATTGTTAAATTATCGTTGACACTCACTACCATTTAGAAAAAATCAGGACCCTGGAGAATAGAAACTAAGAGAGTTGTAAGTATCTTTATTTTAAGGGAGAAAATCAGAACCCTTAAGGAAAAATGAAATACATTTAGAGTTAAATTTTTAAGATAGTATTTCATTAGATTCAGACTAGATGCAAAAAAAAACTTTTATTTCCTGATACAATCCTTGATACTAAATTTAATAATTGTTGTTTGTTTGTTTTTTTTCACTTGTTACACTAAAATAATATTTGAATCATAACTCTTCCTTTAAAACAAATCCTGGAGGGAATGATTCATTATAAAGGAAATAACGATGAAGGAACCAGAGATGATAATGTTCAGGAAAACGCTCTGTAGTAATTAGATGGGGTGTGGTTTGGAATTTGGTCCAGTTCTTATCCTATAGCGCCACACCAGGAAGTATATGGTATAATATATTGTTTCTGAAGCATATTATATAATAATATAATATTATTTATTACTGGTGATAAATATTATCTTATTTATGATAATATAACCACTATTAATATACAGTCATTTCCTAAAAGCCAGGATTCTGAAATTAGTGAAAAATAGGATTTATAAAAAAGTTTAGAAGTTTGTTTAACTTGTGATTTATAAGCATGGCCCTGTCATTTTGAATTGCCATAGAGATATGAGAGTTGATGAGGTCCACACAGATAAAGAAAATTTTGGCTAAGTTAAGGGAATCTCGTAAGAAAACTGCTGATGGAGGGATTTTGGGAGTGGAAGCGGGAATCACACGTGAGTATTAAATGTGCTGTTGAAATCTACTCACATACTTCTGGTGCCGTCAATCTCTTTAAAGACAAAAAGAAGAAAATATGCCCTCTCCCACCTTGGTAGTCTCTGTTTTGTTTGAGAACAGAATCCATAATTGGGGTAGTCATAGAGAAAGGTTGTCTGGAAATGCCAATAAAAATCTTCACTCTGGCTGTGTCTGCTTCCTCACTGTGGTGTTTGTGAAATCTACTTCTGAAATGGTGTAGGGATTGTGCTAAGGGAAAAAAAGACCTCAGATTCAAACATGTTTTGTTAAACCTTAAATAGAACAAAGTTAAAACACAGGCATTAAATCCAGATGAGGGATTTTATCACCATGTATCAAGTGCAGAGATTGATGGAATCCATCAATAACAGACATAGTATGCTTTACATATGATAGAGAACAAAGCAAAACATCACAGGATCATGATTGGTGGCAGATCAATACATCACTGTCCATTGTTGGACTACAGAAATGGGGACAATATCATGATCGGGATACTACACAATTATAGGTTAAAATGTTGTTGTTGTTATGTAATCTCAAGTCAGTTTCAACTTATAGCAACCCTAAGAACAACAGAACAAAACATTGCCAGTCCTGTGCCATCCTCATAATTTTTATTATGCTTGAGCTCATTTTTGCAGCTACTATGTCAATCCATCTCATTGCAGGTACTCTTCTTTTTCACTCATTGTCCACTTGACCAAGCATGAAGTTCTTCTCCAGGGACTACTCCCATCTGACCACAAGTCCAAAGCACTAGAGACAAAGTCTTACCATTCTTGTCTTGCTTGCTTCTAAGTAGCATTCTGGCTGTACTTCTTCCAAGACAGATTTGTTTGCTCTTTTGACAGTCCTTGGTACTTTCATTATTCTTCACCACCACAATAATTCAAACGCAATGATTCATCTACAGCCTTCTTTATCCCTCGTCTAATAGGTTAGAATAGATTAGCAGATGGGTTCTGGAACTTTTATCACCTGGGTACATAGTGGTCAGGGCACCACTCATAATCATGCAACTTTGAATCATAGTCTCCAGGTGGCTGGCTACAAGTCATGTGTCTAATTGACTGCTTTCAATAAATGTCTAGGCAAGTCCCCTAGTTCCATGTGGGATCTCCTTTCTGCCTACCAGTTAATGTACTTTGAACCACACTTTTCCTAAGGGCAAACTGTCCTCTGGACTTGCCATGGACTTAATTAAGCATAGCCATATTTCTGGTTTAATGGACAAAGAGCAATTAGGAAGTAACAAAGAACTCAAATGACATCTGAACTAATGTCAAGATTCAAAATAATGTTACACAGTTCAAATGCTTAAGACTTTAAGCTCTAATGTAGAATAAGAGTCTTGGTGGGGTGCTATAGAATAAGCACTTGACCATTAAGATAACTATTCAAACTCACCAGCTTCACCTAAGAAACCCTATTACAGAATCGCTGTGAGTCAGAACTGACTTGAAGACACTTAACAACAATGTAGAATAGCCAGAGACATAAGGTAAACATGTTACTAGTAAGAGAGGGAATCCCTATTAGATTTTTCTGCCATGGTTGCAGATAAGGACATCAATAATTTCAGATCTTTAGAGCCTATGAGTGTGTATACCCATAACTTGATATTTGGAACTTACAAGAAAATTTTTTTTTAGAAACTCACTGTGGTCTGATAAAAGAAGCAGATAATGAGTCACCTTCTTGGAGCAGCACCTTAGACTATAAACTTTGCTAATGGAGAAAAATTAATTGACTTCCTTTTGCTCTGAGTGTAGCCAGCTGTTTGTATTGTCTTTCATACTTTTTTATGTTAGCCAAGACTATCTGATAGTTTGATTTGAAAGGTGTAAGTGAATTTAACTGCTTCATACTATATGAGGATTTTGACATAAATAAAATGTTTAGTTAGCAAATATGTTAAGTATTATTGTGATTTTCATTGACTTTTGCATTGATTTTGTCTCAATTTTAATCCATGATTTCCCAAATTTTCAAGTAGTTGATTTAGGATAATACATGAGTTTTTTAAAAGAAAATAAATTAATTATGACTTAATTTCTTTAAGTAGAATTTGTGTGAATCATGTTGTTGTTGTTGT
>NW_006408567.1:417747-419527 GCF_000296735.1 Chrysochloris asiatica
ATAATTATAAATATAAATATACAATATGTGGTGGAGTTTGTAATGTTTTAAAGTAAAAAGTAAGTTGACTAAGAATGTGGACTATTAAGAATTCTACTCATAAAAGGAAGAATGAGAAAAATTCCTAGACTAGATTCTAAAAACTTATTTAAATGACTAGGTAGAATATTCAAATCATGTATGTAAATTACTGGACTTTTATTTAACTAATACTTAAAATTTCTTATAATTGTAAAGGGTGGAAACTAGTTAGGTGACTATTATAAATTCCTTAAACAATAATCACATATCTAAATAATTACCTTTACTACATATAATGGTTATTGTAATGGTGTTGTCCAGTCATTTCCAACTCACAGACACCATATATACAATATAGCTTTACACTCGCTGGTCCTGAGTCATCCTCACAATCATTGCTACGTTCGAAGCCTTTGTTGCAACCAGTGTGTCAGTGTATCTCATTGAGGGTCTTCTTCTTTTTAACTGGTCTTCCTCTTTTTAACTGACCTTCAACTGTTCTTCTCCAGGGATTTTTCCATCCTGATAATATGTCCAAAGCCAAGTAATGAAATGACCTGAAATGAAGATGAAATTTACTACCTTTATTTAAGGATCTTTTATTTTTTGATGTGGTAAAATAAGAATTAGTGTTAGGGTAAGGGAACAGGAGGAAACTACTGATGCAGTGGAAAGGAGACATTGGGAAAAGATCAATAAAACCATAAAATAAACCTCCAAAACCAAAGAATAAAGGAGCAAGATATGGACAAGACATAGACTCTATCTCCTTGTCAGAAAGGCAGGATATAAGTGAGATGAAGTGGAAAAAAAAACAACCTATCTTTTTGTGTCTCAGGAACCCAGAAGAGTTTGTAAGCTCTTTATTCCCTATTCAACTACTCAGCGGGGGTTGTTAACCATTAGCTACACTGTAACCTACCCCTTAGTCTGGTGTGGCATTGTGGGTTAATGCACTGGACCACAAGGTTAGCTTGTACCACAAGATTGGCAGTTCAAATTCACCAGCCACACCTTGGAAACCCTATACAAGATTACTATGAGTCAGAACTGACTCACGGACCTTAATAATAACAACATTGACCAGTTAAAGTGGTGGCAAAAAATCAGTTATGTCAAGTAACCAGACACCTCAATAACAGAATCCATTTTGAAATATTAGGCTCCATCGCGGATGCCAAATGTACATGCAGCATGGGGTAAAGGAGAGTGGGAGTAACACACAAGAGTATAACAATGCAAACAGGAAAGTCTGCCTCCTTTTGCAATATAAACAAACTCCATTATAGAAAAATTATTTCCCTATGAATACATGTCAGGCTTTGGCACAACTCCCCTGCAAGTATTCATTTCCCAATAAACCTCTTTTATACTTCATTTCATGACTTTCTAATCTTTTGTAGCCTAATCCAGTATCAGTAGTATATACTTATATTACTTTATAATGGTTCTTTCATGGTGTTTTAACTATGGTTAAATACACAAAATATGAAAAATTCAAGTAACTAAAATAATTCATAAATGCTATATTTATTTTTGCTCTATGTAAAAAATGAAATGAAACGTATAAACATCAATATTGTAGGCATCAATGTGTTGGCAATTTTAAATCTGACAATCACACTGTTTACTATGCCAGGAATGGCAAATTAAAGAGAAAGGGTATCACATTCAACATCAAAAAGAACATATCAAGATCAGTCATGAAGTGCAATGCTGCCTGTGATAGGATAATATCCATATACATAAAAGGAAGACC
>NW_006408567.1:419983-426757 GCF_000296735.1 Chrysochloris asiatica
TGTTGAAATCCAAAACTTCTTGGATGAAAAATATATTCATAGGGTTTGGATGAGAGCAGGTGTTGCTTGTTTGGTATCTCAAGCCCAGAAAGATGAATTAATTCTTGAAGAAAATGATAGTGATCTTGTATCAAATTCAGTGATCCACAACAGTTAAAAAGGAGGATATCCAAAAAAATTTAGATGGTATCTATGTGTCTGAAAAAAGACCCATCAAACAGGCTGATGAGTAAGATATACAAGCTATCCAGTTATGGAAAAACGGTCCGGTGATTCCTAAGACCTATGGTGATATTTTTGATGTCATAAAGTTTATCTAACAATAACAATAAAAAGATGTATTGATAATTACTGATGATTAGAATACAAAGGATAGAAACAAAGAGGAAGGATCAGTAGTCAGAAAATAAGGCCTTGATGATAGAAAAGGTGCTGGAGAACACGTTATAGAATTTTTCAAGACCAGTGAATCATTCATTGTAAATACCTTTTTTAAACAACATAAAAGACTATTATACGCATGTGCCACACAAGATGGAATACAAAGAAATCAAACTGACTACATCTGTGGAAAGAGACAGTGGAGAAACTCCATATCATCAGCCAAAACAAGGGTAGAGCAGATTGTGGAACAGACCAACAATTGCTCATAAGCAAATTCAAGCTGAAGCTGAATAAAATCAAAGTAAGTTCACGAAAGCAAAATATTACATTGAATATTATTGTTGTTGTTAAGTGCCATCGAGTTGGTTCCAACCCACAGTGACCCTAAATAGGGTTTCCAAGGAGTGAATGGTGAGCTTGAACCACCAAATTTGTAATTCAAGCTGACCTTGCAGTCCAGCACATTAACCCGCAGCACCACACCAGGACTCCAATCATACTTGATTTAGAGATCATCTGAAGAACAGATTTGATGCATTAGACAATAAAGAACAAAGACCAGAAGAGTTATGGGGTGACATCAAGAACATCATATAGGAAGAAAGCAATATGTCATTGAGAAGACAAGAAAGAAGGAAAAGATCAAAATGGGCATCAGAAGAGACTCAAACTTCTTCTCCAGCATAGAGATGTTAAAACAAATGGAAAAAGTGAGGAGTTAAAAGAACTGAATAGAAAATTTCAAAGATCAGCTTGAGAAGACAAAGTCATATATTATAACATAATGTGTGAAAACCAGGAGTTAAAAAACCAAAAGGGAAGAACATGCTTGGAATTTCTCAAGCTGAGAGAACTGAAGAAAAAATTCAAACCTTGACTTGCAGTACTAAAGAACTCTATGGACAAAATACTGAAAAATGCAGAAACCATCAAAAGAAGATGGACGGGATACAGAATCACCATACCAAAAAGAAATGGTCACTGTTCAATCATTTCAAGAGGTAGAATATAGTCAAAAGCCAATGATATTGAAGAAGGAGGTGAAAGACGCATTGAAGTCCTTGACAAAGAACAAGTTTTCAGAAACTGATGGAATACAAATTGAAATATTTCAACAAACTGATGCAGCACTGGAAGGCACTCACTCATGTATGACAACAAATTTGGAAGACCTGGCCAACTGACTGGGAGAAATCTATTTGTGCGCATTCCAAAGACAGGTGACCCAAGAGAATGTGCAAATTATTGGACAATATCATTGATATCCCATGAGAGTAATGTTTCCCTAAAGATAATGCAAAAACAGCTGCAACCATACTTTGACAGAGAACTTCCAGAGGTTCAAGCGAGATTCAGAAGAGAACACAGAGCGAGGAAGCTTGGTTGAAAGCAGATTATATTACAAAGATGCTTACCTGTGCTTTATTGACTCCACAAAGGCTTTCAATTGTGTGGATAATGGAAAACTATGGGCAACATGGCAAAGTATGAGTATCCCGGAAAACTTAATTGTGCTTATGAGAAACCTGTACATAGAACAAGAGGCAATTGTTTGAACAAAGCAAGGGATCATAGAAGGGTTTAAAATTAGGAAAGGTGTGAGATAGGGTTGTTTTCTTTCACCATACTTATTCAATCTGTATGCTGAACAAACAATCCAAGAAGCTGAATTATATGAAGAAAAATGTGGCATCAGGATTAGAGGAAAAATCATTAACAACAACCTGCAATTTGCAGATGATACAACTTTGTTTACTGAAAGCAAAGAGAATTTAAAATACTTACTGATGAAGATCAAAGACCACAGTTTTCAAAATCTTCATTGGACCAATAAACTACATTTTTATCAATGGAGAAAGGATTGAAGTTGTCAAAGACTTTATATTGCTCAGATCAACCATCAACACTCATGGAAGCAGCCGTTACAAAATCAAACCTACTGGACAAGACCTCCTTAAAGTGTTGAAGAGCAAAGATGTCAGTTTGAGGACTAAAGTGCCCCTGATGCAAGCCATGGTATTTTCAATAACCTCATATGCATGCAAAAATTGGTCAGTGAATAAGGAGGATCATAGAAAAATTCATGAATTTAGGTTTTCATGTTGGAGGACAACATTAAAAGGACCATGGACTATCAAAAGGACAAATAAATCTGTGTTGGAAGAAGTACAGTCAGAGTGGTCCTTGGAATCCAGATATCCAGACTTCATCTCTTATGCTGTAAACCTGTTGTCGGGAGGAACCAGTCATTGGAGAAGGATACCATGTTTGGTAAAATGGAAGGTAGGAGAAAAAGATGAAGACCCCCAGTGAAATGGATTAGCACAGTGTCAGTAGCAATGGACTCAGATGTAGCAATGATTGTGAGGATGGCCCAGGACATGGCTATGTGTTGTTCTGTTGTACATAGAGTCACTATTAATTGGTAAGTACTCACCACCTAACAACAATTATGTACAATTTGGTATAAAATAATGACAGTCAATTTCTTATTTGTATTTATTTATATTGATATTAATTTTAGTCTTTTTTAGGACTTAATAATAATCACAAAATATTAGTTTACTTGCTTGCATTTTTAATTTATTAACACAGATTTTCAGTTATTTTTTATCCTTTAATTATAATTTTCAAAACAATAGAAAAAGAATGAGAGGGAAAATAAAGGAAGAAGGGATAGAAAGAAGAAAGGAAAGAAAGAAATTAGGAAGGGAAGGAGAGTATAACAGTGAGAGGAAGGAAGAGAAGGGAGGAAGAGAAAGAGAGGGAAGATGGAGGGGAGAGAGGAAGAGAAAGAGGGAAGGCTGGTGGGACAGTGAAAGAAAAATAGTAGTAAATTATTAGGTAATGCAAACATTGATACATATATGATTTTTGCCAGGTAAAGGGAATAGTTCAAAAAATAAAGCATCTCCCAAAGTCAGACCAGAACTACTGGGTAATACTGATTTAGATCTAGACTAGATGACTGACAATTTTTAGAAGATCCTGCTTCCTTGCACATATTGTTACTAAATGCCCTGTGTGGGTTCTGACTCCTAGAGATCCCATATAGGGTTTCCAAAGCTGATGGTGGTTTTGAATCCCAGACCTTGTAGTTAGACACGTTAAAATAAATGAATATATACAAAAATCTGTAAGCTAAATTATGTTGTTCTTTGGTAGCAGCTTTTAACCTAACATATCAACAATTTTTAGCTGAATAAGTCTTGTTATTTTTGTACTGTTAAAAGCCATTGACTGAGTTCTGACTCATAACTATCCTATATAGGATTGCTGAGGAATGGCTGGTGGGTTTGAAGCACTAGTTTTGCAGTTAAAACCAGCTATCAGGTCCAGTGCTTATCCTACAGTACCACACCAATCCTCTTGTAAAGGGTCATATGTTAGTCTTTCTGTATCATTAAAATGCAAGTCATTTAAGTAAAATTATGGGGCCTAATAGCAGAAAATAACCTGGTGCTCTAATATAAAAATGAACTTTTATTATTATTATTGGAAAGGACAGTAAATAGCTATTCTTGTTCCTAAACCAGTAAGTAATGAATCAACAAGAAAAAAAAATGACACTGTCATTAAACTTTTTTATAAATGTGAGTCAACAATGATTTTCATCATTTTAGCCAACTTTGTTTGAGTTAGCTCTAATTTTGCTAATTTTATGTTATGCTTTTATCACTTTCCTCTCTGAATGGAAAGAAAGATCATTTAGGTGTTAAATCATTCATCAAGAGAGGGAAATAAACTCTATTATTCAGAACGTATTACAGGATAAGCACTGGACTGGTCACTTCAAGGTCTGAACTTCAAACTCACTAGTAACTTATCTTGAAGACACCAACTTCTGGAGATTTAATTTCTGCAACATAATCCAATATGCTTAGTTTTCTTCCAAAGAAGAAAACCTTTTGAAACTGAGATATGGTTCATTGAATCAAACTGACATTGCATTGCTGTCTTATTTTTCATTTGAATTTCCAATAAGTATTTTATTTTTTCCTGTCACATGGTGGGTTACTTACTTATTTCAGTAGATATAGACTTGATAAGAAATGAGGCATGCCAACATTTATGTAGTTTCCCAGAATCTATTTTTGCCTCAAGCTTATATTTATTTTTATTAAGCACAGAAGCTCAGATACCAGGTGAATGCCTAGAAGACAAAGAAAATTAACTTAAATTGTAAATTTTTTAGAAAGGACAATGAAAACAGAAATATGCAGTATATAAGGAATGCTTTTTCATTCAAAAGCCCTGCTGTTCTTCTTAGTATGCTGAAATTTAACAATTTGCATTAATTTGAAAAGAGGGTCATTTTTTATTCATACTTTTACATTTGAAATTAGTGCAAAATTATTTTCTTCAAGAAATATTTGGTTAAGGAAATTTATTTCAATTTATACTATAATACATATAAAAACAAATAATTTTCTTTGATTAATAAAGTTTTAGCCTTATTCACATTTGAATAAGGACATAAATGTGAAAAGGTGCGTTTTTTTTGTTTTTATTCATGGTGGTTTTAGATTTGAAGAAGGGCAAATTAATAATCTGCAATAACGTCAAAGAATTTATAAAAACAACCTAAAATAATATCATCACACCACAATAGCAATTTTTAAAATCATTTTTGCTTAAAATCTATATGAACAAACTTTTATAATATTCTCTGGTATCTAGTTAGAACTCTGTTGTTGTTATGTGCCATGAAGTGGGTTCTGACTCATAGTCCTGGTTTGGCGCTGTGTATATAAGCACTCGACTGCAATGTCGGATTGAATCGACAAGGTTATTGTGTGCCGTCGAATCTGTTATGACCCATAGCGACCCCGTATAGAGTTCCCGAGGAAGAGCAGGTGAGCTTGAACTACTGACCTTGAGATTGAAACTGACTTCTGACTTTGAAGTCCAGAGCATTAATCTACAGCGCCACACCAGGACTCCCCTAAGAATCAGAACACTTTCTTTGTTTAGGGATCAAAAGCATCTCTCTCCTTTGTGGAAAATGTAAATTTGATTACCTAATGCTAAAGGAGATTTGCTGGCAAAGAAAATGGATATGCCAATAAAAACTGCAACAGAAAAGAGTCTTTTCTTGAAAGTGTGATTTGCATAGCTACATTTTCATTGCCATTCTTTTAAAACAGAACCAGTATGTTTTCAGGTGCAAATTCTTGAAACACTGACAAGTAGTTAGCATGGCACCTTCCCAGATAGATTACATTTGGACAAAGGAAAGACTAAGAATGACTTATTTTCTACTGACACCCTTTCCAACTTGCTTACTGTCTGAAAAGGTTTCCATATTAGTATCTAGGGGTGGTTATGTGTCCTGGAGTTGGTTCCAAGTTACAGCGACTCTGTATAGTTTCCGAGGCTGTAAATCTTTATGGGAGTAGAAAGTCTAATCTTTCTTCTGCAGACCTGATGGTATTTTTAAACTGCTGACCTTGAGGTTAGCAGCCTTACTTGTAACCACTATGCTACCAATGCTCCCTCTATTATTATCTAAGTAATTTTATTTTTAAAAGCATGGAAAATAAGTATGAAATTATGAATAGTTGTTTTTGCTAAGGGTCTTCAAGTCAGTTCTGACTCATAGTCATCCTGTATAGGATTTCCAAGGCTGTAATAGCAAAAATTGTCTATTTTAAAAAATAAATCCAGAATAAAAATAGACACATGTTAAAGTACTAAGATATGCTTTTGATAGTCTAAACAAAAATATGCTGTGGAGAAATGGAAGTGGACTCAAAGAAGAAATTAGAAATCATTTAGAAAATTACTAGTGTGTTAAATGGATTGAAATTATTTGGCAGAGAATATTTTTAATTTAAATAGAAATATTGCTTAAAATAGTGCTAGAACTGAACATTAGACTTGCCAGTGGAGTGGCGTGTTTCTGGGCACCTAATTAGCAAAAATAAAAGAGTTTTATAACACTTGCCTGAGCAGCACAGAGGCTAGACTGAAAGGCTGAGAGCCAGAGAGAGGTTTGCTTGTAGGTATGGTGAAGAAGCTGTCCTAATTGAAGAACTGTAGCCTGTCACTCCTTGGAAACCCTATACAGGGCCTCTATGAGTCTGAACTGACTTAATTGATGGCACTTAACATCAACAACAAAAATTCTCACCACTGGACCAATAAACAACATTCTTATCAATGGAGAAAAGACTGAAGTTGTCAAGAACGTCATTCTTCTTGGATCAACTATCAACAGTCATGGAAGCAGCAGTCAAGAAATCAAACGACGTATTGCATTAGGCAAATCTGCTGCACAAGACTTTTTTAAAGTGTTGAAGAGCAAAGACATCAGCTTGAAGACTAAGGTGTGCCTGACCCAACCCATGATATTTTTAATAGCCCTAATGCATGCAAAAGCTGGACAGT
>NW_006408567.1:428196-428952 GCF_000296735.1 Chrysochloris asiatica
TGTGTGTGTGTGTGAATACTATTATCATTTTTATTAAATAGGCTTTACCATGAAAGGAACTGAATGGTGAAACCTATGCTCATGATTGTATTTATAAGAAACCAAATCAATTGTACTCGATATCCATATTTCATATAGTTATTGACTTCAAATGTGATCAGTTTCCATATATATTATCTGGTATTGGTTTTTCAAGATAAAACAGAATATTTACTTTACAAATATATAAGTAAATTACAAGAACACTCTTCAAACCATACACATGCATTTTATTTATATCACAAAAGCTGTTTGTACAGGTGTTGCCACAATTGAACAGAAATAAAAATATTACTATAACTAAAATGTTCTTCATTGCATCATCTGATTACAACCAAATATTGTAATGCATCCATGTTCTGGCTAAGTGAGAAAAATACTATTCCATAGTTTTTGTGTGTGATTGACATTATAAGCTAGATGCAATGAGTATAAATACATTTAATTCACTAATTCATTCTAAAACTATTATAACTAAACAGTTGAACACTTTATTGTGGGTTTTATATTTATTAGTAAGTTGTTCGTAGTATGGCAAAATGATTAGGGTTTTTCTAAATTAAAACTTTCAGTTTTATTAGGATATTAACTCCATGGGGATTTTTCTTCAATATCAGTATTGTTTGTTTTGAGAAATCATTTTACATCTTCATTAAAATGAAAAAGAGAGTCCAGAGCTTAGGGAATGAAAGGCAAAAGCAAAGGATATATATATAT
>NW_006408567.1:429052-436891 GCF_000296735.1 Chrysochloris asiatica
CTTCCCTGAAAACTGTGAGTATTGTCTGTGAGCTCATTATGACCATTGTAATGATCATCAAACCTAACAGAGAAGTAAAAAGTGATGTGCGAGGGAAAGTTAGTGTCAGAACTGGTAAAAAGTTTGAAGATGTAGCTACTGACCTTGGCCTCATAAGAATCAGCCTTGTTGGGTGGCTGATGCTAATGGTCTTCATCCCCTCTCCTCCCCCCTTGTAGTTAGAGGAGGTAAGGTGCTGCCCCCATGCCACTTTTATACCTACACATTTCAAAAAAATTCCTGTTTTAAGAACTGAACTTGATTGTTGTTTTGTTAAGTGCTATTGAGTCAGTTCCAACTTACAGTGACCCTGTATAGGGTTTCTGAGGTGTGGCTGGTAAGTTTGAACTGCTGACCTTGCTGTTAACACTCCTGTGCTTATCCTACAGTACCACACTAGGACCCTTGACTGTTGTAATTGTTGTAAAGTGCCATCGAATCAATTCCGACCCATAGTGACCCTGTAAGGGTATCCAAGGAGCAACTGGTGAGCTTGAGCCACAAACCTTGCAGTTTGACGCATTAACCCACAGCACCACACCAGGACCCTTGAGTGTTCTTGTGAAGTGCTGTTGAGTGGGTTCCGACCCATAGCGACCCTGTATAGGGTTTCCTAGGAGCAACTGCTGACCTAGGAGCAACTGGCAGTTCAAATGGCTTTGCAGTCTGTCAGAAAAAGAGTGATATTTTAATGTCTCATACTATATGAGTTTGATGGAGTAGTTTATACTAACAGTGGTGTGACTTATAGTAAAAAACTTGTATTGCCATAGAGGTCTGGAATCTGAGTAGTTGAAGTCAGTCACACAAGGGCTGCATGCCTATATAACTAATTCCCAGTAAAAATACTAGACACCAAGCCTCACACAAACTTCCTTGATTGTCAACACTTCATATATGTTTTAATACTTGATGGGAGAATTAAGTAAGTATGTGCCAGAAGATTCCATTGAGAATCTTGTACCTGGTTTCTCCTGGGCGTTATCTCATGTGACTTTTCCCTTTTTAAATTTTAATCTGTGTTCTTAAATTCTAATACATTGTAAGTGTGAGTATTACAACTTCTGAACCAAGCGATTGCTTTTCATGAAACACTGAGCCTGAGGGTGCTCTTCAGGACCCCTGACAAAACAACATTTGTATTTTCTTTTATTATTTATTTACCTTTGTAATCATCTAAGATATATCTCTCTGAAAAATTGAGATGCTATTCTAGAAGACATGCTCTGTGATTTAATGTATTGACCAGTTAATGAAGCCCTTTCAACCCATTAACAGGACCCATGAGATGAGGAACCAAGAGACAAAGGTGGGCAATTCCTATATCTAATAATCAACTTAGAAAACTTTTGATTTTTGTCTTTCCAGTCTTGTCATACATGTGTTTGAAAAGTTTATTAATCAATTGTCTAATCATTTCACAAATAAACCAACTGAGAGGAATAATAGTGGGAGAGCATGTAGTTGACTAGATGATGGATCTTGATTATCAAGAGAATAGTAAGTTCTTGCAGCATAATAACAACAAGAAGTATTTTGTATGGAATCCAGGATAATTGGGGTGTCTTTCCATACTATGTTGTTGTTGTTGTTAAGTGCTGTCGCATCGGTTCTGACCCATAGCGACCCTGTTCACAGTTTCCGAGGCTATAAATCTTTACAAGAGCAGAAAGCCTCATCTTTCCCCCAGCGGAGCGGTTGGTAGTTTCAAACTGCTGACTTTAAGGTTTGCACCCCGATTCATAACCACTACGCTACCAGAGAGCTTTTATACTATAGATCAAGGAAAAAATGGTGGCATATCATTAAACACTGTACAATGATAGACTCATATATTTTGAGACCAAAGGTTATCCCAGAATCTTGGGATACAAAAGTTTGCCCAGCTAAGGAGCTAAAGGATGATAAGGGACTTTAGAATAGGTGGTAAAACAAGAAAGTTAAATAATTATGAATTTTGGCCTAAAGACTATTTACAGAAGGAAAGAATGCAACAGGTATACATATTTCAAATTCCTTTGGAGGCTGAGCCTTGTTTCCAGTATTCTCTGTCTCCCTTGCCAGCTGCTTTCCTGTAGACTCATCCAATGGGAGCAGCTGTAGGAGATTGAAATAAAGGAGAAAGCATTATGAGATTTCTTTTATGTTCTTTCTGTGTTCTGAATTGTGCTTCTGGCAATTTTTAAATTCCATTAAATTTGTTTTCTATTGTTGTTGTTGAAGTAGCTTAGAGTTGGTTCTGACTCATAGCAACCCTGTATAGGACTCCTTCTGTTTTCTATTGTTGTTGTTTAGAGTTGTCCACTTGGTTCAGACTCTTCATAGGGTTTCTGAGGAACGCTGGTGAATTTGAATTTATGACCTTTCAGTCCAGCGCTTATCCTACAGTGCCACACCAGGATTCTCTGTTTTCTATTATTGTTGTTGTTAACTACTATGGAGTTAGTTTAAACTCCTAGCGACCCTATATAGGGTTTCCAAGGAGCAACTGGTGAGTTTGAATTGCCAGCTTTGTGGTTCAAAGTCCATTGCTGATCCTACAGCACCACATGTAACAAATTACTACAGAATTATATAAAACAATATCCATTTGTTAGCTCTGAGTCCTGTAGGTTTTCTAAGGATGAAATCAAAACATTGGCTGGGTTGAGTTTTCATCTGAAAACAATAGAAAATACTTTAATTTTAATCTTATTGGTTGTTGAAAGAATTCATTTCCTTGCAATTATAAGATTGAGGTCATTTCCTTTTTGACTCTTAACTAGAGGCTGTTCTCAACTGGATGCCACCCACATTCCTTTCCAAAGGCCCACTCTGTCTTTAAAGCCCTGGTGTGTCTATGTAGGGTAAACACTGGACTGCAAGGTCAGTTTGAACTGTAAGATTGGTGGTTCAAACTCACCAGGCACTTCTTGTAAACCCAATACAGAGTCACTGTGGGTTGGAACTGGTACTTAACAACAACGTCTTTAAAGGCAGCAGTAGAGAATCACCCTTCCATAAAACTCCTCCCATGCTTTGAGTCACTTTCTCCAAGAGGCCAGTAATAAATAAGGGCTCACCTAATTCAGTTAACAAGTCCTGATGAGGCTCTGTAGGATAAGCACTTGGCTGCAAAGTCATTTAGTTGAAAGATCAGCAATTCAAACTCACCAGCTGCTCTCAGAAATCCAATACAGGTTCTCTATGAGTCAGAACACACTCAAAGGCACTTACCAACAATAACAACAACACATTGCATTAAGGTCATTGAAGACCATATTCCTATTTAATGCTAAATTAATTGGGAAGTTAATTAAATCTGCAAATTTACTTTACAGCAGCAACCAAATTAATGGTTAATTGAATAATTAGGAGAAGGTGTGTGCAAACCAGGAGATGGGAAAATTGATGCCTTAGAATTTTGCTAACCAAAGCATTCAAGGTTTTGTGGTTCCCCTGTCTTTGGCTAGCATTCTCAGTACCAGACCATGAAATGAAGATTACTATACTTGTGATTTATTAGGAATGTTGCCTTTTAGAAAAATGGTTCCATGAGACCAAATAGTCACAAAAGCCAAAAAAGGTAGATTATCAGTATTACTTTAACGACAGAGGTAATTGACTCATCATAAGGAGGTAAAGTTATTGCTACAAAATTGAAGCCCTAGAGTCTGGAACTCTATAGTCTACTGAGGTATCTATTTATGCCCTCAAACTCAATTTTAAGTGCTAGTGGTTATATTAGACTCCTAAGACTTCCTGGTGACTTAAAACAACAGAAATTTTTTCTTTCATAGTTATGGAGACTGAAGTCCAAAATGAAAATATTTCTAAAATTGGACTCTGAAGGAAAGTCTGTTATATATACCTCTCTTCTAGCTTCTGGTTTGAGATGTTTGAATAGCAGATGCATTAGTTCAGTCACTGTCTCAATCATCATATGGCATTCCTTCTTGTGTTTGTCTCTCTCCTCTGTTTTTGTTTTTGTTTTGTTTTGTTGTTGTTTTTAATTCTTATAAGGACACCAGTCATTGGATTGTTGTTGTTGTTAATGCTGTTGAGTTAATTCTGACTCATAGCAACCCTGTATAGGGTTTCCAAGGAGCAGCTGGTGATTTGAACTGCTGACCTTCCAGTTCAAACTGATCCTCATTCCAGTGCATTATCCCACAATGTCACACCAGGACTAGTCATTGGACTAGGGATCACTATAACCCACTATGACCTCATCTTAACAATTACTCTGCAAAGATTCTATTTCTAAATAAAGTCACATTCTGAGGTTTTGAATAGATAAAAATTGGGAAGAAAACTATAAAATCTAAGGAGTCTTGGTAGTATAGGAGATTTCAAGCTGGGCTGCTAACCACAAGGCCAGTAGTTTCCCAAGTGCCTTCTTGGGAAAAAGATGAGGTTTTCTGCCCACTTATAGATTTACAGCCTCGGAAACCCTGTACAAGTTTGCTATGAGTCAGAACTAACTCATTGGCACACAACCTCCACCACCACCACTACAAAATCTAGTATAATGAGCAATTATAGCAACCATGGCCTGAAAACCATGGAATACTCACAATTGGACCAATGAATAACATCATGATTAATGGAGAAAATATTGAAGTTTTCAAAGACTTGAATTCATGATCAGCATTCACTAAAGTTGTTGCTATTGTTAAGTGCCATTGAGTAGGGTCCGACTCACAGTAACCCTGTATAGGTTTTCCAAGGAACAACCCCACAAGGGTTGGAACGGCCAACCTTGTAGTTTGCTGTCCAGTACTGGTCCTATACCACCACACCAGAAAGTAGCAGCCAAGAAATCAAAGAATATATTGCAGTAGGCAAATTTGTTGCAAAAGGCCTCTTCAAGTGTTAAAGAGTAAAGATGTCATTTTGAGGACTAAAGTGTGCCTGACCCAAGCCATAATATTTGTAATCACTCCACATGCATGTGAAAGATGTACAAATAAGTAAGGAAGGCTTTGGGAAAATTAATGAATTTAAATTGTGAAGTTGGTAAAGAATATTCAAAATACCGTGGACTACCAGAACAGCAAACAAAATTTGTCTTGGTAGAATTACAGCAAGACTATGCCTTGAAAGTGAGGATGGTGAGACTTCATCTCTCATACTTTGGACATGTGATCAGGCAGGGACAGTCCTTGGAAAGGAACATCATAGTTGGTAAAGTGGAAAGTCAGCAATAAAAAAGAGGAAGAACACAACAAGATGGATTGACACAGTGGCAGCAGTAATAGACCCAAACAGAGCATCAATTTTGAGAATGGTGTAGGATTGCATAGTGTTTCATTCTGTTGTGTATAGTGTTGCTATTAGTTGGAACTAACTCCATGCTTTGAGTCAGAACTGACTCAGTGACGCACCACCATGACCACCTCATGTATTCATCTATCTGAGTTTTCACAAAAAAGGGAAATCTGTGTAATCAAAACTAACATTTGCTCCTTCCTTTCTCTTGATTCTTACTCAATGACTGTGATTTCTCCTTTGATGCACCCTTCCTGCTTTTGGTAAATTCTGGGTGCCATTTTGCCTGTTTAATTAATCTTGCCAAGTTATATAGGTCAATTCTTTAAAAATTCTCTTCATTTGAATATCTGCAGTGAATTCTGTTTCCTGACATATTTCTGACAGATAGAATGATATTTGAACAAGTATCAAACAGAATGTATCTAGATAAGGGTTCTGAACAAAGATAGCATCATTCAGAGACCCTGATATTATTGCTTCCCTGAAAGTTTGAATAACAGTACTGCTGATGTGACTAAATGGAGCAATTAAGAGGTTGAGCAGTAGAAGGTAAGGCAAGAGAAGAAAACAGTGCTGTGACTCACCAAACCTGACCCATATTCCCACTGGGTCCAACTTCTAATGCAGAATTACGCTGAGCCTACTAGCCTAAATATTCACTAATATAAGTTGTCATGCAACATGAACCATTTCTACACTAGTGGTGCTGTAGGATAAGTGCAGGACTGCAGGGCCAATTTGAACCACAAAGTCAGTGGGTCAAATTCACCAATCACTCTTCAGAAATCCTATACTGAGTTGCTATGAGTCCAAATCAACTAGACTGCACTTAGCAACAGCAATCAAACCAGAGGTCTCCAAAACATGGCCTGTTAGAGAAACCTACCTTCTTATTTTCATAAATTAAGTTGTATTGAAAAATAGCTATAACTACTCATTTTATGGCTCCTTTTGAGCTACAATGGCAGAGTTGAGCATTTGTAATAGAGATGTCATGGCCAACAAAACCTAAACATTTATTATCTGATTCTTTATAGAAAACATTTATTTATCCCTCCCAACTCACTTGATTTGAAAAAGTATACAATCTTCTCTTCAAACTAATGATTTAAAAAGTTGTACGTTATTATTGTTGTTAAGTGTTGTTGAGCCGATTCCATCTCATAGTAATCCTGTATAGGGTTTCTGAGGCGGTATATCTTTCAGAAACAGAAAACCTTAGCTTTCTCCCATCTAGTGACTGGTGGGCTTGAACTATTTGTCATACTTGAACAGTCATAAATACATCATTGTTTGTCATACAGTGTCCCCATCCTCCCTCAAAAAACAGTATATGATGTTGTATATTGGCCTTGACCTCAATCTTATTAATTATGTCTGAGGTCCCAATACAGTAATATACTGAGAAACCCAGTCCTGCAAAGAAAAGAACGCTATTTTCACTTCTGCCTAGATGATTCTGCCTACCAACTGATGTTTCTGAAGACACTTGCTTTTTATCTATGGCTTTACGTACCTTCTCCCTTGTTGTTGTTAAGTGCAGCTCAAAACTTGTGGCTCAAACCAACTATGCAGTCCAGCACATTAACCAAGAATGCCTCACCGTGACTCTGGATCTCATAGAACTTGCTGACTGCTTGTCTAGAATGAAAATTTCTGTTAAAGTTTTGATTTCGTTTCATATTTACAGTGCTTTTAGTTCTACACAGTATAGGGTGAATTTGAGCTACTGGGCTTTCTATTCTGCCTTATTCTGCTACACATAAGATCCTAAGGTATAACAGGGACCTGATATCCTGTTGAAAGTTATTATTTAGTTTCTATAAAAAAAAGGACTTTATTAGAGACCAGCTTGGTTTTTAGTATTACTTAACAAGTTAATCCAATTGAGTCATCTACATGCAAATGTGTTTTCTGGTCACTGTCTTGGCCATTCATTCAGTTTCTCAAAACAACTTTTCACTTTTTACAAGCCTACCCAAGGGTCCAATCAATGGAAACTATAGTTTCTTTGTTAGTTGTTAAGTACCTCAGAAATCTTAGTGACAATTATAATTAACTCACTCATAAATAATGCCCTAAAGAATGGAAGTTGAGCAGTTATTCATAGCTATGTAAGGAACACAAATAGGCTCTGTTTTTATATGTTTATTGTATTATTTTTAAAAATTCAATTAAATTATAATGTAATTAAATGGAGTTTAATATAGTAATGCAGTTCTATGACCATTATCATGGATTCATAGTGTACCACTAAAAGATAAGCACTGAATTATTAGCCACAAGGTTGGTAGTTCAAACCCACCAGCCACTCCTCAGAAATCCAAAACAAAGTTGCTATGAGTAGAAACCAACTTGACAGCATTTGACAACAACATTACCATTATCATATTCCTTAAAAAACAACCATTTATTCAGTTTTAGAAAATATAAATTGAATCACTAATTTAAATACATGTTGATCTGATAGTAAAATCTATCTTCATAATGTAAATATATATATTGCTGTTGTCGTTATGTGCCGTGGAGTTGGTTCCGATTCATAGC
>NW_006408567.1:440141-454523 GCF_000296735.1 Chrysochloris asiatica
AACATTTTCCATCTGTACACTTTGCTTAATAATGTAATAGTACACACATTAGCTAATGTTTATACAGAATGGACTATATGTCATATGCTTTTTTTTCATTGAAATGATTTGTATTCCTGTAAAATAAATTAGTATCCTATTTTAATAAGGAGAAAGTTAAGGTTAAGGATATCTGAAGCCAAAGTTGTTAAAAACAGATCTGGAGACAGATTTAAAATGATCAGACTCTAAATCTTCAAGATTAAGATGTACGTTAAATATTTTTCATTAAATTGCTTTAAGTGTGGGCATTAAAATTCCAAGAATATAAGAATTTTAGACCTTTCTTCATCTTATTTGAAACCCAATTAGTGTATTTCCACAGCTGAAAATATAATAGTGAAAGAGAAACTTGGTATTTTCAATTTTCTTTATAAGCACTGACCTAATTCTTTTTATAAATTGAATTTACCAGTGTGTTATCCAATGAGAATTTATGTTTTGATATAGTACATTTTACCTGCAATATGCATTATATGAAAGACATTTTAATAAAAGGAAGTAGATTGGAATGAGTGAGCTATACAGAAATTTTCATCTCATACTAAATAATGAACATCTTTGTCCTCATAATTTGCACTTCTAAGTCATAAGACATCCCTTTGTGGTGTCATAATTGGTCTAACGAATTTCTAAAAATAAATGCAAGTCTAATTTGATCCGGTACCCATGAACAATCCACTCATTCACATCCGAGTCACTGACCTGATTTGAGGACAATTCATACCAAAATGAAGTCATGGTTTTCTGTTAAGTGTGCTGCCTCAATGCAAGTTTTTGAATGGCCTGTTCTTAAGGTTTGATGTGGGGGATTTTCAGTAACAAAAAACCACATTTGATCACATAACCCTGGATGCCACAGTCTTATTTTAAATGATAGAAACTAAAAGTTGGAAGAAAATCTGAGTCATCATCCTGTTTAGTGTTTTTCACTGAGTGTGCTATCACTCTCCTTGGGTTTCAATAACTTTGGGATATGGTGGGGTACTCTGCAAAGAGTAAACCATTTTCAACGACTTTTATAACTGGGCAAAGTGCATTTCCTCTCATTGCCTAATACTTTCTATCACTGTATTGTTGTTGTTGTTAAGTGTTATCTCATCCTGTCACTTCCGATGCATGGTGACCCTGTATAGGGTTTCTGAGGAGTGGCTGGTGAGTTTAACTGAGGACCTTGATATTCAAAATGACATTGAGGGTGAGTGCTTCAGCAATAATAAGGGAAAAGCTTTATTCATTACCATTATCATTGCTAAGACCCAATTTAGTGTCCTGATGTGATGTGGTGCTATAGAATAAGTAAGGTTGGTCATCAGTTCCAACTCTCCTGTTGTTCCTCAGAGACACTGGCTCCTTGGAAACCCTATACAGGGTTGTTATTCTTCAGAAAGGACTGTATGACACTAAAAAACAAAAACAACTCTTAGAAATGTTTATCAAGAATGTTCTTACCATTGCTAAAATAGAAAACAATTCCTTTATCATGAACAAAATACCTCTCTGATATTTTTCTAGAAATGAATCACCCAGGAGACTCATGGTGTTGAAATTTTCTACATAGGAACTTGTTAAAGGCCTTCTAAGAAGGACGGTTTTTATTAATGTTGAGACACTATTCCCTAGTTTGGACTGTGTATTTGAAAGGGGAATTGGGTTGTAATATAAAATATAATGCCATGGTTGTAAAAGAGATTTATTCCAGCTCTTCTGTATTGTCTTAGTTTTCTGAATGATGAATTAAAGTGAAATAAAAAATCTTTAATTTCATAGTTTATTTTTGGCTGTCAACAGATGACCTTATGTGATTAACTGTCATTGTACTACTGTAAAACGTTAAGAATTGATTGAACACTTTCACTCAGAAGAAAAAACCAAATGTTCAATACTGGCCAAAATATAGTCAATAATTTCTAAAATGAGATACTGAAATTTGTTGTTCTATATGACACACATCCACCAGGACTCCAAGAAAAAAAATATTAAACATGGAGATTGAAACAATGGATGTAATTAAAACAAAACAAAACTCTGACAGAATTTTTCTTGAATTACATTTTTTTTTCTTTATTAATTAAGTTTTTATGACAGGATCAATAGAATAAAAATTCAGGCTTTCATAATAAGATATCTAATAATTCAAAAGGATACTCTGTCAAGAATGCTAGTATACTTTCTCAGGGTATGATGCAAGTGAGAAAGGTTATAACATTCACAGAAACACATTGGAAGAAGCACTTTCAGGATGGTGAAACAATGACCTAAAAAGCCACTACTCATTTATAAAGTGAGAGCACTGGTAAATATTGTCTAAAATGAAATTTAAGAACTTTGGAAATTAGTTTAAAAGTTTCAAAAATCTTTTAACACATTTTTCAGGATTTACTAAGGAAAACACAAAATCTCAGTAAAGAGAGCAAGTTTAATAGTACTTTCACCTACTCTTGTCCCATTCTCCTGTCCCCAGCTGCACAGTAGCATGGAAAACCAGCAGCCAAGCAGTCACAAGAGGCAGTGGTTAGAAAGAAGTATCAACAGGTGAAAAATATGGATTTTGTGTTAGAACCGGTGCCGGAGACTGATACAATTTTGTAAGGCTGATATTTAATCATTGAAAATATCTTTTTTCACTATATATATGCATACAGTTGTGACCCTATAGCATAAACACTAGATTGCCAACCACAAGGTTGTCAGTTCAAACCTACCAGCTGCTCCTTATAAACCCTATGCAGAGTTGTATCAGAATGGACTCAATGGAGCTTAATAAGAAAAACAACTAAATGGTGACTATAGAAGCTGAATTCTCAGGATAAAATACACAAGAATCAAATCAATTACATCTGTAGTAATACACAAAGGAGAACCTCAGTAATATCAATCAGCAAAAAGGCCAAGTTTGGGCCATTCGACTGAAGAAGAGACCATCAATTGCTCATATGCAAGTTAATGTTGAAGCTAAAGAAAATTAAAACAAGTTCATGAGAGTCAAAATAACCCAAAAGGCCATTA
This sequence comes from Chrysochloris asiatica, assembly GCF_000296735.1. Lineage (NCBI taxonomy): Eukaryota > Metazoa > Chordata > Mammalia > Afrosoricida > Chrysochloridae > Chrysochloris > Chrysochloris asiatica. The sequence goes on from NW_006408567.1 coordinate 443,190, forward strand.
AAAAGACAAGAAAGAAAGAAAACATCTAAGTGAATGTCAAAGAGACTTGAAACTTGCACTAGAATGTAAAAAAGTTAAAGTGACTAGAAGAAATAAAGTAAATGTTGAGCAAAAGATTTCAAAGGCTGCCTCGAGAAAATGAAGCAAAGTATTTTAATAAAATGTACAAAGACCTGGAGTTAAAATATGCAAAAGAAGGACTAACCTTAATGAAATGAATAAAAACTCGAAGCTTCTCTGCAATATTGAAGAACTTTATGGGTAAAGTACTGAATGGATTATATCTCAATGTAAAGAAAATGAAAATACTCACCACTGGACCAACAAACAACATTCTTATTGACAGAGAAAAGATTGAAGTTATCAAGGACTTCATTCTTCTTGGATCAACTAACAATACTCATGGAAGCAGCAGTCAAGAGATCACATGACGTATTGCATTAGGCAAATCTGCAGCACAAGATCTTTTTAAAGTGTTGAAGAACAAACATGTCAGCTTGAGGACTCAGGTGCTCCTGACCCAAGCCATGGTATTTTTAATAACCTCATATGCATGCAAAAGCTGGATAGTGAATATGGAAGACAGTAGAAGAATTGATGCTTTTTGAGTTATGGTGTTGGAGGAGAATACTGAAAGTGCCATGGGTGGCCAAAAGAACCAATAAATCCATTTTGGAAGAAGTGTAGACAGAATGCTCCTGGGAGGCCAAGATGGCCAAACTTCATCTCTCATACTTTGGACATATTGTCAGGAGGGACCAGTCACTGGAGAAGGGTATCCTGTTTGGTAAGGTGGAGGGTCAGAGAAAAAGAAGAAGACCCCCAATGAGATGGATTGGCCAGGTGGCATCATCGTTGGACTCAAACGTGGCAACAGTAGTGAGGTTGGCCCAGAATCGGGCAGTGTTTCCGTCTGCTGTGCGTAAGATTGCTATGAGTCAGTACTGACTCAATGGCACCTAACAACAACAACCACAACCTGCAACATGCCAACCATGCAATCTTTCTTGCTGAAAGCAAAGAGGACTTAAATACTTACTGATGAATTTCAAAGCCCACAATTCTCAGTATGGATTGTACCTCAATGTAAAGATAATAAAAATCTTCACCTATGGACCAGTGTAAAACATCTTGAAATGGAGAAAAGATTGAAGTTGTCAAAGACTTCGTTTTGCTCGGATCAACCATCAACAATCATGGAAACAGCAGTTAAGAAATCAAAGGATGTATTGCATTAATGAAATCTGTTGCACAAAACATCTGTAAATTGTGAAGAGAAAAGATGTCAGTCTGAGGATCAAGATGCACCTGACCCAAACCATGGTATTTCCAATAGTCTCATATGCATGTAAAAGTTGTGCAGTGAATAAAGAAGACCCATATAAGAGTTGATACATTTGAGTTATAGTGTTGAAGAAAAATATTAAAAGTACCATAGACTACCAAAAGACCAAAGAAATCTGTGTTGGGAGAAGTACAAGAATGCTCTTTAGAAACCAGAATGTCCAGACTTCATCTCTCATACTTTGGACATATTTATCAGGAAGGACAAATCCCTGGAGAAGGGTATCATGCTTGGTAAAGTGTAGGATCAGCAAAAAAGAGGAATACCCACAATGAGATGGACTTGCACAAAAGCAGCCACAATGAGCTCAAGTATATCAATGATTGTGAGGTTGGTGCAAGAGCAGGCAGTGTTTTGTTCTGTTGTGCATAAGGTTGTTATGAGTGAATACTGACTCGATGGCACCAAACAACAATAACAAATGGTGTGGGTCAGGCAAACCTTGGACTTTTAAGTGACATTGTTGCTCTTGAACACTTTAAAGGAATCTTTTTTAGCAGTATTTACCTAATGCAATATATCCTTTTGTTTCTTTAGTACTGTTTAAAGAGTATTACTTCTGGGTCCAATCAAAGTGAAGCTTTTGACTTCAATCTTTTATCCAATTATAATGATGTTATTTATTGATCCATTTGTGAGGACTTTAATTTTCTTTATATTAAAGTGCAATCTATATTGACAGCTTTAGTATTGGGATGTTCTCAGTATTTCAACTGTTCTTTGCTTTCAGCAAGCAAGATTGTGTCATATGCATATGATAGGTTGTAATTAAGTCTTCCTCCAGTCCTGGGCCACATTCTTTTTCATATGATTCAGGTTTTTGTATTATTTGTACAGGTTACAGATTTTAAAATTATGGTGAATGGATATAACACTGACAAACATCTTCCTGATTATAAAATTGTTTAATATTCCCTTGTTCTGTTTAAACAGCTGGTTTTTTGTTTTGTTTTTTTGGTTTATATGCAGGTTCTTCCTGAGCACAATTAAATGATCTGAAGCATTTGTTCTCCTCAATGTTATCCATAGTGTGTTATGATCCACACAGTCATAGTCAATAAAGCACAAGTAAACACTTCTCTGGTATGAAACAGGTATAACTGAAAGTACACTGGTGCCATTGTCATCTTAAATGTCACAAATCAGCAAAGCAAAAGTATTTGATGCACACATGCAAAACAAAACAAAAATACATATTGATTCAAAAGTCCAAAGGGCACATTCTGCAAATCAGCCTTCTGCCTATTGCCACATAGCTTTACTCAGTCAATGAACTGAGCCTGAAGCTACTTTGTCTCTTCATGACACTGCCTTTGCTGCCATCTCTGCTGTCTCGTTTTCCTAGGCAGCATCCCAAGCTCCACTCATGCTCTCCCTTGATAATGGTCCTGGGAGAGTCTGTTCCTGAAATTAAAGATCAAGACTCCTTCCTTTTAGTTACACATTGTCTACAATTATAGTTTTGACAATCATAATTAATCCTACTATTACTCACAATTGAAATTACAAAATCCGATCATCATCTCCTTCTACCCCCATACACTACAAAGACTTAAACGCAGAAGCCTGTTTTTCTGGGCAAATTCTAACTCCCCTTTTAGAAAATATAATAAAGTTTAGACTGAAGGTGGCCTTAAAAGCCATCTGTAGTCATAATTCCCAGTATTCGTATTACACATGTGCATCTATTCTGCAATAATGTTGTTAAGTGCCATCGAGTTGGTTCCAACTCATAGAAACCCTGTATAGAATTTCTGAGAAGTAGCTGGTGAGTTTGAACTGCTGACCTGTGGTTAGCAGTCCAGTGCAGATCCTACAACCCCATACCTGGAGTCCATTTTACAATGATCGGCAGGAGAAATCAATAGCCACAAGGCAGTCAAACATATAAACTTTTTAAAACACTCTAGTTCAATATGTTCTTCTCCATTGGCCTAACCCTTTTTATATGCATATTGCCTTGAACCTCTGACAAGGCAGATTCCAGTAGGCCCAGGCCCAGTATCAGCCATCCATTATAATCAGTGTGACATAGGCTGTAAGCAACTCCTGAAGCAACTGCATTCTCCTGAGCTGAAATATTTTATCCCATGTCCCTTTGTTCTTTCTCTTATAAAACCTCATAATTTCATTGGTTTTGAGCCATTGCAATGAATTCTATTGGCAAGCCCACTGTTCAGACCAAGTGGGGACCATGTCTGACTTCCTCTGACTCCAACCAGGACCAAACTTTAAATCAGCTCAAAGTCAATTCCTTTGAAGTAGAGATCAGACATACCTCCACCCTATATCAGGATCTTTAAAATTCGACATACTTGGAAATTAATTTAGAAAACTCATCCCTGTTATTTTATTTACCTAGAACCACACTGTTTTGGTACCACATGTCTTAGGCTAAGTTTTCTAGAATAGCAAAACCAGTGAAACATACACATGTACATATAAATATATAAAGAGAAGTTTGCTGTTTTGCAATTGTAGAGTCTCAGGACCCCAGTGGAAGAGACAGGACAAATCGTTCCCATATTTCCATTATATTGGAAGCAGGCTACATCCCCAATGCAGCACCTCTTTAATTGATTGGCTGCTCTTAGCTATTCACCATAGAGTTAACAATGCCTGTATCGGGTTTCATCATCATGGGAATAAGCACATCCCAAATGCTTGTTGTTGCTCTTGTTGTGTACCATCAAGTCAGTTCCTTCTCATAGCGACCCTGTATAGACTTTCTGAGGAGCAGATGGTGAGTTTGAATCACCAATCTTGCCATTCAAACCGACCCTGAGGTTGAGTGCTTATTCTAAGGCACCACACCAGGATTCCATTCCAACTGCTAAACTCTGGAAATACTGGACTAGTTGAATTGACACAGAAACCTAAACATTACAATGTCCTCTTCTGAATTCAGCTTGGATTTATTGCATCTCTTTATGGATAGACTATTTACAGCATTTAACAATTATTTTCAGCAAAATTTCACTTGCATGTGATATTTGTTGAATGATTTCCACATTCTCTTGGGCCACCTTTCTTTTGAATGAGCACAAATAGGGATCTCTTACAATCAGTTGACAGGGTAGTTGCCTTGGTATAGATGAGTGAGTACTTCCAGTGCTAAACTAGTTTCTTGAATAATTTAAATTTGTTTTTCATCTTACTCCTTTTATTCCATTTATTTTTCAATAAATGCCTTCAGTGTAGTTACACTTCTTCCCTAGTATTATGTGTTTTGTTTTGTTTTTTTCCCATACAGTGACTCTGTGTATGTCTTCCATTTTCTTTTGATCCTTCCTGAATCATTCAATATTTTGTCCATGAAATTCTTTAATATTGAAAATGTGAGTCTTGAATTTTTTTCTTTAATTATTTCAGCTTGAAAAATACTGAACACATTTTTCCCTTTTGGTGTTTAGACTCCAGGTTATTGTATGTTTCATTATGATATTTGACTTTATCTTCTGGAACTGTCCTTTGAAATTTTCTATTCAGTTTTTTTTTTTTTTTTAACTTCATTTCTTTCACTTGCTTTAGCTTTTCTACAGCCAAGAGCAAGTTTCCGGGTCTCTCTTGACATCCATTTTTAACATTTCTCTTTTTATTGTCTTTTACTAAACTTTTGCTTTCATCATGTATTGTTGTCATCCGACTCCTTGTCTTTGGTCATTAGTATCTAATGCATCAAATCTGTTCTTGAATTTATCCCTAAATTCAGGTGGTGTATGTTGAAGGTAGCGTAGTGGTTACAAATCGGGCTGCGAACCGGAAGGTCAGCAGTTCAAAACTACCAGCTGCTCCGCGGGAGAAAGGTGAGGCGATCTGCTCCCGTAAAGATTTAGAGCCTCGGAAACCCTGTGCAGGGTCGCTATGGGTCGGAACCGACTCGACAGCACTTAACAACAACAACATGTTGAAGGTCATATTTTGGCTCTCATGGACATGTTTAAATTTTCTTCAGCCTCACCCTAAAGTTTCATAGAACAACTGATGATCTGTTGCACACTCTGCCTCTGGCTTTGTTTTGGTTGATGACACTGAGGTGTCTCATCATTTCTTCCCACAGATTTAGTCAATTTGATTACTATGCAATCCATATGGCAACAAAATCATTTATAGTTATGCTGTTGTAAACTAGTATTTTCTGAGAACATGTCTTGCAAAATTCGTTCCTTTGATCTCCAGCTTCATTGTATCACCAAGCCCATATTTTCCAACTAGTGATATTTCCTTTTCTTTTTTTCCAACTTCTGCATTCCAATCACATTTAATGATCAATGCATTTTGAATGCATGTTTATGCAATTTCAAACTGAAGAAGTTGATAGAATTCTTTAATTTCATCATCTTTGGCTGTCATGGTTGGTATCACTGAATTTGAATAATGGTGTTTATTGGTCTTCCTTTTAGGTATATGGATATTTTCCTTATCATAGACATCATTGGACTTCAACTAGATGTTCAAGTATTCTTTTTGACAATGAATGTGATGCCATTTCTTTTCAATTTGATATTCCTGATATAGTAAACTATGATAATCAATTTTGTCAAAAAAATTAATTTCCACTCACTAATGTCTAGGATTGGAGTCTTGATGTGGCACTGTGGGTGAATGCTTGGATTGCAAAGTCAGTTTGAACTAAAAGGTCAGCAGTTCAATCTTACCAGTCACTCCTTGCAAACCTTATACAGGCTCCTTATGAGTCTAAACCAACTCGCTGTTATTTAATAATAACAACAATGCCTTGGATTAGTATGTTCCATTTCATTTGTGACAATAAACATTTTTTGCAAATTCAGACATCATACATGCTACGTTCTGATTTCTAATGTATTTGTAACTGTTTCTTCTAAATTTGAGTTGTTCCTCATCAGTAAATGAAGATCTAGAAAACTTTGTTTCAGTCATGCCATTTAGGTCAACTCTACTATGTACAGGCAAATCTTCCTCAGTCATATTTTGAATGGCTTCCAACCTGAATAACTCAACTTAGGGCAAAATATCAAACAAAACTTCACTCTTATTTATAATGTTTTTAGTGACTAAACATGTGGTTCACCTCTCCTTCCTAGTCTGGAAGCTCTACTGAAACTTTTCTACTGTGGGTGACTCTGATGGATTAAAGATACCAGTGAAATAGATTAAAGTATCACAAAAAACACATTATGACAAACTCACAGTCAACCAAAAGATCTAGTATTTATATGAAATGAGGTACTGGATGAATGTGTGTTTGATGCTTTTCTACAATTTTATCAGAATGTGAAGCTTCGCAAAGTTGGTTGGTTGGTTGATACTTCTTACACTAGATAAATTGTTTAAAGGAAGAGATGATGTCAGGGTTTTGGAGTCACAACTCAAATGCAGCATATAATATCTCAAAGTTGTCATTTGTGTCCTAAAACAAAGGTCTATTTCTCATTGTAACAGAGCTGAAATTGACAAAAATCAAGTCTAGATTTTGATTGTAAGAGTAGGTATATTATAATACCAATTGAATTCCTAGCCTTGAATGATGTGTGAACTTCAAATGATAACACTGATTGGGAATAAATGCGGTCCTGAAATTTGAGATGAAAACATATGGGATGATAATCAGTAGCTTGCTTGGGACACTGAGCACTTAAATTCTCCTTTCAACCGAAACAGTCCTGTTGCATCTATCAAGGAAGATTAACCAGCTGTACCTAATAAGTCTTTTTCTGAGATATCACCTCAGGCAGCATCTGTGGCATTGCCAAAAGCAGATGTCTGACAAATAGTGCTGAATGTTCTCTGGGAACACTTTCATCACCCAATATTTAATCTACACCTATAATTAGACTTAAGTAGCTCTGGTAGCATTGTGGTTAAGAGTCAGGCTGCTAATATCAAGGTCAGCAGCTTAAAAGTACCAGCAGTTCTGTGGAAGAAAAATGAGGCTTTCTGCTCCTATAAAGATTTATAGCCTTGGAAACCCTATACAGGGTCAGTATTAATCTGAACCTACTTCATGGCACACCGCCACCTCCATAATCAGAGTTAAGACCCAGTGAGCCCCAAAAGATAAAGTACAAAGTGTGGTCAGGAGTATGCATGCTACACTACAAAAGAGTCTTCTAATATGTATAAAGAGAAACCTAGAGAATATGTAAGAGAAAGACTATTAAGGGTGTGGGATAATAATACAAGGAACATAAAGTTGTATTAGTCTGAGTTTATTGATAGGTGCCCAATAAGCACATATTCATTCCATGATTAAAGTTGAGAGGGTAGAAAAGGATCTAATAGTTTATTTGGTTGGCTCCTTGAAGCATGGATAACACAATGCTGTTGTGGTTGTTGTTAACTGCCCTGGAATTAATTTTAACTCATAGGGAATCTATGTACAACAGAACAAAACATTGCCCCATACTGTGTCATCCTCACAATTGTTGTTTCATTACATTTTTGATACCACTGTATCAAAAATATTTCCAAAGTATGAGAGATAAAGTATCATCATCCTTGTTTCTAAGTACTCTGGCCGTATTTCTTCCAAGATAGATTTGTTTGTTCTTCTGGAAGTCCATGGTACTTTCAATATTCTTCTCCAACACCAAAGTTCAAAAGTATCAGTTCTTCTGAGGTCTTCCTTATACAATGTCAAACTTTCCCATGTACATGTGGCAATTGAAAATATCATGTCTTTGATCTTCATCAGTAAGTATTTCAAGCCCTCTTGACTTTCAGCAAGTAAAGTTGTGTCATCTGCATATTCCAGGTTGCTAATGAGTTTTCTGCCAATCCCGATGCCAAACTCTTCTTCATATAATCCAATTTCTGGGATTATTTGTTTAGCATAAAGATTGAACAAGTATGATGAAAAGATTCAACTTTTTGTATCCCTTTGTTCTAATCACTCCTTTTGGTGTATGAAAAGGTTCCTTGTGAACACAAGGAATTTTTTTGGAATAGTCATTCTTTTTCATGTTATCTATAGTTTATCATGATTCACACAGTCCAAGACTGCTGTGATTGACAGTGTGAACTGCCTTTAAGCACATAAATATAATGGGGCTGACTGGACCTGATGGTGATAGTGGCCAAGTGGTATGACTTAATAGAAAAAGACAAGGCGCATGTAGCTACCATAATGAATAGCAGCATCAGAGTAGTAATCAGAAGTCTGAGCTGTATGGACTTGAAGCACTGCCTATTAGGCTTGTGTTCCTAGGAGTGAAATATATAGTAAATCTAGTAAATATTTACTTTATCTGCACAAGGTGACAAATTCTTGGTTAAGTAAAAATCTGTCTAACTTGAATTATCAGAACAGACAGTCACATCTTCTCAATCAATCCCTAGGTTTTAGCCAGTTTTAGACCCACAATACTTGAATGAAGGGGAAGCCAGGCCCTTGATGAAAGAATAATTACACTGCCAACATTTTATACTATTAATCTTTCTCTCAATCTTTTACTAAGTGATCTATGGCCTTATGAGAGTGACTATTATTGGGAAAAAGGAAATAATCAGGCATTTGGGTGATTACTCTGAAATGACACTAATTCCAGGAGATCCAACATGACTCATCAGAGGAGGGTCATGTGGAGGTTAGGTTATTCATAGAATTTTAGCTCAAGTCTATCTTACCATGAGTCCTGGATGTCCCCAAAATCATCCTGTAGTGGTTTGCCTAGTTTTAGAACATATCATTGAAATAGACATACTCAACAAGTGGTAGAATGCTCACATTGCATTTCCAACATATGGTTATTTTTGTTAGCTTCCTTCAAGTTGATTCTGTCTCAATGACCTCATGAAAAATAGATTTAACCACTGTCTGGTTCTGCACCATCCTCATAACTGTTGTTAGGTTTGTACCCGTTGTTGCTGTCACCGTGTCAATCCATCTCATTAAAATCTTCCTCTTTATCCTACTTTTTCCTAGACAGATTTGTTTGTTTTTCTGGTAGTCCATGGTACTTTCAATATTCTTGCTTCCATTCCCTTTTAATTCACCTTTTTGGTGAATTAAATAGATGATTATCACAAAGCTAACCAGATATCAACTTCAATTTGAAATGTTATTCCAGATGTAGTTTCATTGTTTGAGTAAATACATACCTTTTGCAAGATAAAAAAAAACTTATTTATAGCAAATGCCTTTTAAAACAACATAAAAGGTTGTTTAACACATGGACCTCACCAAATGAATTATACATGAGTCAAATAGACTACATCTGTGTGAAGAGATGGTGGAAAATCTCAATATCATAAATCAAAAAAGTCAGGGGTAGACTGTGGAAGTTGACACTGAAATTGAAGAACATTAAAACAAATCCAAAGGTACCAAAATACTACATTGGACATACCCTACATGCATGTGGAGATCATCTCAAGAACAGATTTTATGCTTTAGACACTAATAACCAAAGACAATAAGAGCTATGGGATAACATTGAGTAAGAAAGCAAAAGGTGATTAAAAGAAAGACAGGAAAGACATAAAAGACCAAAATGGATATCTAGATTGATTCTGAAACTTTCTCTCTAGTGTAGAGGTGCTAAAGTGAATGGAAGAAGTCAGAGCTGAGCATAAAATTTTAAAGGACTTCTTGAGAAGACAAACTCAAGTACTTAAATGAAACATGTAAAGATCTTGAGTTAGAAAAACAAAAGTGGGTAGATAGGGCTTGCTGGCTGATAGGATATAGATGCAGTAAAGATGTCTGCTAGCAACCACAGAATACCAGACAAAGTGGTTCAAGGGAGAGAGCCAAAACTCTGAACAACGTAGTTAGGAATATTTAAAATGTTTGAAGGCTTATAGCTAGTGGAACTTTTAGAGGAAGTAAGAAATCTCATACTTTAGAATCTGTAAGGTTCAGTGGCCCAGATCCTACACTTGGGCGAGACCAAATGGCAAGACCAAGCGGGGGAGAGCAGACCTGCCGGGAATTAACGACTCCTGGAACCTCAGAGCAAAGATGACAATATTCTCTGTTTAGTTTTGCTTTGTTCTGATTTTTGTGTGTGTGTCTGTTCATTGGTCTTTAGTGGTCTATGTACCTCCATTCTGGTAGCTAGAGGTGGTGCCTGAGTCACCACCTCTAGTCACTCCGCATGTGCACAGATGCTCACAGCATTTAGAGAGAGTTGCCTTCTCACTTGTTGAGTGCCTTGGAGTCAGTTCCAACTCATTGTGATGCTGCACAGGGTTTCCAAGGCTGTGAATCCTTGCAGAAACAGAGAGCTTAGTCTTTCTTCAGTGCAGCAGATAACAGTTTACAGCTGCCAGTCTTTGTGCTGGCAATCTAATTTATAACCACTATGCTACAAACAGGCAACTCAAAACAGCCATATATGTCCCTGAACTGTTTATTAATAGGGAAAAGGCCAGAACAGTGGGTGTAGAGAAGGAGTTTTAAAAAACAAAACAGGCTGAAAATTAAATACTGAATTACAGCATAACAACAACAGTGGCACCTTGAAATTTATCAGATGGCCTTGAAGGCAAGAAGCTGAAAGAGGGCATTAAAGTCATAGTCAAATTAGGCAAAATAATTTTTTTTTCTTCTCTCCTTTTTCTGCAGTTATATACTACAGTATCCAATCTGGTTTTTTGTTTTGTTTTGTATTGTTTTTAATTTTTGTTTTTCATTAGTTCTGTTGTGTTTTGTTTCTGTTCCACCTTTTACCTATAAGGGGAAATTTACCTCCCTATACTATCCAAGAAGAGACAGCAACTGCTGCCATATAGTTAAGATAAAATCACACCCTATAAAGCTGAACAATCCAGGCAAGAACCAATACCAACTGCCATACACCAGGGAGGCTGACAACACCTGGGAAAGTTCCTCTGAGTTAACCAACAAAAAAAGTAAAAAGGGAAGCCCACATCCTGATTACATCTACCTGGAGGAAATCATAAACATAAAAAATACCAAAACACACACTCAATTAAGTATTAAGACCACAGCTAAACACTAAAAAACATGTCCAAAAAGCAAAAGCAGATGCCATATCAGCACA
>NW_006408567.1:454623-456252 GCF_000296735.1 Chrysochloris asiatica
TTCACTGGTGAATTCTACCAAACATTCAAGGAAGAGCTGCCACCAATTCTAGTCAAATTATTCCAGAATATAAAGGAGGATTGCAAACTTCCTAGTATATTTTATGAAGCAAGGATAACCCTATTACCAAAACCAGAGAAGGACGTCACTAAGAAAGAAATATATAGACCAATGTCCCTCATGAGCATAGACACAAAAAGTTTCAACAAAATCCTAGCCAACAGAATCCAGCAGCACATCAAAAAGATAATATATCATGATCAAGTGGGATTCATACCAGGGATGCAAGCATGGTTCAACATTAAAAAAACAATCAAGGTAATACACCATATAGGTTAGAAAAAAAGAAAAGAAATACATGATAGTAATGATTGATGCAGAAAAGGCATTTGACAAAACCAAACATCCATTCCTCACAAAAACACTCAACAAAGTAGGAATTGAAGGGAAACTCCTTAAAATAATTAAGAGTAATATACAAAACCAACAGCATACATTACTCTCAGTGGAGAGAAACTGAAAGCCTTCCCTCTGCAAACAGGAATCGGACAAGGATGCCCTTTGTCACCACTCCTATTCAATATTGTGCTGGAAGTATTAGCAAGAGCTATACGGCAAGACAGGAAAATTAAAGGCATGCAAATTAGCAAAGAGGTTGTAAAATTCTCTCTATTTGCAGACAATATGATCCTACATATAAAGAACCACAAAGACTCAGTAAAAAAGACCTCATTGGAAGATTCAGCAAAGTGGCAGGATATAATATCAACATACAAAAATCAGTTGGATTCCTCTATACCAAAAACAACAGTGCTGAAAAGTACATTAGCAAAATAATACCATTTACAATGGCCAACCAAAGGAGCACTATCTCAGAATTAATGTAACCAGAGAAGACAAAGGACCTATACAAATAAAACTACAAAACACTACTACGAGAAACCAAAAGAGACCTACAAAAATGGAAGAATGTTCCATGATCCTGATAGCAAGAATTAACATTGTGAAAATGTTAATATTGCCCAAAGCAATTTACACATGTAATGTGATCCCATCCAGATTCCAACAACATTCTTAAAAGATATGGAAAAAACAATTACAAACTTTATATGGAAAGGAAAGAAACCCAGGATAAACAAAGCACTGCTTAAGAAGAAGAATAAGGTTGGATATCTCTCACTCACTGATTTCAAAATTTATTATATGGCTACAGTGGTCAAAACAGCTTGGTACTGGTACAATGAAAGATATAATGATCATTGGACCACAATTGAGAATCCAGAAATTAACCCATCCACACACAGCCAACTGATTTTTGACAAAGTACCTAAATATATCATATGAGGTTGTGATCGTCTCTTCAACAGATGGTGCTGGAAGAACTGGAAAGCGATATGCAAAAGATTGAAACAAGACCTTTACCTCACACCTTATACAAAAACCATCTAAACATGGATTAAAAATCTAAATTTGAATTCCAGAATTATGAAGGCCATCAATGAAAAAATAGGGACAAATGTTAGGGCTCTAATTTAGGGAATACAATGACTACCAAATATTTTGAAAACTACACAAAAAAAGTAGACAAAATAGGTGTTTGGGACATACTAAGAATTAAAAACTTTTGTG
>NW_006408567.1:456352-458646 GCF_000296735.1 Chrysochloris asiatica
AATAATACGATCTCAGAAATAGACAAAACACTGAAAGGGCAAAGGAGTAGAACTGAAGAGATGAAAGGCAGAACTAGTGAACTGGAGGACAAATCTCTCAATACCACTAAGATAGAGGAGCAAGCAGAAAAAAGGTTAGAAAAATTCGAACATCTAAGATTCATGTTGCACAACATGAAGAGGAATAACTTAAGAATTATGACATTCCAGAAGAAGAAGAATCACACAAGTCCATAGAAGAAATAGTTGAATAAATGCTGGGATAAAATTTCTTGAACATCTTGAAAAGTGAAAATATAAGCATGCAAGAAGCTCAACAAACCCCAGGAAGGAGAGACTCCAAAAGAAAATCACTGAGACCTATCATAATCAAGTTCTCTAAAATCAAAGATAAAGAGACAATCCTGAAAACAGCTAGGGAAAAGAAAAGTGTTACCTACAAAGGCAAGCAAGCAGAAACCATGAAAGCAAGAAGTCAATGGGAGACATATATAAAACCCTGAAAGAAAAACAAAACAAAAAAACTGCCAACCAAGAATCCTTTAGCCATCAAAGATATTAATCAAATATGACAGTGTAATCAAAACATTCCAGGATAAACAGAAGCTAAGGGATTTTGCCAAAGCCAATACTGTACTGCAAAACATCCTAAAGGGAGTTCTGTGGACTGAGAACCAACAAAAACACACAACAACCAGAGATTGACATATGTAGCAGCACCTCTCAGAACTAATTCAACAGATGGAAGAGTCGAGAGCAGAACAAAATTATAAGAACAAACTCAGAGAATTTGGGAAGTCAGTGTATGATCAAAACAATTACAATGTAAAAGAATGTAAACACGTAGGCTCAGAGATCCAGATGGTGAAAAGGTCAGGTAGATTACAGGATAAAACAGACTGCTCTAAATAGAGGGAAAACTTAATGGAAAATAAGATAATATCAAGGAAAATTAACACTTCACAACATATTAAGAAAATGAAAATCCAAGAAGAACATGGAAACATTAAAACTATGAAGAAACTCACAAGAAAGGACACAAAATGCATGAACTCAGCACAGGAAGACATGCAGAACAAAGAAAGCAGTAACACCACAAAACAAGAACAACAACAAAAAAACAACTTAATGACAGCAACTAACCCATACCTATCAATAATTAGCCTGAATCTAACTGGATAAAATGCACCAGTTTAGAAAGAGAGAGTGGTAGAATGGATAAGAAAACAAGATCCTGCAATATGTTGTCTTCAAGAGGCACATCTCACAGACAAAGACAAAAACAGATTAAAAGTTAAAGGATGGAAAAAAATATACCAAGCTAATTGCAATAAAAAATGAACAGGAGTGGCAGGCAGTACTAATCTCTGATAAAATAAACTTTAAGGCAAAAAGCAATATTAGGTAAAGATGGATATTATCTCTTGATTAAAGGGACAATTGAACAAGATGACATAACCATAATCAATATCTATGCTCCCAATAAAAGAGCTCCTAAATATATAAAGCAAAATCTAATAGATTTGAAGAAAGAAATAGACAAATCTATAATAACAGTGGCAATTTTAATACACCGCTTTAAAAAATGGATAGAACAACCAGACAAAAAACTTGACAAAGATACAGAGGAACTAAACAACACAATCAGACAACTGGATCTCATAGATATGTACAGAGCATTCAACACAACAGTGCAAAAGTGCATGCAAACCAACAACAGTACAAAAGTGCATATTCTTTTCCATTGCACATGGAACATTCTCCAGAATGGACCATGTGTTAGGTCACAAAACAAACTTCCATAAATTTACAAATAACACAAAATACTACAAAGCATCTACTCAGACCACAATGTTATCAAATTAGAAATCACCAATAGGAAGACTAAGGAAAAAGAGTCAAATACATGGAAACTGAATAACACCCTGCTGAAAAGAGAATGGGTAGTAAAATAAATTAAACGTGAATACAGATAGTTCCTAGAAACAAATGAGAATGAAAACACATTATACCAAAATCTTTGGTACATGGAGAAAGTGCTGCTAAGAGGACAACTAATTGTCCTCTCACATCCAAAAAGAAGAAAGAAACAAAACTAACACATTAACACAGCACCTACAACAATTTGAAGCAGACCAACAGAGGGAACCTACAGTCACCAAAAGAAAAGAAGTAGTACAGATTAGGGCAGAAATAAATGAGACAGAAAACAGAAAAACTATAGGAAGAATCAACAGGACGAGAAGATGTTCTTTGAAAAGGTTAACAAAATTGACAGACCATTGCAAACCTAG
>NW_006408567.1:461326-461924 GCF_000296735.1 Chrysochloris asiatica
AATCCATACTGAAGGCTGTGTTCTTTGATCTTCATCAGTAAATCTTTTAAGTCCTCTTCACTTTCAGTAAGCAAGGTTGTATCATCTGCATATTGCAGGTTGTTAATAAGTCTTCCTCCAATCCTGATGCCACGTTTTTCTTCAAAGAACCCAGCTTCTCGAATTATTTGCTCAGCATACAGTTTGAATAAGTATGGTGAAAGAATACAACCTTGTGGTATATATACCTTTCTTAATTTTAAAACATTCAGTGTTCCCATGCTCTGTTCGAACAACTGCTTCTAGGTCCAGGTACAGGCTCCCCATGAGCACAATTAAGTGTTCTGGAATACTCATACTTCTCAATGTTGTCCATAGCTTGTCACGATCCACACAATCGAAAGCCTCTGCATAGTCAATAAAGCATGGGTAAACATCTTTCTGATATTCTCTGCTTTCAGCCAAGATACATCGGACATTAACAATGATATCTCTTGTTCCACGGCCTCTTCTGAACCCAGCTTGAACCTCTGAAAGCTCTCTGTCAATGTATGATTGTAGCCGTTTCTGTATTACCTTTAGCAAAACTTTACTTGCTTGAGATATCAAAGAGATTGTC
>NW_006408567.1:463621-497516 GCF_000296735.1 Chrysochloris asiatica
TATTGGCCATTTTGAATCTGAGAACCACGTGGTTTACTATGCCAGGAATGACAAATGGAAAAGGAATGGTGTTGTATTCATCGTCAAAAAGAACATATCCAGATCAGTCATGAGGTACAATGCTGTATGTGATAGAATAATATCCATGAGCCTACAGAGAAGCCCAGTTAGTACCATTATTATTCAGATTTATGAGCCAACCACTAAAGCCAGTGAGGATGAAATAGAAGAATTGTACCAACTTCTTCAATCTGAAATTGATCAAACATGCAATCAAGATGCATTGATCATTACTGGTGATTAGAATGGTTTCTATAACCAATCCCATATTTTCCAACTTATGATATTTTATTTGTTTCCAATCTTTGAATTCCAATAATGAATAATTTTCAATATTTCTTGATTACATGTATGATCAGTTTTAGACTGAATAAGTTGGTTGTTGTTGTTGTTAAGTGCCATTGAGTCGATTCCGATCCATAGAGATCCTGTATAGTGTTTCCAAGGAGCAGCTGGTGAGCTTGAACCACCGACCTTATAGAGCTCTTCAATTTCACTATCACTGATTTTAGTGGTTTGAGTGGTTTTCTCCCCAAATACTTGTATATGTATGTGTATATATATAAAGGAGTCCTGGTGTGATACTGTAGTTAATCATTTGACTCAAGGTCAGTTTGAACTGCAAGGTCAGTAGTTCAAGTTCAGCAGTCACTCCCTTTAAATCTTATACAGTATCATTATGACTCGTGGGCAGATATATATATATATATAGACATTTATATCAAGGAAATGGCTTACAAATGAAGAGTCCCATGTTCCCAGCAGAAAAGAGAGCAAGCTTTTCCAGCATGTCCATTATATTGGGAGCTGGCTGTACCCTCAAGGAAACTTCCTTTCAATTGACTGCCTGCTCATAGCCATTCAAAGAGTTAACTATGCCTGTATTAAGACATAACCACATCTCAACTTCCAAACCACTGTGAACCTTGGCCTAATCAAGCTAACACAAAACTATAACTATCACAAGCAACATAATAGCAAAGAAGCCTCCACTGACAAATGAATGATGGCTGCACAAGGGATATATTGGCCAGGAATCATTCCCAGGTCTCCCACATAGAATGCAAAGACTCTACCACATAACTACCACAGCTCTACAGAGTACTATATAATCTGCCCTCTCAGACCCTTTTATTTCTCTTATTTCATCTCATACTACTGTCGTCTATCTTTCTCTAATCCACTTGCACTGTCTTCCTTGGTTTTATTGAACATACCAACCACCCCATGACCCTTTGCCCTGAACATTCCCACATATGGAAAACTCTTGCTCCAGATATCTGTAGGGTCTATTCCTGTAAACTTTTCAGGTAGTTTCTCCTGATAGGTTATTGTCTCCTGATAATCTATTTTAAAATGCACCCATCTTCTTCTCCTCATAATCCCTTATCTTGATATAAGTGCACTTCTTTTCTCCCCATGTTATTTATCTAAGCTATTAAAGGAACCCTGGTAATGCTGTAGGATAAGCACTAGATTCCTAACTGGAAGACCAGCAGTTCAAACCCACCAGTTGTTCTGCAGGAGGAAGATAAGGCTTTCTGCCCCTGTAAAGATTTAAAGCCTCATAAACCCTATATAGACAAGGTTGCTTTGAGTTAGAATTGAATTTGTGACAGTGGGTTTAGTTTTTTTTTTGTTGTTTAAGCTATTATGCCACTTAATTTATTATGTCTTTTTTGTTGTTGTTATTCTTCCTCAGATGGAAATAAACTTTCTATAAAATGTGATATTTGCCTGTTCTGTTCAGTTATGCCTACCAAATAGCTAGAAAAGTGTCTAATATATGGTAGGTAGTCAATTAATATGTATTGAATAAATGAGTGCTGGTGTTATGCTCATTTATGGAAATTATTTATGTCTTCTGCTGATGACCACCACTTATCTGTCAGTTTGTCATAATGTAATATAGTTGTTGTGATTCTGAAAGCTATGTCACTGGTATTTCAAATACTATCATAGTCATCCATGGTGAAAAAATTCCAGTGAAGCCTTTAGACTATGACAGACTATGAAGAGAGACGGTTAATTTATTTTCTAAAATTAGTAAATAGAAACCCTGTGGATCACAATGGAACATGGTCCAACTCACTTATGTGTGAACATGTTGTCAAGAGATATCAGTTGTTGAAGGAGGATAGCATGCTTAGTGATGGGAGACCCTTGATAAGATGGATTTGTGCAATAGCCACAATGATGAACTTGGGTATAGAGGTGATCTTATGAATGGCACCTAATCTGGCCATGTTTCATTCTATTCTGATTCTGTAATCATAATGCATATGATTGCAATGAGTCAGGGTCAACTCAACAGCAGCTATCTATCTGTCTATCTATCCATCCATCCATCCATCCGTCTATCTGTTTGTCTATTGCTAGTAGAATGGAGAGATGAGGAGAATGAAAGCTGTTATGCACTCACTCATGCAGCTTCTACCTAGAAGATTGTATCATTAAACTTACCACATAACACATAACATACACATATCCAGTTCTGAAAACATGTATATGTGAATAGTTCTGAAAATTTCATGGAAAGAAGAGATTACTTTACACAATGATTAAAACACTTCCTATAATTTCTGTTAACATATTTTCATCTTTTCTTGGTGTTTTCCTGGGTGTTCACTGCCACATAAATATCCAAAATATTTTAACAATTAACCCTCTTCAAGAGATCCCAACCATTCTTCATATCTCTTTCTCTGACCATGATTATTGGAGGATGGGTTTCAGCCAGCTGCAATTACATTTCCCCTAGACTTCTTCTAAAGTCCCTGCATCAAAAACAGATAAGTGCTTGGCTGCTAACTGAAAGGTTGCTGGTTCAAGTGCACCCAGAGAAGCTTCTGTTAAAAGGTCTATTGATTATGTTTTGAAATATCAGCCATTGAAACTTCAAGGAGCATGGCTGTACTCTGATATAAGTGTGTCACCATTAATCAGAATATAATTCCATTAGAATTAGAATGGAAATGAAATATTTAATCCAATTATATGTTAACCTTTAATCAAATTTAGCAACACAAAAAGCTTTACCAGAAATACTATCTACATAGATGTAAACATTGGGGTTACCATGCACGGAGGGATATTAAATTGCTGTTACATGAAAACACATACTTTCCTCCATACTTACTTCAAAGATGAAAAGATCCTCAGAAACAAAAGAACAAATTATCCTATGAAAAAAAAAAAACAATTTTCAGTTCATATCAAAGGAACATGACCAATATTTTTGTCATCCCATGGCAAGACAATGGAGATAAACTAGGATGAGATAAGACAAATAATCAAATAGAATATAGGAGAATGATTGAAACTGATTGTATCCAGTATCCTTAGAATAAAGTTATAAAGGGAGATTTAAATAGAATAAATGAAAGATAACAAGAAGAAAAAGTCCAGTGGGATTCAGAGAAAATGAATCAGAAATAAAAGACATAGAGATTGTAATGGTCAATAGAAAGGGAAATAGTTAATTGTGTGTAAAAATACCTACATATTAAATTGCATCCATAAAAATAATGCCAAAAATGCAAGTTTAACTGTATTGCTGTAGTGAGAGACAAATGCAAAATTGTGCTTTTGTTTTAACAGTGTCAGGTTGTTACTTCTGGCAAACAGTCAAACCTACACATTCTTCCAGTGTGTGCTCAGGTGTGTAGGTCATTCAAAGGGTACATCAAGCCTACAGCTAGGTTTGTTAATTTCCTGCATTCCTAGGAACTTGATTGTATAACTATGTGGAGAAAAATGAGAATATGCTAAGATCACTTTGTAAAGAGGCCACCCCTCTTCTAGTTCAAAGCTCAGGGCATGAACATTTGACATTCTAGTTGACTATTGAAAATAATTGCTCTGCCCATTTCTATGTAATGATACCTATACTGAATAATGCTGTCTTTGTTGTTCTCCAGTTGGACTTATAGTGGCCCCATATCAATGAATTAAATGTTGTTTGGTCTTGCTCCATCCTCATGATTGTTTGTGGATTAGGCCATTGTGATCCACAATGTTTTTATTGGATGATCTCCAGATCTCTCTTCCTAGTTTGTCTTAATATGGAAATGCTGCTGTAATCTGTTCAATAAGGGGAAATGAGGGGAAAGCAGCAATGAAGTTGTGAACTAAGTCTGACTACATTCAATAGACTTCTGTGAACCCAGAATGTATGTCAAGACCTGGGCCCTCCTGGGCCCAGAGGCAGTGACATGGCCACAGAGGACTAGAGTAGAAAGTGAAGAGTCCAGCTGATATGAAGTGAGGGGAGATGCACAAGAACACCCATACTTGAAGCAGTACCCACTTGACCTGGCTTCAATGGTGGGATGATCAGAGCTCAACTAGAAGTAAGAATAGGTAAAAAAAAAAAAAAAAAAAAGAAAAAAAAAAAAAAAAAAGAGTAACCTGCTACAATTTGATGAACTTTACCTATACTTACGATTGTAGTAGCTCAAAAAAGGGAACAGATCTTTACAGTGATGATCATTCCCACCCCCTCAGTACACAGGGTTAACAGGGATGGGCAGCTTAGACATTGGTTACCCAAAATGGGGGGTGGTTGGGTGGGAGCTACAAAAGCAAGAAGTAACTGGCTTACAAGCTTTTTAGAGGGAGCCTAGTTCCAGACGGGGTGGGGGAAGGTAGAATCTCCACTGAATGGTTGGGAAGGGGCTAATGAAAGATGGGAATAATACTCTTGTGGTACAATAATGAGTAATTGCTATCAGGACTGACTGTGAGGGTTGGAAATGTAAAGTTAGATGTTTGGTAACAAAAAGGAGGGGAGTGATAGATCTTGTAATCCAGGAGTGGAGGACCCTGGGATCATCAAATGAGCAAAGCAGAGTGCGGGACCCTACCCAGAGAAGCAGTGATGCCAGAAATGGAGGCAGAGATGATGACATGGACAGATGGAGCAGCTGGGAACACTAGACTTAGGGAGGAAGAGGGGCTGTGTGCTGACTGTGGGGTATACCCTTTGGTTTTTTGATGATGTATGGAGGGGATTATAATCATTGCAATGAGACGAAATATGATGGGATGAATGTAAATCTGATGTTCTCCCATGTAAACCCACATTGTTGTTGTTGTTGTTGTCAGGTGCCATCGAGTCGGAACCGACTCATAACGACCCCATGTACACACATAATTTACAATAAAAACTTTAAAAAAAATTTTTTTCCAGAGAGTCAATTCCTACTAATAGACACCCTTTAGGATAGAGTTGAACTTCTCCTCTGGTTATATGTGACTGTACGTCCTTAACTCACAGAGGGACTGGTGGGTTTGATTTGCTGACCTTGCAGTTAGCAAATCATTGCGTAGCCCACTGTGTCAGATTCAAGCTGGATAACAAATAACAAACCGGAAATGTCTCTAAATTAGTGCTTCTATTTCATTTTCTTTAGATGAAGGTGTACTCTTCTGAGGCCTCAGATACCATGCAGGGGTAGGTTTGGGGATGGAGGCAGGCAGTTCTCAGGAAGGTCTGAGGGCTCCAGAAGGCAGGGGTGATAGCAAGGAAGCTTTGCCATGCTCTCCAGGCCTCACAGAGGCAGCAATCAGAAGTTTCCCAGAAGCCTGTTTTCTGGGGTTCCCTGGAGGTTGAGCATCCTAGTGCTTCCCAGCTTGACTTTCTTTCAGGGCACCAATGACACCATTGATGTTTTCTTCTGGTACCAGTGTGTGGTCAAACTTGAATGTACTAATGTAGTAGGCAGCGATGTCTATAGAAACCAAGGGTTCTGAGATCTAGGCCACTATCCCACACTCGTCAAATCCCACAGGCTGGCCTCCAATCCTCACCATCTTTATTTCATACATAAGGTTCAGGAATCCTGATGTAGTGCTGTAGGATAAGCACAGGGTCAGTGATTCAAACTCACCGGATGCTCCTTGGAAAGCCTACACAGGGTTGCTATGCGTGGCAACTGACTCCATTGCACTTAACAACAACAAAAAAAAAGGTTCAGAAAGAACTTTCATTAAGGAAAAATAAATTAACTTTTTGAAAGTACTTCCAAGTAAATCCAAAGAAATCATGAATATGTATAACACAAGAAATATATAAAATTTCCATAGTTTCTCTACTATCAACTTTTTACTTTCAATTTGGAAGAAGCCTTTTGGTTTTTATTCTTTGTTGTTGTTTTTAAATGCCATTGAGTTGGTTCCAACTTATAGCAACCCTGGATAAGTCTTCCAAGGAGTGGCTGGTGAGTTTGAACTGCTGACCTTGCTGTTCAAACCGATCTTGTGGTAGAGTGCTCATCCTACAACACCACACCAAAACTCTTTTATGTTCTTTAGGTGCTATGAATATTGGATCATATTTTCTTCTCTTTTCTCCTTCCTTCTTCCTGTTACCAAAAGTTTGAAGATAATATAAACAAATATTAATAAATTACTTGCAAGTGCCTGAAAAGAGATACTAAAGGACATGCTATTATTTTAACAATGCAGCTGTGTTCCCACAGAGATGACAGTTCTTGCATATTTAATTGCATTAAATAATTTCTAATTAGAAACTGAAATAAGACTTCCAAAGGAAAGAAACCAGGTCTTCAGAGAGTAAATACCTAGCAGAATAGAACTGGTGGAAAGAAAGATTTAATCAAGAAAACGATGGTTGCTATGGGAATTCTATAATATTTGGAAGTTACTAACACAAAAAATTGAGGTCCACCAAAGATAAAAGATAAACTTGCTATACCACAATTAATTGTTTCAGTCAACAGTATAATGTAATTGTGTTCACTCTACTGCCCACATCAAAATACACATACATTTATGCTTTTTATCACTCTGACAAACTGTTTTCTAGGGATATAGGAAGCTCCTTGTCCTTTCCCCATTTACTAAATTCCTGGTATTGTTGTTGCTGTTAGGTGCCATCAAGTTGGTGCTGACTCATAGCGATCCCATGCATAACAGAACAAAGCACTGCCCAGTCCTGGGCCAACCTCACAATTGTTGCCATGCTTGAGCCCATCAATGCTGCCACTCTGCCAATCCATCTCACTGGGGGTCTTCCTGTTTTTCTCTGACCCACCATCTTACCAAACATTATATCCTTCTACAGTGACTGGTCCTGGTAGTAAAATGTAATATAAGCCAGTGAGTTTAGAGTTGAAAAAGTAGGGAGCAGACATGATATGAAACTGGAGTGGGAAGTTCATGTTCACCACACTGAGAACTTAGATTTTCTAAGAACATTTAATAGTGCATTCCAAAAGTAGTTATTGACTGCTTACAGTAGGCTCTGTTCTTGGTATTTGCAGATGTAAATCAGCAAAGACAATAAATAGATAAATTATGTTATGTACTGTTGTTGATATGTGACCTCGAGTCAGTTCCAACTCATACAGACTCTGTAAAGGGTTTCTAAGGCTTTAAATCTTTGCAGAAGCAGAAAGTCTCAATTTTCTCCCACAGAGTGGCTGGTGGGCTTGAACTGCTGACCTTGTGGTTTGGAGTCATAGAGCTCCCATTGTTGTATATTGTTGTTGTTGTTGTTAGATGTCATTGAGTTGGTACCAGCTCATAGTGACCCTATGCACAACAGAACACTGCCTGGTCCTGAGCCAACCTCAATCATTGCTTCACCTGAGCCCATTGCTGCTGCTATTGTGACAACCCATCTTGTTGAGGATATTCCTCTTTTTCTCTGACCCTCAACTTTACCAAACATGATACCTTCTCCAGTGACTGTCTTCCTCACAATATGTCCTACGTATGAGAGGCAAATCTGGCCATCCTGGCTTCCGAGGAGCACTCTGGCTGTACTTCTTCCAACACAGATCTATCTGTTATTTTGGCAGTCCATGGTTCTTTCAATATTCTACTACAACATCATAAGTCAAATGCAGTAATTCTAATGTTGTATATTGTTGTTGTTAAGTGCCGTCGAGTTGATTCCCACACATAGCGACCCTGTGTAGGGTTTCCAAGGAGCAGCTCGTGAGCTTGAACCACTGACCTTATAGTTCAAATGGCTTTGCAGTCTGGCACATTAACCCACAGTGCCATACTAGGACTCCAGTACTGTATCTTAGAAGGTTATAAATACTCTGGATAAAACAGATGAGAATAAAGGGGATCAATAACATGACATATTTTGCCTATTTTCTCTTTGCCAGATAGGAATTGAACTAGATGTGAGACTTTTGTAATAGCCCAGAGTTAAAGATGTGATCTAAATCTGTGGTAGTGGATATAATGAGAAATGAATAAATTTGAGAGACATATAACTAGTAAAAAAGAGCCTGTTGCTCTGCACAGTAAGCACTGGACTCTGAATCATGAGGTCAGTGGTTGGAACCCACCAGTTGCTCCATGGGAGAAAGATAGGACTTTCTGCTCCCACAAAGATGCACTGCCTCAGAAACCCTATACAGGTTATCTATGAGTTAGAACTGACTCTAAGGCACATAACAAAAGCAACAATAGCAGGTAAACTTGGCTGGACTCCATAATGCATTCGTTATGAAAGATCAAATTAAAGAAAAGTATCTAGGATAGTTCCTTAGGCACAGAATGCATTGATGTTAGTCCTATTTATTGAGATAAAGAAAATTGGAGTAATCCAGAAAACCTGAATTAATTCCTTTGTAATCCATCGCGACTTGAAGCAAGGATTGATCCAAATTATTGGGCACATCTTTTTTCTTCCATATGTCACTATATTCATTGTCAGTAACTTTGTATTTTAAAAGTAGTTTTATTAAAACAGGATCAGTATTTAATATCACAGATGTCTATATTCAATTAATATGAGAAGCATAATCACTGTGTTTGCATTATTGAAGATTGCTGTTGAGGCTGACACATCTGCTTTCTTTTCATTGATAATTGTTATTTCTTCAAAACTTGCTTATATATGTTATCCTCTTACTCATCGATGGATTACATAACAAAATTACCCTATTTAAGGACTTCACAATTTGCCTTTTCTGTGTCGTCTTCTGAGAATCATTAATGGAACCAGAATTTGTCTCACATATATCTTTTATTTTGATTGTTGTAAAGGTTGAAAAAATCACACAATTGAATTGTCAATTCAACATTTTTTATGTATGCGATGCAGTGAAATCAATTTCTCTTGTGTCACTGGTATCTTTTGTCAAATTTTCCATTCCCATAATAAAAAACTCAATGATTCCTAAACAATAATCCTTCAAACTGCCTCTCTCCCACTCCTGCTAATGGCAATTAAACTCTGATAGCTATGTATTTATCCATTCTAAGTACAACACAGGAGTTTGTGTGTGACACTGTAGGATAAACACTGGACTGCTAACCACAAAGTCAGCAGTTCTAACCAACCAGCCATTCCTCAGAAACCCTATGCAGTATCACTCTAAATTGGAACCAACTAGACGGCACTTAACAACAATAACAGGTACATCATGAGGAACCCTAGTGGCAAAATGGGTTAAACCTTAGGCTGCTAATCATTCCAACACACCAGCTTCTCCAAGGGAAACAGATGACAATATTTGCTCCAGTAAAAGTTCAGTATTAAAAACCCTACTTGGTATGAAATGGTTATTATGTGTTGGAATCAACTCGAAAACAATGGGTGGTGGTGGTTGCAGGTATGTCATACAATATTTGTACTTTTGTGATTGATTTATTTCACTAAGCACAATGTTTTCAAGGCTTATTCACCTTATGGCATATATCAGGGTATCTTTTCTCTTTTCTTTTCTTAAACTCTTAATTGTGAATTGGGTGAAGGTTTACAGAGCTGATCATTAGTTTTCCATTCAATAAATCATACACTTTTGTTTCATCTCATTGGCTACAATCCCTACAATGTAATATCACGTATCCCACTTGCTCCCTGCATTTTCTGTTACAATTTTTCTTTCTTTTTTTAACCCTTCTGAACATTGTCCTTGTGTAAATTTTGCCCTTTTTATCTCAACTAGTTGATTGTTTGAAAGTGTATTATGTACCTCACTATAATTATTGCTCCCCTTATAGACAAAAGCAGAAAATTAAGCCATAGGAGTAAATTCAATTCCAGATCAAAAGGATGATTATCTATCTGACCAGTGATCCTTGTCTTTTTAGTGATTTTGAATTTTGTTCCACATTTTTAATCATACTCTATGTAGAACCTCCTAATATGATCTCCTTCAGAACAGTTAGTAGTGATAGCCAGACATCATCTTGTTATTTTGACTTCAGGATCCTGGAGACTGATGTTCATAAGGCCCATTAGTCTAATGGACTGACTGTTTTAATGTGTATTTGATTTTATCACTGTTTTCTCCTTTGAACAGGGAGTAGCACCTTCGATGGCTACTCCAGAGCTTTCAAGTCCACAGCCGTTACTCACTAAAGTAGGATATAAAACATTGTCTCTGTGGACTAGTTGAGCTTGGTGCTGTTTGAGATGATGATCCAGGATTTCTCTTTATTCCATTGTATTATCTTTTGATGTTGTCTGCCATAGATACTCCTTTGTTCTACCTACTGTTCTTGAAGAGCTCTTGGAAATTGCTCAGTGTCACTGGATTACCATACACTGCTGCTTTCTGGAACTCAATCATAGTCTGCCTCCAGATAGTTATGATTCTAAAATTGGCAGTATTCATCACCATATCACTTATCCTCTTACATGAAAGAACTTTTAAAAGTTCATGGAAAAATTCTTCTAATTTAATTTTTCCATCTTTACCTCTGAGATTTCTTCTTATACAATCTTTAATTCCTAGTGACCTTATCCATTATGGAATGAATTTCACAGGGGCATATATTCCATGAGTATGTAATTGACAATGGAGACAAACACAGACTCTTACTACATATGGCCTCAAGCCATTATTTCTATCCTATATGTAAGACCTTTTCTTTGCCTTCATTTAAAGACTTGTTTCTCATTTTTTTCCAGAATTTTAAAATTTGTTCCACCTTCTAGTCTTTCTTTGAATGGATTAATTTATTTAGTTATATCAGATAGTTCCATGTATGTCAAATGAAACCTAAATTTTAGAAGGTGATCATACCTGGCATGAGAAAACAATCTCCATTAAAAAAACAATGCACAATAAAAACTTCTAAAATAAATAAATAAAATGGCTGAAATGGAAAAACAAACAAACAAAAACAATGCATGACTCTATTGTATTTTATGGAGAAGATGTTTGATTATGCTTTCTAGCACACACTTGTACATCTAAATCTCAGCTTCAACTCAACCAGCATCCACAGTATTTATTCTATCTTTCTAAAATTCACAAGCTAGTTGCAAAAATGGACGTTTTTCATAATTATGATGAATATTTTTAAGTAAACTTCTAGACATCTATATTTGAACTGATAATTAGTTTGAGAGTCATAAGACATTGTTAAAGTTTCAGACAGAAGAGAGAGTGGGATTCATTGGTGAAAGAGACCTGTTAATTCTTCACTGGTCTTTGCTTTATCTCTTATCTCCTACTGCTAGATGTCTCATATATAAAAAGAGATTATTTTAATATATTACTAGAACATGTGATAATATCATAATAGGAATAAAGACAATTGAAATTTACATGTTTACCCATATGGAAATTGATAGTTATGATTTAGGTGACTCTTGTTTGAGTAGTTAATATTGATCTTTGTTTATTCAGTTATTTTTCCTAGTAAAGAAAATATTAATTGATGATGACTGATACCAAATTCTGTATTAAGAAATATGAACTTTTACTGAATATTTAAATTAAGTGCACATATTCACAAACATCAGATACAGAGTGTGTATCTGGATTTGAATTCTAAATATTTATCATATGTTTGTGAAATGACACTTCCTATACTCCTAATAAAACCCATTGCCCTAGAGTCAATTTCCACTTATGGTGACCCTAAGGACAGAGTAGAAGTGACCCATGGGGTTTCCAACTCTGTAAATCTTTATTAAAACAAGTTTCTCTTCTTTTACTCCAATATACTTGCTGTAAAAAATTAATGAATAAATAACCTTGTTCCTTTCTTACCATATGAAAAGGATTTAGTGTATATTGTTAAGAAGAATAAAATGCATACTTTAACTTTTTTAATCCCTAAGGTTTATATATGAATTTGAAGTTTTTCAGTGAACCCCTACAATAAAGTTTTTAAGTGATGTCATTTGCTTATAAATCCAACATAAGAAACCTAAAACTTGGCCCTCAGCATTTTCTTTGCTTTCTTCATTTTGCGGTTGATTATGACCTACATAAATTCCCTGAAATGAGTCAGGTTCCTTCCAAATAGCTTAGCATTCCAAGCACTTCATATAGGCTGCAAAATACTTGTTCTTTGCTTATTTGCACTGCCAGTGCACTTTGTTATAAAAATGAAAAGCATTTATTTTGCCAGTAATAACAGATTTGTTATACAGGCTACATTGCAATTCCATCAAGTTCAATAAAGAAAGTAAAAAATTTCAATCATCATTAATACTGTTTATCTGAAAAAGTACATATAAGAAAATTCTGTAGCGCTTACCTTTTAAAAAATGCTAATTATATATGCAGATAATCACATAGTATATTCAGCAAAGTTTGGAACACTTTCTCAGTTTCATTCACCAACTTAGTATATCAGGGTAAATCATATTGGGAAAAAAAAAAGCCAAAATCCTCCCACAGCACAACCACAGCTTCATTTTTCTTGTCCTCCCTGAAACGGAGGCTCCAAGTTGACACAGATGGTAATAATAAGAAGGCAAGTTCTGCATGCTGCCAACTGCGTCATCCTGAACTCTTTCAACACACCTCATCTGAAACGATAACTACAATTCCCGTCCCATGTTGTACTCTGCTGCAGTGCCACACATCTTTTAAAAATATTAAGGAAGCCATTCGGAGAGCATTATTGGAAAATAAGAGAGGGCAAATATCCTGGTCAAGCAAATAATGAGTTTTCATACTTCCCAGCAGTAACCTAAAATCCCAGTTGAATTCAAAGGCTTAAGAGGTAAGAAAGGAAAAAGATTTAATGGCAGGAGTAGGGATAAATTCCTCTTGAGGGAATATATAATAGAATCCATTCAGTGTTATCTCCTGCCACTTTACTCTCACCATAAGAAGCATTATGCTGTATTTCTTCTAAGATTGATTTGTCCATTCTTATGGTTGCCTCCAGTATACTCAGTATTCTTCACCAACACTATAATTCAATTGCGTCAATTGGGACAAATTTTAGTATTATAAATAGAATTCTCTTAATAAAAACATGCATGTGAAGGTCTGTATGGTTTAGCATCTAGATCTTATACACCAGAAAAAGTCTAATTATCTAAGCAAATTTTTCCTACTTGATCACATCTGGTGATGGTGGTTATGTGCCATGGAGTCGGTTCCAACTCACAGCGACCCTGTACAGGGTTTCCTAGGCTGTAAATCTTTACGGGAGCAGAACGCCTCATCTTTCTCCAGTGGAACAACTGGTAGTTTCGAACTGCTGACCTTGCGGTTCGCAGCCCGATTCATAACTACTACACTACCACATCTAGGACATGATAAATAATAGTAAGTAATAGTTGCACTTTAACTGTCTTCAGAGAAATTAATTTAAGTATGAATTTATTTCATCTACAAGAGGTCTTCAGAAAGCTCATGGAAAAATAGGCTCCAAACATAATGGATTTTTTCCCCCATGAACTTTTTGAAGCCCCCTTGTGTTTTTGTTGTTGTTGTTAAGAGCCATTAAGTCCATTCTGACTCAAAACAACCCTGTATAGGATTTCCAATAAGTGATTGGTGAGTTTGAACCACTGATCTGATGGTTAGCAGTCCAGTGCTTATCCTACAGCGCCTGTTTTATTTTCATCTGAGACTATATGCTACTAGTTTCCATCAAGTTTCCATTCTGATTCTTGGCAAGTGCATGAGTCAGAGTGTTGTTGTTGTTAAGTGCCGAAGAGTCAGTTCTGGCTTATAGTGGCCCTGTGCAGAGTTTCCAAGAAGAGACTGGTGAATTTGAACTGTCAATCTTGCAGTTCAAACCCACCTTATGGTTGAAGTGCTTATCCAACAGCACCACACCAGGACTCATGAGTGCAGAGTCGAATTGTTCGATAAGGTTTAAAAGTCTGTAACCTTTCAGAAACAGATCACCAGGTCTGTGTTTTGAGTCATCTCTGAGTGTGTTCCAACTGGCAACCTTGTGTTGTGTATAGTAGTCAAATGCTTAACCATTTTTATCACTGCTGGGTCTTCCCTAGCAGTTTTACTGTAAAACAAACTCTGTCAGTAAATATTCCCATTTTGTTTGCACAATAAAATGCTTGAATAAAACTCTTGTCAGATCCCATGATATTTATCTACATAACAAAGTTTTGTGATTAATTATGAAAGTACTCATTTTTTATCTATAAAAATCAAACCCACTGTTATAGAGTCAATTCTAACTTATAATGACTCTCTAGAATACAGTAGAATTTCCCCATAGTGTTTCCAAGGCTATATGTCTTTTTGGAAACAGATTGCCTCATTTTTCTTTCAAGTAGGCTGGTGAGTTAGAATCATCAATGACTTTTTGGTTTAGCAGGTGAGTGCTTAAACTTGGCACCACTAGGGCTCTTATGTTGATGAATATAAATGTCTACAGGCTTTCACTAAGTATTTATATACACAATTTAATCTTGAAAACATAAAAAAAATACAAAATAAGCTGTCATTTTTTATGCTTTCTTTCAGTAAAAGTTCTGCAGAAAACAAAATCCAGTATAGATGATTCAAGAAACTTTACCAAAGGGAGATGAACAATGAATGTTGAGGATCTCCTATATTAGCCACAGTAGGAAGTTATTATCATTCCTGTCTGAAGGACAAGGAAAGGCAATAGCACTAATGGAGTGCAGAGGAATTGGAAGTCTTAAGGCAAAGAGTGGGTTCCTGCTCAGAAATGCGGTCACGAAGGATGCCAATGAATGACACAAAATGCTGCCAAAAATGATAGGGAGTGGAGAACAAAGACCTCAAACAATCTTTTTATCCTTGCCACAAGCCAAAAACAGCAATCTGAATCCAGGAAACAGGAAACCTATGAAATGAAGTATAAGGGGTAAGTCTCTAAAAGCAAGAAGAATATATGAGAAAACAAAGAAACACAGAACATCTAAATTTCTGCCGCAAAGAATTGACCACCAAGAGCTAATATCAGGGTTATTTGCATTCATCATATAAAATTGTCATTGTTAAGTGCTATCAAATTGGTTCTGACTCATAGGAACCCTGTATAGGGTTTTTGAGAAGTGACTGGTGGGTTTGAATTATTATTAAATATTATTTCATCATTTTCTCTAAATATTGCATGCTGATCTTCAGCATGCATGCAATTTTCAATACATTTGCATGAAGATACAAACAGAAAGATACAACTATCACTCCAAATTCCCCAACACTATCATTAACTATGAGTAAATATTTCTTACCACACATCTGTCACTTTGTCATACAGTGGTGGCTTGTGTGTTGCTGTGATGCTTCAGGATGTGCCATTGGTATTTTAAATACTAGCGAGGTCACCCGTGGTGGATAGATTTTCAGCAGAGCTTCCAGTCTAACACATGTTAGGAAGGAGAGGCAAACTACTTTAGAAAGTTTAGCTACTGAAAATCTTATGATTATCAGTGAAACACTGTCAATTATTCTACAAAAAGATGAAAACAGTATGAATAACACTAGACGATTGTCAGATATAGTGTAAGAAGATGAGCCCCACAGGTTGGAAGGCACTCAAAATAGGACTATGGAAGAGCTGCTTCCTCAAAGTAGAGTTAGCTATGATGACTCAAATGAAGTAAAACATTCAGAATCTTCATATAGGTGACTATGCACAAGGACTTCATCAGGTGGAATACACAGGAATCAAATTGACTACATCTGTAGGAAGAGAAGATGGAAAAGCTCAATATTGTCCTATACGACTATCACCATGCTTAATTCACAGTCATATATAAAGTATTCATTGAATATGAGAATAAACGTACTCAAGTGTATGGAAGGATACTCAAACTAGTTCAGCTTTTTACTGGGTAGGATTTTGTTTCACTGAACTAATTGAAGATGTGTATCACAATTATCTGTGATTCAAACTTACGAGGGAAGTATTTCATCGGGCCACCAAACTGTATTAAAATACTGTCCTGGTAACCTAACCCAATAGAATGATTCTGGCAAGAGGAAATTACATAAGGGTATCTGGATCTCCAAAACCAATACTATGTATTAGAGTGGAATCAGAATCTGGACAACAAATCAGTTCAGCACTGAACTACTAACATGCACAGAGATACCTCAGAAGAAACACCTGACAATCTATTCATGAAAAGCACAAACCTTGGAAACCCTATGGTTGGTAGGTTATATAGTGACCCTGTATAGGGTTTCCAAGGCTGTAAATTTTTACAGGACCAGAAATCCTCATTTTCCTCCTGTGCAACAGCTGGTAATTTTGGACTGCTGACCCTGAGATTTGCAGCCCGATTAGTAACCACTATGCTACCAGAGCTCCTTTGTTGTTGTTGTTGTTAAGTGCCGTTGAGTCAGATCCGACCCATAGCGATCCTGTACAGGGTTTCCGAGGGTGTAAATCTTTACGGGAGTAGAAAGCCTCATCTTTCTCCCACGGAGCGGCTGGTAGTTTCGAACCGCTGACCTTAAGGTTCACAGCCCGATTCGTAACCACTATGCTACCAGGTCTCCTTTTAGAGAACTTAATTTATACACATGAACCTGTCATGAGTTGAAATACATTCAAGCATCTCAGATTTGCTTTTTAATATTTACTTGTATGGACACAGAGTGATAGTAAAAATGAGCAGCAGGACATATTAAAAAGACTAGAGAGTTATGTTACTGTTGTTGTTAAGTGCTGTCGAGTTGGTTCCGACCTATACTGACCCTGAACAGGGTTTCCAAGGCTATAAATCTTTACGGGAGCAGAAAGCCTCATCTTCCTCCAATGGAGCAGCTGGTAGTTTCGAACTACTGACCTTGCGGTTCACAGCCTGATTCATAACCACTATGCTACCAGAGCTCCTTAGAGAGTTACAATATACAGAAATTTTAATAGCATTAAAATAACATGATATTTGTTGTTGTTAAGTGCCGTCGAGTCATTTCTGACCCATAGCGACCCTGTACAGAGTTTCAGAAGGTGTAAATCTTTACGGGAGTAGAAAGCTTCCTCTTTCTCCCGCGGAGCGGCTGGTAGTTTCGAACCGCTGACCTTAAGGTTTGCAGCCCAATTCGTAACCACTACGCTACCAGAGCTCCTTAGAGAGTTACCGTATACAGAAATTTTAATAGCATTAAAATGACATGATATTACTTTTGTAGAAAAAAAAAAATCTAATGGCAATTGAAAACTTATTTTCTCTTCATCTAGGCTATTTGAAATATTAATTATAGGTACCATATACAAAGGTATTGGTTTAGACTTCTTTATTCATGTTGCCATGACTTGTTTGTGCCCATTCAAAAGAGAGGTAACCCAATGGTATATGGAACTCATCGATCAATATCATAATCACATACAAGTAAAATTTTGGTGATGATAATTCAAAAATGGCTGCAAGAGTACATCAAATAGGAATTTCAAGAAACTCAAGCTAGATTCATAAGAGGGCATGCAACAAGAGATATCATTGCTGTTCTCAGATGGATCTTGACTAAAAGCAGATAATACTAGAAAGACGCTTTACCTGTGTTTTGTTGACTTTATTGTTTTAATGACTATACAAAGACTTTTGACTGTGTCGATCATGACAAACAATGGATAGCACTGAGAAGAATGGGTATACCAGAACAATTAGTTGTGCTTATAAGGAACCTGAACAAATACCAGGAAGCAGTTGTTGGAACCAAACAAGGGGATAGTGAATGGTTTAATATCAGGAACTGTATGTCAGGGTAGTATTCTTACACTCTACTTATTCAACCTGTATGCTGAGCAAATAACCCCAGATGCTGGGCTATAGGAAGAAGAATGTGGCATCAGCATTGAAAGAACACTCATTAACAACCTGAGATATGCAGATAATACCACCTTGCTTACTGAAAGTGAAAAGGACTTAAAACACCTTAAAGAGGATTACAGACTCCAGTATGGGTTGCACCTCAATGTAAAGAAAACAAAAATCCTCATCACTGGACCAATAAATAACATCATGATAAATGGAGATAAGTTTGATATTGCCAAAGACTTAGTTTTGCTTGGATCCACAATTAACACTCATGGAAGAAGTAGCCAGGAAAACAAATGACATACTGCATCAGGCAGATCTGCTGCATAAGACCTCTTTTAAAGTGTTCAAGAGCAAAAATATCAGTTTGAGCACTAAGGTGAGTATGACTCAAGCCAAGGTGTTTTCAATAGCTTCATGTGAAAGCTGGAAAATGAATAAAGAAGACTGTGTTGGAGATAAATATTAAAAGTACCATGGACTGTCAGAAGAACAAAAAAATCTGTGTTGGAAGAAGTACAGACGGAATGCTCCTTAGAAGTCAGGATGGTGAAACGTTGTCTTTCATACTTCTGACATGTTATCAGGAGGAACCAGTCCCTGGAGAAAGATATTATGCTTGGTAAAATGGAGTGTCTATTAGGAGGAAACCCCAACAAGATGGATTGGCATAGTAGTGGTATCAGTGGGTTTGAGCACAACAATTGTGAGGATTGCTTAGGATTGGGCAATGTTTCGCTCTGTTGTGCATAGGGTCATTATGAGCCATAACTGACTCAATGGCACCTAACAACAACAATTCATATTCAGAAGAAAGAAATCAGGTGGTAAAATGGGAACTTGATTGAAGATGAAAGAGTACAAATCAAAGAACGAAAATTTTAAACTAAGCACAACTCCACTGGAAGAAGTCAATTATCTCCCAACATGTGAAGAATGTCATGTAAAAAGTTATAATATGTGCTCCCTGTAGTGTCAGGGAATACAAATGATCTAAGACAAATGGACTGATATTGTTAACATAGATCTAAAAATCAGAGATTAAGAGGTGCAAAACATTGTGTGGATTGCCTTGGATAGCAGTAACTTTTGGTCACTGGTTTTTGAAAAATTATTCAAATAATACAACAAATTGTTTTAAACTGTGTTTGACCTTCCAGATTAACACAGAATAGTGAGAAGGAGAGAGAGACTATTTCTGAATGTTTACCCATTGAAAACGTTATGAAGAATAGTACAATATTGTCAGATATTGTGATGGAAAATGCCCCCCCTCAGCTTGGAATACACTCAAAATATGACTGGGGAAGAGCTACCTTCTCAAAGTACAGTTGACCATGATCATATTAATACACTAAAGCTATTTGGACCTTCATTTGCTGACTGAGCACAACTTAAAATGGGGAGAAAGAGCCGCAAACAGCTGCTCTTTAATTGGAACATAGATTCCTCAAAGTATGAATCTAGGAAAATGAAAACTTTTCAAAAATAAAATGGAACATATAATGATCAAAATGCTAGGCATTCATGAGCTGAAATGAACTGGCATTGGCCATTGTGAATCAGACAATGATATAATTTACTATGCCGGGAATGTCAAATTCAAGAGAAATGGCATTGTATTCATTGTCAAAAAGAACATTTAAAGATCTTTCTTGAAGAACAGTGCTATCTGTGATAAGATAATATCCATATATGTACCTTATTCAAATTTCTGCACCAACCAGTAAAGCTAGTGATGATGAAATTTAAGAATTCTAGCAACATCTTCAGTATGAAATTGATCAGACATGCAATCAAGATGTATTCCAACTGGTGGTTGGAATGTGAAGGTTAAAACAAACAAGTAGAATCACTAGTTGGAAAATATAACCTTGGTGACAGAAATTATGCTGGAGATCACATGATAGAATTTTGCAAGACCTATGACTTATTCATTGCAAATGCCTTTTTTCAACTGTCTAAAAGACAATTATACACATAGTCCTCACAAGATGAAATACACAGGAATCAAATTGACTACATCTGTGGGAAGAAACAGTGGAAAAGTCCATTATAATCAACCAAACCAAGGCTAGAGCAGATCTTGGAACAGACCATAAATATTCATATACAGGTTCAGAATTAAGCTGAGAAAATTAAAACAAGGGCATGAGAGCTAAAATATGATCTTGAACATAACCTATTTCAATCTACAAACCATTTCAAGAACAGAATTAATGCATTAGACACTAATAACCAAAGACCAGAAGATTTGTGGGATGATATGGAGAACATAATACAGGAAGAAAGCTAA
Source organism: Chrysochloris asiatica (assembly GCF_000296735.1). Taxonomy (NCBI): domain Eukaryota; kingdom Metazoa; phylum Chordata; class Mammalia; order Afrosoricida; family Chrysochloridae; genus Chrysochloris; species Chrysochloris asiatica. The sequence continues at coordinate 483,934 of NW_006408567.1, forward strand.
CAGTCATTCAAAAGGTAGGAAAAAAAGAAAAACAATGGATGCTGAGAGAGAATCTGAAATAGGCTTTTGAGTATAGGGAAGATAAAGGGAATGGACGAAATGAGAAACACAATGAATTGAACAGAAATTTTGAAAGAGTAGCTCTAGAAGACATAGTCAAGTACTGTAAGGATATGTGCAAAGACCTAAAGTTAGAAAACCAAAAGGTTATAGCACATTCAGCCTTTCTGAAAATGAAATAATTGAAGAAAAAAAATTAAACCTCACTTTGCAATATTGACATTATGGGCAAAATATTGAATGATCCAGAAAGCATCAAAAGAAGATGGAAAGTATACACAGAGTTACTGTACCTGAAAGAAATGGTCAGTGTTCAACTGCTTCAAGAATTGCATATAATCAAGAATTGATGGTATTTAAGGAAAAATTCCAAGATGCATTGAAGGCATTGACAAAAAGACACAGATCATTCAAAGTAAAAAACAATGGACTCTCCTCAACCTGGGCTTTTGACATCAGGAGGCTGAAAACACACCTCCATCAATGCCTGGGCTGGGCCAAAATGCCATTTTGGTGTTATGAGTCCCTGTACACTTATTTATTTATTTATTTATTTCATTTTTGGCTATATAGCTGTGCTGAGCAACTTTAGCAAAATTCACTCTCTGGATCCTGTTACTGGTTTGCTTCCATTTGAACTCAGTTTCTTGAGACTTGAGCACATTTCTGGGAGATTGCCTTACCTGATTCACCAGCTTCTGTAATTTTATGAGTTAGATGACTAATATGGCATGACTTGAGAAGAATTCTACAGACTGACATCTGAATCATTATTTTGAGAATTGCTCGCTTCCACAACCACATGAATCATTTCCTTGATAGTTCATGAGTTCTGTGAGTATTTGAGTAAATTGGAGAAACCTGGGATGTTAGGGAGAATAATGAGGAAGGATGGGAAATTGATTATGGGGTTGTATGTCATTTTGGAAAAAAAAAACAGATATCTGGGATATTTATAACTTCCACTACACAGGAACTGGTTGGTGTTTTTCCTTCTAAAAGAAATTATTATTGCAATGTAGAAATTTAAATTTTACCTAGATTATCTAGTCTTGATTCATGCTCTCAAACTTGTCAATAAGTTGTCAATAAGTAGAGAAATTTATGTAAGTTACTGGTGCCTTAATTTCTTTTCCTACAAAATGGAAAGAAAAAGTATTGATGAAGTCACATGAATTGATATAAGAAAAATACTTAGAGATGTGAATATAGTGTAAACATTCACTTTCAACAAAGTATTTATTAAAATGTGGTGGAAATATGTGAAAAAATGAATTACTGTGTCACTGTTGTTCAAATTATGTTTCTACACAAGTTTAGATTGTCAAGGAATGTGCTCAAGAGTTACAAAATGCTAAAGGAAATGATGAGGAAAGGAGCTCTGGTAACGTAGTGGTTATGAATTAGGCTGCGAACCTCAAGTGTTTCAAAACTGTTCGCGGGAGAAAGATGAGGCTTTCTACTATCATAAAGATTTATAGCCTCGGAAACCCTATACAGGGTCGCTATTAGTCAGAACCGACTCGACGCCACATTACCACCACCACCACTTAAGTACAGTAGTTTCCCTGGTGTGGTGCTGTAGGATAAGCACTTGACCTCAAATTTGCTAGTTCAAACCCACCATCTGTTCCTCTGAAACCCTATACAGGGTCACTACGAGTTGGAACTGACTCGATGGCACTTAACAACAACAGTCCCCTTAAGTTGTTTCATTTATATAGTTCCCAGTACAGTCATTGGCTCAAATTTGGTTTCACAAATATGGTGTGTTGTTCTTAAGTGCCATAGAGTCAGTTCCAACTCATAGCGATCCTGCATAGGGTTTCCAACGAATAGCTGGTGAGTTTAAATGGCCGACTATGCGATTCAAGTCGACTTTGCAGTCCAGTGCATTAACCCACAGCGCCAATATACTCATTGATTAATTTTGAGTCATTATATAAGATTACATATTTAGAAAATCTTTCTGCTCTTAAAAATTTGAATAACGGGATAATTATCAATGTAATGAAACAAGCTATATGAATGGTTGAATGTGAAGCTGATGATGTGCCCTGTAAACTTTCACTCAATGCAAAATAAAAACATTTAATTAAAAAAAAAAAAAGTAATCAAAGACATATTGCATTAGGCAAATCTGCTACAGAAGACCTCTTTAAAATGTACCAGAACAAAGGCATGAATTTAAGGACTGAAGTGTTCCTGACCCAAGATATGATATTTTCAATTGTCCTATGTTGTTGTTATGTGCCGTGGAGTCGTTTCCGACTCATAGCGACCATGTACAGGATTTCCAAGGCCGCAAATCTTTACGGGAGCAGAATGCCTCATCTTTCTCCCACGGAACAGCTGGTAGTTTCGAACTGCTGACCTTGAGGGTCACAGCCCGATTCGTAACTAGTACGCTACCAGAGCTCCTATATACATATAAAAATTGGATAAGGAAGAACTTAGAATAATTGATACATTTCAGTTATGGTGTTTAAGAAGAATATTGAGAGTACCATGGCCTGCCAGAAGAACAATTAAATCTGTGTTAAAAGAAGTAAAGTCCAAATGCTCCTTAAAAGATCGTGAGACTTTGTCCCTTATACTTCAGACGTATTTTTAGAAGGTACAGGCCCATGGAGAAGGATATTATGCTTGGTAAAGTGGACAGTCAGTGAGAAAGGCAGACTCCCAATGAAATCGACTGGCACAGTGGCACACAGGTGTTCTCAAGCTTAACAACAATTGTGAAGAAGGCACAGGACTGGGCAGTGTTTTGTTCTGTTGTACATAGTATCGCTATGAATCAGAACTGCCTCGATGGTACCTGACATCAACAATCTGTTCCTTACACGTATTATCTAATATTCTATGAACACAATAGTTATGTTCAAAGAATGTTTTAGAATCCCCATTCTTCACAATGTTACCCATAGTTGTTATGACCCACATGGTCGAATGCCTTTGCACAGATAAATAAATTTCTTTTTGGTAAAAAAAAAAAAAAATTGAATAACACTTTTCATAGCTACATGGTTTTTTGATCAAGATAGTCATTAAGTAGTGGAATATATTTGGTTATTGCATAAGGTATATCAATAGATTCCATATATATATAAACAATGTTTAGATGTCACCATGCAGTGTGATGCTGGCAGGGTGGTATTTCAGACTAAAAATAGTAAACAGTTGCACTCTTTTTCTGTGGAATTGAAAAACTAACGGGATACCTGGGACTACAATTGTCTAAATACTAGGTGAATCATGATGCCAATTTAGACTATCAAAATATGCCTTTATAATAGAAAGATGAGTGAAATATAAAATCCTTTCATGTGTTTTAATGTTTCTAGAAAACATTTTATTAGTATTTATTGTTGTTAAGTGCCATCAAGTTGGTTCCGACTCACAGCAACCAAGTATAGGATTTCTGAGGAGCAGCTGGTGGATTTGAAGTGCTGACATTGTGATTCGCAGTTCAGTGCTGATCCTACAGTGCCACATGACTCTGTTAAAAGAATGGGAACTTTTAGTTTAGTTTTTAATTGTGTATGCGTGTGTTTTACAAAGCTTTTAATTACTTATTTTGCATAGAAGTCCACATTTTTATTGGACAGGAGTTGAATTTTAAAGGGAAAGGGTCTTGAACACAAAATAAATAAAATATAAAAGAAGACAGTCTAGCACCATCAGAAGAGATAATGGATAAGCATGACTCACTCAGGTAGAATGAATTGCTTTGTTTGCTTTGTTGCTGAGATACTTGATTACATGTCTTAATTTCGTATATGTTATATTATAATTTATCTATCAATTAGTACATTGTGCACACCTTAACGTGCTTCCCTGAGCTCAGAAATGTTCGAAATCGTGTTTCTTTTTGGAATGAGGCATGAAAAAAAAAAAAAAAAATCTATACATAACACGTTGTTTTTGTTAAGTTCTGTCAAGTCAATTCTGACTTAGAAACCTGTATATGGTTTCTAAGGAGTGGCTTGTGGGTTTGAGTGGCGGATGTTGTGGTTAGCGGTACAGTGCTTATCCTACAACACAACCAGGACTTTGTTTTAATTTGTTTATATTTATATTCTTAGATTTCAATAAGGTGCATGAAATGCCATATATGCTGAGGATATGTCCCATGAATGAACTGATGAATTAGAAATGCTTGTTATGAATCTGGCTGCGAACCTTAAGGTCAGCAGTTCAAAACTACCATCTGTTCTGTGGGAGAAAGATGAAGCTTTCTACTCCTATAAAGATTTACAGCCTCAGAAACCCTGTACAAGGTTGCTACGAGTCAGAACCGACTCCAAAGCACATAACAACAACAACAACAACCCCATATCCCACTTTTAGACCATCCAGAGGTTAACATTAAACAAAACAAAACAAGGAAGAGTTTTGTTTTTCCCATGGCGATTGATATATCTACCTATTTGATAATTTTATTTCTTTCATATCTATTGAGAAAATGAAAAGAGATACATAAATAATGACCATCTAAAGTAGGAAGCTCTAAAATAAAAGATAAAAGAAAAACATACTAGTATAGGTTGATCTGTTTGATTTTTACTAGGGTAAGCAAAAACATATTCCTACTAGGTTTCTAGTTCATACATGCATGGGTTTATTCTAAGCAAAACGTATTTAAACATGTCTCTGAAAAGAGTGAATGACTACAGACAAGTTTTCTCAGTAATCTCATTAGGGTGGCTTCAAAACAAAGTCCAATCTAAACAATGGCTTCTAAGGGAATCTGTTTGGCCAGTTAAATTCAAGGCAGAGAGGTCAGCTCAGAAGGTTATGATGAGTGTGGTTTTTGTTTTGCTTTTTAGAACTCCAAAGGAGTAATCTTGATAAGTTTTCTGGAAGAATACAGAGCTTTAAGAAAATTATAAATGGTATTGGAGAGAAAATCCAGGAAAGTTTCATTGAGGAATTTTTTCCTTAATGACAATGATTCTTTGAGCATAGAAAATGCTGTCTTATGAGAATTTTGTTGGTAAACATATTTCATACATATTGGATTCCTGATCTTGGTTTTTCAGAAGTCTTTTTTGTTCTCTAAACTCAAAGAGATATTTTAAAGGAATACAATTTGAATTCATAGAGGATGCCATAACTGCTATTTTGATGTGACATAAATTGAACAGCACAAAATTCTTCAGAAAAGGGTAAACAAAATGGAAATACTGCCTTCAGAAGTATATAGACTTAGGTGTTAAGAGTCAATAACTATACATTTTGTTGTACTATTTTTTAACTTATCCTCCTGCACCAACTTTATGTGCAATAAGTTAAAAAATAAACACCTTGATAAAAAAATTCCCTGAAATTTTAATTATGAGATTTCATAGTTCATTCATGGAGGCTGAGAGCTAATAAGCTAGTTATTAGCTCTTTGTGACATATGCTTATTTGGAGATATTGTTCTCTGCAGATGCAGATTCTAGAGTAATTAGAACTAGCTTGTGGGTACAGACAAAATTTGAAACATAATAGAAATACAATAAATCTCCTTTACATATATTATACTGAAAATTGCACAAATTCTTTGTCTTTACGTAAAACTGGTAACCATAATTCTCCACATGTAATCTTTATGTAGCATCTGATTTTTGGAAAAATCAATATTTTCATTTGTGGGGAGTTAGTGGTTTCTCGGCATGGTACTGTAGAATAAGCATTGGACTGCTAACCACAAGGTCTGTGCTTCAAACCTACAGTTGCTCCTCAGACACCCTATACAAGGTCGCTATGAGTTGAAATCAGTTTGACAGTTCTTAACAGCAACAACAATTATACTGCATTATCATGACACCTTATCTCACAATTTTCCCCCCAGAAGCCTTATGCTCTTTCTTATCAAACGTTTTACTTAATTCCCTCAGAAATTTAGCATGGTTTGGAAGTTTGTTATACTGCGGTGGTTTGTGTATTGCTGTGATGCTGAAAACTATGACATTAGTATTTTAAATACCAGCAGGATCATCCATGATGGACAGGTTTCAGTGCATCGTCCATACTAAGACAAAATAAAAAGAAGAGGTGGACTGATCTGTCATTGAAAACATTCTGAATAGCTACACAGCATGGTCTGATATCATGCTGGAGGATGAGTCCCTCAGCTTGGAAGGCACTCAAAATATAAATGGAGAAGAAATGATTCCTCAAATTAGAGTTGACCATAATGATGTAGCTGGAGCAAAGTTTTCAGAACCTTCATTTGCTCATTAAGCACAACTCAAAATGAAAGAAACAGTTGTAAACATCCATTAATACCCTGAATGGACAATTATGAAGTATAAATTTAGGAAAATTGGAAGTTGTCAAAAAGAAGATGAAATGTATACATGTCGATAATGGACAGAGATTGGCCATTTTATATCAGAAAATCCTATGCTTTACTATGCTGAGGATGACAAGTTAAAGAGGAATAGTTTCTCATTCATCAGAAAAAAAGAGGATTTAAAGATCTTTTTAAAACTTATTATTGTGAATTATGTGATAGTTTACAGGGGAGAACATTAGCTTTACATTCATCCTATCTTACTTTGTTTCATTGCTATGATTACAATTCCCTGCATGCATCATCAAATAGCCAAAGGTTACACCCTGCAAGCCTGCCCCCTGGCCATCAATTCACAGCCCCTTTGTCTCCCAGAGTCCAGATTCCCTATCTGCTCCATCTCTCTATGTCATTGTCTCTACCTCCCTCTCTGTCATCACTGATTCTCTGGAGTCACTGCTTCCCACACTTAGCTCTTCTCCCTTGATGGTCCCAAGATGCTCCACTGCTCCTGGACTGCAAGATCAGCCACTCCCCTCCTTTTGTTGCATAACATCTACCTTTAAATTTGCAACACTCATAATCATTCCTGATGGCAATTATTCACTATTGAACCACAAGAATCTTATCCCCATCTCCTTTCACCAGCCCTGTCCAGACAGGTTGGAAACCACTCAGTGGATAGTCTACCTTTCCCACATCCTTGGAAACTAGGCTCCCTCTTGAAAGCTTGTAAGCCAGTCACTGTGCCTTTGTAGCCCCCCACCCCCATCCCCATTTTGGGTAGCCATTGTCTAAGTTGCCCATCCTTTTCAACCCTGTGTAATGAGGAGGTGGGAATGATCCTAGCAATAAAGATTCATTCCCTTTTTTGAGCTACTACATCCACAAGCATAAGACAAGTTCATCAACGTGTAGGAGATTACTCTTTTTTTCCTTTTCTTTCTTCCTCTAGTTGAGTTCTGGTCATCCAGCCATTGAAGCCAGGTCAAATGGATGCTCTCTTCAAGTGTGGGTTTTCTTGTGCATCTCCCCTCACTTCATATCAGCCAGACCCTTCACTCTCCACTATAGTCCTCTGTGGCCATGTCCCTGACCCTGGGTCCAGGAGTCCCCAGGTCTTGCCATACTGCTGGCAACCATGTCTCAACCTAGGTTGACAGGAGTCTATTGAATGTGGTCAGACTTAGCTCACAACTTCATTGTGGTTTTCCTCCCACTTCCCCTTATCAGTGACCAACATGGTCAGCAGCAAGACCACATGTCTGCTCATGTATTCCCTTTGAATCTTAGTCTTAGAAGGGGGTTTGCTCTGAGGGGACCAGACCACTTGCCTTGATGGCTCATGGGTGAACAAATTGTTTGTTCTTGTAATAGTGAATCAGACTGCTGTTATTGTTTTTATTTACCTGCTGGTCTTTCTTTCAAGAAGTATCTTCCGTTTCTTCTAGCTGCTCCAGGCTGGTCTACTTGACCTTTCAGTGGAAATTTCCCACCTCAAAATGTTCTGGATAAGGATCAGGTTGCACCTAAGGTCTTATGTAAATCAAAGCCTCTGCAGGAAGCCTCCTTCACTGGGCAAGTTCTAGCCCCATTTTAGGCATTCCAATCAGTTACAGGGTGAAAATGGACTTAAAAGGTATCTGTGGTGATGTTTCTGGCTATTCCTTTCTCTCCCCATCAAGAGTCTATTTTACAATAGTAAGTAAGGGAAATCAAGGTTCAAAAGACAGCCAAGTATCTTAACATTATTTCCCCTCTTTTACCCATTCAAACCATGCCGTAAGTCCTGCATTCCAGAGCCCTGTTGTTACAAGGTTGTGCATACATCATTATTTACTCTGCCCCACTTAGTCCATGCAAATCTGCCTAACTGTTCTCCCATCCTCCTTGTTCTTCTATTCCCCTCCCTCCTCTAGTGTATTGCCCCCCCCCAGAACCCAAACTATCCTGTGACTATTCCCTACCCTGTGTTCCACCTCCCCTACCTCCCTGCACCTTACCCTATATACCCCAACAACTAGCAAATAATTTTTTTTTCACCTTTTAGGATATTTTTTCTTAATCTTTTACAATAATGGTCCTATACAGTATTTCTCCTTTTGTGACTGACTAATTTCACTCAACATAATGTCTTCAAGGTTCATCCATGTTATGTGGTGGCTTGCAGCTTCCTTGTTACTTCTTCAAGGTAACATAATATTCCATTGTGTGTATGTACCAAAGTTTCTTTATCCATTCTTCCATTGATGGGCACTTAAGCTGTCTCCATCTTTTTGCTATTGTAAATAGTGCTGCTATGAACATTGGTGTGCCAATGTCTACTCAGGTTACGGCTTGTACTTCTTGTGGATAAATGCCAAGTAGAGGAATTGCTAATAAACATCTCTCTTGAAAAGCAATATTCTCTGTGGTGGGATAATATCCATATGCCTATAAGGAACACAAGTTAATACCACTAATATTCAAATTTATTTACCAAAAACTAAAGCCAGTGATGATGAAATTGAAGAATTCTACTAGTTTCTTTAGTCTGAAAATGATTAGTCATGCAATCAAGATGCATTAATAATTACAGATGATGGGAATGAAAAAATTAGAAGCAAAGAGGGAGAGTCAGTCATTGGAAAATATGATCTTGATGATAGAAAAGGTACTGGAGATTGCAAGATAGACGTTTTTAAGACCAATGACCTATTCATTGCAATAATATTGTTTAAACAATATAAAGGAGACTATACACCGGAACCTCACATTAAGGAAATCACAGGAACTAAATCAGCTACATCTGTGGGAAGACATGATGGAAAAGTGCAATATCATCATCCAAAAGAAGTCCAGAGACAGACTGTGGAACAGACCATGAATTGCTCATATGCAATTTCTGGATGAAGCTGAAGAAAATGAAAACAAGTTCATGAGAACCAAAGTATGACCTTGAGTCTTTTCTGTCTGATTTTAGTGAGAGTCTCAAGCAAAATTGTGATGCATTAAACACTGATGACTGAAGACAAGATGAGTTGTGGGATGACATCAGAAACTTCATCCATGAAGTCACTAAAGATCATTAAAAAGACAGGAATAAAAGATAAGACCAAAGTGGATTTCAGAATAGACTCTGATACTTGCTATCTCCAGCAAAATGTCTATCATCAGCAAAAAAGGTCTTCCATTAATGTTTTAAGAAGAATTTGTCTACATGGCAGTTAAAAAAAATATATTCACTTTTGTGGGCTGTTCAAATCTTTATCTTAATCGTATTAACCAGCTTCAATGGTTAAACAAAAAATAGCTGACAGTTTTAGAATTTCTAATGTGCATTGTTCTTAAGTTGTTTGTTAAGTGCTATTGAGTCGGATCGGACCCATAGAGACCCTATACAGGATTTCCGAGGAGTGACTGGTAAGCTTCAACTGCTGACCTTGCAGTTCAAACGGCTTTGCTGTCTGGCACATTAACCCACAGCACCACATGGGTACACTATTTTTTTCTTGTACTTTGCTTTATAATTTTTTCAGATAGTGCTTCTCCCCCACAACAAATATATGTTTTGTAGCATTCCTGTGCTAAACCAATCTATTTGTACCACTTTTCCAATAGCATGTGCTTACTTCATGTCTCTATCATATTCTGACAATTCTAACAATATTTCAAGCTTTTCCAAGCTTAATACACTACAGTATAGTACTTAGTACTTAATATACTATAGTATAGTATACTACAGTATAGTATATGTTGTTGTTGTTGTCAGCTGCCATTGAGACAGAACCAATTCATAGCGACCCCATGCACAGCAGAACGAAACAATGTCCGATCCTGGGCCAACCTCATTACCGCTGCCACACTTGAGTCTATCAATGATGCCACCTGGCCAATCCATCTCATTGGGGTTCTTCCTCTTTTGCTCTGACCCTCCACCCTACCCAGCATGACATCCTTCTCCAATGATTGTTTCCTCCGGACAATATGTTCAAAGTAGGAGAGACGAAGCTTAGCCATCCTGGCCTCCAAGGAGCACTCTGGCTGCACTTCTTCCAAAACAGATCTATTGGTTCTTTTGGCAGTCCATGGCACTTTCAGTATTCTCCTCCAACACCACAACTCAAAGGCATCAATTATTCTACGATCTTCCTTATTCACTGTCCAGCTTTCGCAACCATATGAGGCTATTGAAAACACAATGACCTGGGTCAGGCGCACCTTAGTTCTCAAGCTGACATCTCTGTTCTTCCATACTTTAAAAAGTTCCTGTGCAGCAGATTTGCCCAGTGCAATACGTCATCTGATCTCTTTACTGCTGCTTCCATGAGTGTTGATAGTTGATCCAAGAAGAATGAAGTCCTTGATAACTTCAATCTTTTCTCCATTGATAAGAATGTTGTTTATTGGTCCAGTGGTGAGGAACAAAAAATCCTCACAGTATAGTATATAGTATATTACAAATGCTTTTCCAAGCTTAATATACTACAGTATAGTATAGTATATGGAGTTCTAGTGTGGCACTGTGAGCTAATGGGTCAGACTTCAAAGTTGTTTGAACTACAAGGTTGGTGGTTCAAGCTTACCAGCTGCTCCTTGGAAACCCTATACATGGTCGCTATGGGTCAGAATTGACTCGACGGCACTTAACAACAAAGTATACTATATGCAGTGGAAAGTCAAAATTTTATGTGACTCACTTTATTGATGTGCTCTGTAACCAAAGCTGTAATATCACTGAGCTCTGCCTATACATCATTAAGATTCTAGCAGTCTGATATTTTGAATATATTATGCAAAAGCATATATGTTGGCAAGGTAAACCCTAAAGGAGATTGTTTTTACCTATTACATGGCTGAGCTGTTAACTGCAGATGGTTGTTTAAAATGAGACACAGGAAACCAAAACATGGGCAAACTGTTGCATATAGGAGACAATGGGGATGTGTGTGTGCGTCTGCATATATTTCCATGTGAACCTACTTGTGTCTTGACCTTTGAAAGTAGCCCAACTGTACTTTGTGTTATTAACATCTTGTTGTGAAAATGTGCTTTCAGAAACAGAGAATCCTAAGATGCTCCTTGGCTAGAAGTTCCCTTTGTGGTGTCATATTTGCTAAGCTAGCTTTCCAAAATATACCAGTAATTTCACTTCCAGGAAACAGCATAAGATCAACAAATTACTTGTTTGTCGTCTGTTTGTTTTCTCAGGTCTGGGTTTCCTTTGATCTTGGGTGAGTTCTAACTAATTTGGTATAAGATGCAAACAGTTCTCTGCTTCCCTACCTTTAATCAGGAATAGTCCTTATTGTTTTAATTAGAAGCAAAGGAACAGTTTGGTGTTAACTTAAAGCAAAGGACATGCTGTACTACCATGGCAGAAGGAGTTGAAGTCCAGGGTTGACAGCAAGGCAATATGAAATAATGTTTGTTTCTATTTTTTAAGAAAAAGATATCAGGCTTTGTTTCACTTGAGTTTAAGTTACAGCAAATCCTTTCTTCTTCATTTTATTTTTGTTAATGTTTTTTTTTCATTCTCTAGTAATTCTTCCTGTGCTCCCAAATGTTCCTATAAAGCACTGACATTTTTCTATAAGTAATATCTCTTACAATCCATTAATCAAACTACTGAATTAAGCATGTCTTTATCAAAACTTTATGAAATCTGTGTGGCAAGATGAATTACTTTTTCTTTTTCTTTAGTAGGAATCAAGGTACACATAATCTGGGAATGAGCTTTCGGGTAGCCAGCACTTTTGATTTCCATTATCATTCTTATGCATTAGGATAAGCACTGGACAGTTAATTGTAAGATCAGCAGTTCAAACTCAAGAGCCACTCCCAGAAACCTGATACGGGGGCACTATGAGTTTACAGAACATAATAGGTAAGAATTGGCAACTAATATTTTTATTAAATATCATGGTACTGAAATAACTTACTCAAACAATAAGATTTTATAAGTTTGACCAGTAGACTCAAATGGTGAAAGTATAAACCCAAATTGGATAGGCCCCTACATCATAAATGCATAATGTTTTAGAATAAATAGATTGAGATGCATTTTGTCTATTGAGTCCCAATTCTATTTATTCTTTTATAACTTTCTTTTGAATTATACTTAAGCAGAGAATCCAGATTTTTTTTTTTTTTTAAACGGATAATGATTCTCTTTCTTTGAGTAGAAATTTGGCTGAAAGTTTTGAATCTCATGTTCCAAAATTAACCAGTGCATGTGGAGAAAAGTGATGGAAAGTTCCCATTCCCATTTGTTAGAAACAGCATAAGGGAATGTGGAGAGATACTTCTCAATGTTTCCTCTCAGGTCGTCTCCACTATGTTAAAAGTATTTGTTTCAACTAAGATTTCTTATTCTAGGGAATATTGAATGTGAAGTCAGCCTGGAGCTATTAGATAAAGGAATTAGAATACCGGGATTCTAGTCACTTCTTTTTTCCTTTTTTTTTTTTTTTTTTTTAACTTTTCTGTAGCTTATTTTCCTTGTCTTTATTATTAAATGTTGAAATAATTTCTATAATTTAGAATAGTTACACAATTCTGATTACATATGTAATTAGTAGGAAAGAGGGCTATCATTACTGATGTCCAATGGATCTTGCCTGAAAGCAGAGAATACCAGAAAGATATTTACCTGTGCTTAATTGACTACGGAAAGACTTTCAATTGTGTGGCTCGTGACAAGCTATGGACAATATTGAGTTGTCTAGAATGTATGAGTATTCCAGAATACTCAATTATACTCATGAAGAATCTGTATAAGAGGCAGTTGTTTGAACAGAACATGGGAACACTGAATAGTTTAATATTAAGAAAGGTGTATGACAGTATGGTGAAATAAGTATGGTAAAATGTGTATTTTTTCATCATACTTACTCAACCTGTATGCTGAGCAAATAATCTGAGAGGCTGGGTTATATGAAGAAAAACGTGGCTTCAGGATGGAGGAAGACTCATTAACAGCCTGCTATATGCAGATGATAAATATAAAACCAAACGGCTACCACTCATCTGTCTGTCCTGCTGTGGTGGTTTGAGTTTCTGTGATTCTGAGGACTATGCCACCGGTGTTTTAAATAACCAGCAGGGTCACCCATGGTGGAAAGGTTTCAGATGAGCTGCAAAACAAAGACAGACTAGGAAGAAAGAGTGACAAATTACTTCCGAATCACTAGTCACTGAAAACTCTATGCATAGCAGAGAAACATTGTCAGATACAGGACTGGAAGGTGGGAGGGCACTC